>NC_086448.1:40512916-40832383 GCF_028390025.1 Pseudophryne corroboree
GATCCCAAATTCTACTCGGGGTTCAATACATCCACTCCTGATTTCACTCACTCAAATACACAGTGTTTTTTCTTTTCTGTACAGAAAATATCACTCCCTTTGACCGGCTACTTTACCCCAGAGGTAATACAGTTTAAACAAAATATCAAGGTAATCTGCTTTTGAATTCGGATAGTTATGTGCTATTTGTATTAAATGTATAATATCCCGCCTTTACTTGAACAACTATCGTGTGGTTTTACTTTGCGCCCGCAATCCTACGCAATATTGCGTAAACACGCGACCGAGCGTGCCTTTAAGCGACGTGTGCACTCCTGTACTTTGTCCGTACCACGTGTACAAACATGCGTCCGCAACTCAATAAACCACACAATCTCTATAAATGTGAGCAATAAAACTACTATTGCTCACAAACACAACACACAGTTGTTTCTGTATAAACTAAGCTACCAGGCCGGAGCTTCGTTTTGTGTTTTTCAATTACACCTTTAACACACTATTTCAAATTTTTATATAGCAAACAAATGTATCCGATTTCACACAGATCTATAATGACTGTAAGAAGCTATGGCAAAAATATAGCAGCAGTATGTTAGAGAGTATGCAAAGTATCGGTACGCTTTGTGTACACTTTTGGCGCCAAAAATTGTACACACAAATTTTAAATAGCTTTTTTCCTGTTTCCTCCGGGTTCTATAAGCACCTCTGTAGACTAGACAGAGCAGACGTGATCTAATCAGCACAAAAGAGGGTTTTAAAACACCCAAGCAACCAGGGAAAGGTTTTACTTAAAGATGCATCTCCACCCTTTGCTGATAGATCAAAGTCTGCTATGGTCTGCAAGTCTATGAATGTGTGAAAAACCAGACTGAGCTCCCAATTGATAATGCTGATTAACTTACAGGAAAGAAAAGCTATACCTTTTACAATAAAACCTTAGCCGCTGCTGGATGTAATCCTTAACCTACATACTTTTTACCCAGTTAACGTACACAGGCCCGTACCTTGCGTACACACACCGCAATGGATGTACAAAATACACACTTTGCGTACACACACACCGACACACTGTAAGCACAATGCAGCTACACGTGTGGCTGAAATACACCATAAACCTTAGCAGGAAAGGGACATGACACCAATTGTATTTAAATATGTTGGGGTCCGACGCACCAACAGTTATTTACTAGCAGGGGGTTACAATAGTAATACAATTCACAATAAGAGATACAGGCTACAATCAATGATACATACATTTGTTCGCAAGCGCCACCCGGTCCCGATCATCGGTCAATCAAGATAGATGACTTTCAGAGAGCTTGGCTTTTTATACATTTTTCCAGTTCATGATACAATAGACACTGTATGCTCTTCCTCCATTGGTTTGGGGTTTGACATATCCTGTGCACTGGGGATCATTGGTCAGCTCAAGTGGTGGGCAATGGCTAAGTCTTGAGATGTGATTTCTGTTGTTTGCATTTGAGTTCCCGCCCCATGACCAGTTAAACCCACCACATTAATCATACATAAATCTGGTATTACTAATAACTTATTGTTGCAATATGTGACAATATTCTCATACTCACTGGATTACTGCTTATGTGACCCTGTACAATATGATCCCACACATGTTATGATTATCCATTTCCATCCTCAAGATATATATATATATATATATACATATACATACACACATACATACACACACATATATTCCTGCTATTACAACTTGTTAGGAAATATATATATACTGCTCAAAAAAATAAAAGGAACACTTAAACAACACAATGTAACTCCAAGTCAATCACACTTGTGTGAAATCAAACTGTCCACTTAGGAAGCAACACTGCTTGACAATCAATTTCACATGCTGTTGTGCAAATGGAATAGGCAACAGGTAGAAATTATAGGCAATTAGCAAGACACCCCCAATAAAGGAGTTGTTCTGCAGGTGGTGACCACAGACCACTTCTCAGCTCCTATGCTTTCTGGCTGATGTTTTGGTCACTTTTGAAAGCTGGCGGTGCTTTCACTTTAGTGGTAGCATGAGATGGAGTCTACAACCCACATAAGTGGCTCAGTTAGTACAGCTCATCCAGGATGGCACATCAATGTGAGCTGTGGCAAAAAGGTTTGCTGTGTCTGTCAGCGTAGTGTCCAGAGCATGGAGGCACTACCAGGAGACAGGCCAGTACATCAGGAGACGTGGAGGAGGTCGTAGGAGGGCAACAACCCAGCAGCAGGACCTCTACCTCCACCTTTGTGCAAGGAGGAACAGGAGGAGCACTGCCAGAGCCCTGCAAAATGACCTCCAGCAAGCCACAAATGTGCATGTGTCTACTCAAATGATCAGAAACAGACTCCATGGCCAATATTTACTAATATTCGTGTTTGTGTCGGTTTGTGTAGTGTTTAAACTCGTCTTGTATCGGGTGCATTTTCATGCAACTTTTTGAAACTATATACGCCAAGTTACGAAGCAGTCGACTTTATGGTTTTCGTGTTTTCCGATGTCGATGCCAGTCGTTTTTTTTGGCGCATTTACGGCCATCATTGTCGTTTGCGTACGTGTTTTTGTTGTTTTTGCTGGGGTTTTTTTCTAAGTTAAACGCGGCAGGTTTTTTTTTCTTCGCTGCCGCATTTTCACTTTTAGTTTCGTTTTTCATCCCCGTTCGTGATTGGTTGTGTTTCAGATGGTAGGAGTGTCTGTGCACAACCATATAAATACGCCCCAAACCGTCCGCACCTCGTGGGTTTAGTTAGTGGTGAGGAGGGAGGTTGTGCTGTGGAGGTTGGTGAGTAGTTGGTTTGGTGAGGAGTTTTTTGGGCGATTTCTGAGTGTAGTATTGTGTTTGAAAGTAGTCTTGTCATTCTTGTAGTCTTGTTTTTTGTTGTTTTGTCTAATTTTTGGTCCATGTATTTTTTATTTATAGTCCCTTGTCAGTGTTTGTGTGTGTGTGTGTGTGTGTGTGTGTGTGTGTGTGTGTGTGTGTGTGTGTGTGTGTGTGTGTGATTTGTGCAGTGGTAGTGGAGGAGTGTGTTGTTTGTCTTTTTATTTTTCTGTGTTAAGTGTTTAGACACACAATTATGTGTGACTCAGAGGTGAGTGAGGTGGAGGGTGTGAGTGAGGGGGAGGAGGTCGGTCAGGTGGAGGAGGTGAGTGTGAGTGAGGTTAGTGAGGTGGAGGAGGTGGGTGAGGTTGCAGCAGCAGCCTCAAGTGACAGTGATAGTGACAGTCAGAGTGCTCCGCAGCCACGCACCATTACTAAGACTGGGCGGAATGTCAAGTTTAGTTATGAAGAAAATGTGGCATTGGTGCGGGAGCTGATGAAGTATCAGTGGCAGCTATTTGGGCCTGAGTCCGCCAAGGTGCCAACACGGAAGAAGACGGTGTTGTGGGCGAAAGTTGTTGCTGCTGTCAATAGTGAGGGGGTGGTCAAGCGGACGGAGGACACGTGCCGCAAACTGTACTATGACATAAAGCGACGTGTCAAGTCCAAAATGGCCAAGGAGGCGAAGTCGGCTAGAAAAACCGGTGGTGGGCAGCCCTATATTGCAAGATATCTGGAGTATGAGGAGCCCATGTGGAGTGTAATACCTCCTGAAGTAGTCTCTGCAACCCATGTCCGGGATTCAGATAGGCCCAGGAAGAATGGTGAGCATGTGTATTTGCATTAACATTCTATGTTTTTTTTTTTTTTTTTTTTTTTCAAATGTGTGTCATGTGACGTTGCATATTACTCCCATCTTCAAGTGTGTGTCAGCAAATACATTGTTTTTGGTAATGTTTTCTACAAAAGCCAATGTAACATCTTACTTTATTGTATGTCATGTGTTTTTTTACGCTATATTTTCCATGTGTAGTTTGGACTTGGTGTGTCATTGAATTGTCCAGCAATAATGTATTCCTTTTGCACATTTTTAAGTTTTTAATTTGGACTATGTTTTATATTTAGGTTATCCATGTGCAATGTTGCTAAAACAGTGGTTGTCATGTTAGAGGCTGGAGTAGTGGAAAGTGGTTTAGAAACCACTTACATGTATAATGTCATTACTACTGAATGTAATAATTTTTATAAAAACCCCACTATTTGTTTGTTCAGTTTGAGTCTGTATTTGTACCCTGACACAACACTGCAGTCTGATTTTTTTTTTTGTGGTTTTATTTTTGGTTGCCTCATATAGTGGTAATGTGTGTTTGGAGTTCACATCACAGAGCAATTTCTATATTGCATATGTATTATTTTTCCTTTATTTACAAATTTAAGATGTGTGTGTTTTTGGTTGTTAGTGTATGTATTTTGACTTGTGTCCTATGTCTGTGTCCTGTACATGTTTTCCTGTGTTGCACTTTCCATAGTGCATATGGCTATTGGACAACCTTTATTGTTTTATGTAATGGTTTTTTGGTTTACGGTCCTTATGTTTTTTTAAATAAAAAAACAAGCATTTTTTAATGAATTAATGTTTATAAGCATAATGGGTGGATGTATCAACAATAGCATGATTGCATGATTTCTTATTTTGGTTTTACAGTGTTGGAAAAAAGCAGTACTGGTCGTCCTACAGTAACTCCCATGACATCTGATGATGATGACGCTGCGGAAGCAGGTAAAGTGTCCATTGTAGTATAGGGTATGTTTGTAAAGGAATGGCCATAACAAAATTTTACTTTCAATACTAGGTCCATCAAAAGAAGTCTGGAGCAGCAGAAGTGGGACTTCTGTAACACACCGCCAAAAAAAACATGTGGCAGCAAAGAAAGCAAGGTCTGATGTCCAGGGCCAAACACAGCAGGCTACCCCGCCACGAAGATTATCGACAGTATGTTCGGTCCCCCCGCTCCAAATTTTGGACACACCTCCAAGACGAGAACCACACTCCCCTCATATTGATTGTGAGTATAAAACTGAATTTTTTTTTATAAATTTCAGATCGTAATAAAACTTTCACTTAAACGCATTAAATCAAAACACATCAAAATATGATTTACTTACCGAAGTCAATAAAACATGAAATGGAATCCTAGCAAAATGGCCTTGTCCACATCCTGTAAATATATGTATGTCCACTTCAGCCATACAGTAGCACATTGTGTGTAAGATGCTGCAACAGAAACTCATGTGTAATTTTGTGAAATAGTAAGGTTGTCTCACAAATTTTCACATGTGTGTTTGACCTAACATTGCCAAATACATATAAACACATTCCTATGTTTGTTTTTGAAAAACTACAAGGTAACACATTATGGATTACAATGAGTTTTTATGGTGGAGTATGTCTGATCTACAATAAAAATAATGTGTTTGCTTTCACAATGAAGTAACCAGACACATTAGCCACAAACAGGCATATGTATGTTTTTATAAAAATATATATTATAAGGAAGCGCATATATATATTTGATTAAAAATTGTAGACATTTTTTGTTTATTTAATAATCAATTTTCTTAATAATGCATAGCATAATATAACTTTAAAACACACCAAATCTGCAGTGCAATAAAAGTCCAGAAACCGTGACTATTACCGTCCAGATAACCACATACCGCTGGAGCTCCAATAATGGATATTCTTTAAGCACACAAGGCGCTATTTCTGTAACTCCCCGGTGAAGAGCTGGTTATTTTTGAAATGATATATGTTGTTAATTTGTATCCACAAGCCAGAACAATATGCTTTGGTAGAAACTGCAAATGTTCACAATGTGCCTGCCGCACAGCAGCTAGTATCCCCTTTCTCTCCCCACCGCCAATGATTGTTGCTCACCACAGCCGTGCGTTGAAGCCTCAGTACGGCTGGATCTTAAACGGTTAGTACCGAAGTTCTCCGGCGGGAGCGGCGGTGACAGCAGCGTCCACGGGGAAAGGGTGCACACTTTCAAAGTTGGTTTCAAGTCGTTCTTCCAAAGTATCCTCTGGCATAGAGGGATTCTGGACAGCCTGCCAGTGTTTTAAATAGATCCTTAACGCATTTCTCCGTGCTTCCAATCCAAACCAATTCTCCCAAAAGAAAAGAGCTAGATACAGAGGAAGAAGGGGAGGAAGAAGGGAATCTATCAAAAAGCGCAAGAAACAACTAAGAAATAAAGATCTATTTAATCTTTCTTCATGTGTACTTAGTGAAAGTGAAAAGGCACTAATTGCTAAGGGTCTTAAATTCGCACCATCACAAAAACCTGATTTATTCGGACTTTATGTAGAGCTTAATCGATATACTCGAGATCTATGTAGAAAACGCTACTTCGCTACTAAATGTTTGAAAAAACAAGGCGAAGAGGGACATCCTATAATTTTGGATGATGCGGATTTATTGCCTTTAAACATTCTTATTGAATTAAAACAAGAAAATAACAGTCAGACCAGTGAGATACCTTTGTATGAGGTCGATAAAAATAAGAAAGGCCCTTTCAAAAAGAAATCAGAATTCTATCCCACCAATCAACTTAGTGGAGGAATTGAGACCTTTTTTAATATAACTTTAAATGACATGAGATTATTGTGTCAAAATTCAAAGACATTAATGAAAAAGCGAGATAATTTACATTCCCAGGAAAGGAGGGCTATGAATAGTTTAATTAAAGATAAATCGCTCACAATTAGGGTTGCAGATAAGGGCGGGGGGACGGTGGTACAAAACACTGAGGATTATTTGAAGGAGGCCTATAGACAATTGAACAGCACATTTTTCTATAAAACACTTGAATCTGACCCCACCTCCAGATATCAGAAAGAATTAAAAGAGTTTCTGGATGTGGCGTTAGACGAGGGGGCGATATCCAAGTCTGAGTATTCTTTTTTATTTATTACACACCCAGTTATTCCCACCTATTATCACCTCCCAAAAATTCACAAGTCACTACATGCACCTCCTGGGCGTCCCATAATATCTGGTATAGGGTCCCTCACTTCCAATTTATCTGCTTTTGTTGATTATTATTTACAGCCACATGTTATAAGTCTCAGATCATATATTAGAGATTCCACCCACTTTATTAATTTAATTAAAGATATAAAATGGAAAAATAGTTATCTATTTATGACTTGTGATGTGGAGTCATTGTACTCCAATATACCTCACAAATTGGGGCTTGAGGCACTTGAAATCACGTTAAGTATGGCTAAATCATTGGGTATAGTTAAAAGACGGTTTATTTTGGAGGCGGTTACATTTATTATGACTCACAATTATTTCACATTTAATACCAAATTTTATTTACAGATATTGGGTGTGGCAATGGGCACCAGGTTCGCCCCGAGTCTAGCTAACATCTATATGGGTCATATAGAAGACAAGTATGTCTGGGGTGGCCCATTCGGGGCAAATCTGGTGCTATATGGAAGATATATCGATGACATGTTTTTTATTTGGGATGGGGATGTGCACCAGATAGAGGAATTTTTGACATATCTTAATAATAATGAATTTGGGTTATCTTTCACGAGCACAGTACACGAATCTTCAATAACTTTCTTGGATATCGCCCTCAGAATAGAAAAGAACTGTATCAGCACCTCTACTTTTAAAAAAGAGGTTGATACTAATAATTTCTTAAATTATTATAGTTGTCACCACCGCCCCTGGCTCAATAATATACCGAAAAGTCAGTATCTTAGACTCCATAGAAATTGTTCAACAATTGAACAATTTGAAATTCAAGCTTCAGAATTAACTCAAGCATTTAAAGAACAGAATTACCCTACAGATATCATTGAATATGCGTGTGATGAGGCTTTGAAATGTGATAGAGAGTCCCTTCTTACTTATAAAAAGAAGGAAGATGTGAAAGATCCCATTAATGATGGTCAACCTAGATTCATAACAAAATATAATGCTTGTTCAAAAGAGATTAAACGTATCATTCAGAAGAATTATCCTATTTTAAAAACTGTTAAGATTTTATCAAAAGAATTAATAGATAAACCACAAGTTATCTTTAAAAAGGCTTCTAGTTTGAAAAACTTTTTGGCACCAAGTCACTATGAACCCATAAAAAATGTTCCAAATAACAAAAGCACATGGTTACAGAAGCTTCATACGGAAAAGGGGAACTATAGATGTAGAAAATTAGGATGCTCCACATGCAGCACTATGCTAGATAAAAGTACAACTATTACATCCTATTCAAATGGGACCACGTTTGATATACAACAACATATTAACTGCTGTACCACATATATTATATATGTAATCACGTGTGTATGTGGCATACAATACGTAGGCCGCACGACCAGAATGTTACACATTAGATGTTTAGAACATAAAAATAATATAAGTACACATATAATATTAATATAATATATTATATAATATATATATAATATAATATTAATAGTAATATTAGTACACATAGTTTAGTGCGACATGTGAAGTATAAACATCATAGTAATGTTTCAGTGATCAGGATACAAGGAGTGGAACAGGTTAAAAGTACAACAAGAGGTGGGGACAGATTCAATCTTCTATGTAAATGCGAAGCGTTTTGGATCTTCTCCCTGGGCACACTATTTCCGAATGGTTTGAATGATTCAATTGAGATGAATAATATATAGGACATCTCAATGAGCGATATGACTTTTGATTGCACAATGTGAAAAGAAAAGAGACTCCTGGGGAATATTGTCGGGTCTATACTCTTTAAAGAATTAAAAATTAAAAATAATATTTAAGAGCATGAAAGTGAGAGTTATATATATATATACATACACACACACAAAAAATGTGGGAAAGATAAAATAAATATATGGTATATGTATAGATTAAAATTATATAAGGGTTTACACTACAAATATCTGAGGGATTTTTTAATCCTATAAAATTATGTTATGGTAGGATAAGCCTGATCCTTTTCCGAATAATATGTCTAGATATCATAAGATAATTATGTTTATATAAAGATTCTTTATATGTATTATTTGAAATTATTACATCCATATGAGATTTGAAATATGATCATATTAAAAGAGTGTGTATACATTTAAAAGATCTCTTAGAATCAAGTTACGTCTGGTTTTGATAAATTCAGTAAGTATAATTAATATGAGAAAAACATTAATAGAACAAAAATGTAATGAATTGAAATAAACGGAAAATCTTTTCTTCCTGGGCTGGGAGGGTGATTCAAACCCAGGTCTGCCTGGCTGCAGATAGAGGCTTTAGCCTCTTGAGCCACATGGCTTCACACTGTTTTGGGCTATACGAAAATATAGCTATCATTTAAAAAGATTTTAAATGAATTAACTCCTATGTCTCTTGTGCAAATTAAGAAATAACTAATATGTAATATATATTATAAATGAAATAGTTTTTTATATTTGTGCAATGAATATAATTAGGTTGTTGCCTTTTGTTAGTTTATTATAGTTTTTAATGTGTGAAATAATGAGAGATGAAACACAGGTTTAGAAGATCAATACACCTGTAAAAGTTTAATTAATTAATGCTCTCCATTGATTGGGTACCTGGTATTTAAATATGGACAATTTAATGCACCTCAATACCTTCTGATGAAACCGTGAGATTGGAAGCACGGAGAAACGCGTTAAGGATCTATTTAAAACACCGGCAGGCTGTCCAGAATCCCTCTATGCCAGAGGATACTTTGGAAGAACGACTTGAAACCAACTTTGAAAGTGTGCACCCTTCCCCCATGGACGCTGCTGTCACCGCCGCTCCCGCTGGAGAACTTCGGTACTAACCGTTTAAGATCCAGCCGTACTGAGGCTTCAACGCACGGCTGTGGTGAGCAACAATCATTGGCGGTGGGGAGAGAAAGGGGATACTAGCTGCTGTGCGGCAGGCACATTGTGAACATTTGCAGTTTCTACCAAAGCATATTGTTCTGGCTTGTGGATACAAAGTAACAACATATATCATTTCAAAAATAACCAGCTCTTCACCGGGGAGTTACAGAAATAGCGCCTTGTGTGCTTAAAGAATATCCATTATTGGAGCTCCAGCGGTATGTGGTTATCTGGACGGTAATAGTCACGGTTTCTGGACTTTTTTTGCACTGCAGATTTGGTGTGTTTTAAAGTTATATTATGCTATGCATTATTAAGAAAATTGATTATTAAATAAATAAAAAATATCTACAATTTTTAATCAAATATATATATGCGCTTCCTTATAATATATATTTTTATATGGTATATGTTTTTAGTGTTGTGTTTTGAGTAAGGTAGAATACTCCATTGGGAGCTGCAACTATATTATTTAAATTTGGTACCCATCTAAGGAGTTATTTTCAGTGCGCTCGATTGCTACACAAGTTTGACAGTCAAAACCATTAGTGGCTAGACAGTCAAAACTGTGTGGTTTTGTTTGTTTTTTGTGTGTTTTTTCTACTAAGTTTTGAGCAGCACTTGTTATTATGGCAACACGTAGAGACATAGGAGAGAGAAATACCAGACGTAACTTGATTTTGAACTAATTAATAAATAAGGAAAATGTGGGAGAGGATGATCCAATTAACCCCCTGGATATGCATCAATTATTTAGCAGACTAGAAAATCTACTTAAGGCCGAAACTCGGCACTGGCTAGATAAAATGCTATTGATGAGATACGTAAAAGAAAAGATGATACCCAGAGGGTTAAGGATATTCAAGTCATGCTCATTTAAAGAGGATGATAAATTAACCGAAAAATGGAATAATATACTTGATACATGTTCCTTTGCACTCATGGAGTTACTAATTTCATATAGAGATGACAAAGTTAAAGCCATCTCTATAGAAATTGAAAATGTACAAAAATTGTTACAACCATTTGAAGTTAGAACTGACTTTAGGAATTTTGATCGTACTGTTAATTGTAAAGTCGAGGAGTTTGAACAGACTATTATTACAAATAAAAATAAAAAATTATCTAGGGATCAAGGAGACTACAAACAGGGCCAAGTTAGATCCTATAATAGGAGACATAGAATAAATTCGGAAAGTTTTAGATCAACCAGTAGATCAAGAAACAATAGACAACAATTCCCCTCTAGGGATAGAACTACATACAGAGAAAAAGAACGAATTCATCACAATACAGGTTCGCAGAGAGAACAAAGGAGAGAATATGTACGGGAGTCTGGACAAATATCTCAACAGTACAATAAACACACAAGAAATCCAGATAATAGGACAAGGGCACACACACAAGGAGCTAGACCCAAAATAACTTCTAGGAATATTGACCCACATATGGAAGACACATCTACTTCTTTTTTAGATCAGAGATTGTATCCAATATGGAAAAGCAAAAACAGATATCAGGTCCTACAAACCAATTCTCCCAAAAGAAAAGAGCTAGATACAGAGGAAGAAGGGGAGGAAGAAGGGAATCTATCAAAAAGCGCAAGAAACAACTAAGAAATAAAGGTCTATTTAATCTTTCTTCACGTGTACTTAGTGAAAGTGAAAAGGCACTAATTGCTAAGGGTCTTAAATTCGCACCATCACAAAAACCTGATTTATTCAGACTTTATGTAGAGCTTAATCGATATACTCGAGATCTATGTAGAAAACGCTACTTCGCTACTAAATGTTTGAAAAAATAAGGCGAAGAGGGACATCCTATAATTTTGGATGATGCGGATTTATTGCCTTTAAACATTCTTATTGAATTAAAACAAGAAAATAACAGTCAGACCAGTGAGATACCTTTGTATGAGGTCGATAAAAATAAGAAAGGCCCTTTCAAAAAGAAATCAGAATTCTATCCCACCAATCAACTTAGTGGAGGAATTGAGACCTTTTTTAACATAACTTTAACATCAATAGTTTTTATTGAATTTTATATTGAATGCAAAAAGGGAATAAAGAAAGGAGGGGGTACAGAAAAAAAAGCCAGGGTGGGGAGGGATGCACACGTCAATAAAATGCAACTGACATATAGAACAGATAGCATAACACTAAGTAGGTATACAGGTATCCTAGACATGTTAACAGTTTGAAATGCACATAGGTAGTTCAATATAGATTATCTACTCCATCTCTAGAAACCGGTGGGAATCGGTTGATAACATAATAAATGTAATGTCTAGTAAAAAGGACCATAGTGGAAAGTATGGGAGATAGAGCACTCAGGAAGTAGAGGGTTCCTCATTCAGACTGAATTGTATAGGGGACAGCCCCGGGTGTGATATGTGGGTGGAGCCCTCCCCCTCCGTGACGTATTCATGCCAATGGAACCATTTCACCATGGGAGAGGAGGCAGAGGAGGAATAAGGCATACATTCGGTTTCCATAGTATAATGAAAATTAACTTTATGAAACACCTTTAGAACAGGTGGGACCGCCACCTGCTTCCAGGCTTGAGCCAGGGTTGCCCTTGCTGCTATACAGATGTGTCCCAACAAGTACCTCTGGGAGGATGATACCTCCAGGGGATACATATGTAGGAGAGCCAGATCTGGGGATGGGCTTAAAGATAGGCCTAGAACTTTATTTATTAGCGTAAATACCTCTGCCCAGAAAGTTTGGAGAAGGGGACACGACCAGAAAATATGGTATACATGCCCTATCTCTCCGCAATTTCTCCAGCATAGTGGTGAACAGGAGGGCCAGAAGGTGTGCAGTCTGTCTGGGGTCAGATATAATCTATTCAGTAGTTTAACATGCATTTCTGAATGATTTAAACAGCGAGACATGCGAAATGTTAAACGGTATAATTTCTCCCATTGTGCCTCTGCTATGGGAATACCCAAGTCTCCCTCCCAGCGCCTCTGAGCATTAGACTTTTGGTATGGGACTAATGAGATGAGTGTGTTGTACCAATAAGTTATATCTTTAGTTGATGAAGATAATACTATGCGGGATCGGATAGACTGAGCCAGAGAGCTGGGGGGAGTTTGTACTGTGGGTAGGCTTTGGAACCAGTGTCTGATCTGGAAGTAGTGAAACAGTTCAGCACTTGGGAGGGAGAATTTATTGTGTAATTGGGCGAATGTAAGGAAGGTAGTTCCGTCCAATAAGTCTCCAAGGGTATGAATATTACAAGCAGTCCACGTAGAGATGTGTAAGTTGGGAATTAGCTTACTCACTGCTTTAAGTGAAAGGGTCGTGTGGGGGGTAGTAATGCTAGGAAGTTTACTCATCAAATTATCCCATATTCGTAAGGAAGAAGCCGTAGAGGGAAGAACATTCAAACCATTTGGACGGAGGACCTTAGGAGTCCAAAGCAAATCTGCTAAGGGGTATCCTATGCACCCGACCTCCTCAATGTGAGCCCAGAGGGGAGCGGGATTGGATATGTTCCAAGATTTCAATTGGGCAAGCACACATGCTTCCTGGTACATACTTAGGTCAGGCAATGCGAGGCCTCCTCTATGTTGGGGAAGAATCATTCTAGCGTGTGCTAGTTTTGGGGGGTGTGATTTCCATAGGTATTTCGTCAGAACTACTTTGCATTTATCGAGGTACGGTTTGGGAAAAGAATAGGGTATAGTGCGAAATAAATACATGAGTTTGGGTAGTAAGGACATTTTAAAGGCCGATAAACGTCCCAGCCAGGATATCTCATACAGCAACCACGAGGATGTCAGGGTCTGGAGAGTGAGTATCAGGGGGGGGAGATTTAAATCGAACACAGCCGAGGAGGTAGGGGGGATATGTATCCCGAGGTATGTAAGTGAGTTGAGTTTCCAGTTGTATGGATATTGAGAACGTAAAGCGGCCGTGAGTGTATCGGGTAATTGGATCGGCAAGGCTTCGGTTTTCGTTGTATTCAGTTTGTAGTATGATGCCTCACTGAAGTCGTGTAATATGGAATGTAGTTTCGGGAGAGAGGAGGAGGGTTGAGATACAAAGAGGAGAACGTCGTCGGCAAAGAGACACAATTTATGGGCGAGTCCGCCATGGGTCAGGCCTGGGAATGCAGCATCTGCTCTAATTTTAGCTGCCAGGGGTTCAATACCAAGAGCATATATCAAAGGTGAGAGAGGGCAGCCTTGGCGGGTACCATTAGTGATTGGGAAGGCGTCCGACAGAAATCCATTACTAAAAACTCTAGCTGACGGTAGGGTATATAATGCTAAGATTGACGCCAGAATCTGGGCCGAGAAACCAAATTTAATCAAAACAGTGCGCATATATAGCCAATTCAATCTGTCGAACGCCTTCTCAGCATCCAATGAGAGTAATAAGAATCCCTCTGTGCCAGGGGCCCTATCTATCAGGTTAAAAACTCTGCGGGTATTGTCAGAGGCCTGTCTGCCAGGCATAAACCCAGCTTGATCAGGATGAATCAATAGCGGTAGATAAACACTAAGTCGGGATGCTATCAATTTAGCATATATCTTGACATCACTATTAAGTAATGCGATTGGTCTGTAGTTTTGACAGTGGGCAGGGTCTTTCCCAGGCTTGGGGATAGCTACTACCTGAGCCTCCAGCATTTCTTTAGGGAAGGTAGCAGTATTAGTTATCTCATTAAACAGAGCGGTCAAGGTGGGGGATAGGCGGTCAGCAAAGGAAGCGTAGAAGTCGTTAATAAACCCATCGGGGCCTGGGGCTTTATTCTTAGGTAGAGCTTTAATAGTGGATTCGACCTCTGTTACGGTCCAAGGAGCATTTAAGGCGTCTAGTTGGTCGTGAGTTAGGGTAGGGAGATTAATAGAAGAAAGGAACGTTTGAATAGTGTCGGGGGTAGGTTGGGATGTAAGGGGGTCAGAATGTAAGTTATACAGTTTAGTATAATAGTCTGCGAATTGGTTAGCAATATCTAATGGGTTAGCAAGCTTAGAGCCTGTAGGGGAAAGGATGAATTTAATTCTGTTACGAGCTTGTTGGGCACGGAGTCTGCGAGCTAGCATTTTACCGGGTCTGTTACCTACTAAATGGAATTTCTGCCGTAGTCTATTGAGAGCTATTTGGGTTCTAAAAACCAAGAGTTTTTGTAATTGGCTGCGGATGTCAGCAAGTTCCTTACGTAAAAGTCGAGTGGGGTGTAACTTATTCTTGTCTTCAGCTATTTTAAGTCTTTTTTCCAAATCTAGTTGGAGTCTTTTGGCTTGCTTTTTAAGCGTTGCTCCAGCCTGAATAGCAGAGCCACGGACAACCGCTTTTAACGCACACCAGTAGTTTGGTAATGATGTATCCGAAGGGGAATTGGTATCTGTATATAGGGATAAGCTGTCTGAGATAATCTTTTTGGCCAACGCGTCATGCAACAAATGGGGAGATAGTCGCCATGGTCTGGGGGGAGCGGGGGCAGGTCCAATGTGCCACTTCCAAAATAACGGAGCATGGTCGGACCAGGTGATAGGTAGGATATCCACCCCACCAGATTCCTGCAAGGTCCATTTATCGCATAACACGAGGTCAATTCGTGAGTATGAATTGTGAACTGGTGAAAAGAACGTGTAGTCTCTGCCTGAGGGGTTGCTGATTCGCCAAATATCATATAAGTCAAATTCTGCTACCACATTGCGCAGCGCTAGTGAGGGGCCAGAGCGAGTTTTAGGTGTAGTTGAAGAGGGCTGGGACGATTTATCCAGTTTGGGGTCAGGTACTAAGTTAAAGTCTCCTAAGAGGATTAGAGAGCCGACCCGAACCTTCTGGATAAGTAAGCATAGCTTCCGAATAAAGGCCACTTGATTCGAGTTCGGTGCGTATAGAGATACTATTGTGACGGATTTACCCTCCAAAATACCTGTGAGAATTAAGTACCGGCCTGCTTTGTCTGCAATTTGTGAGTGGAGAATAAAGGGGACACCCTCTCTAAACAGCAGAGCTACTCCATTTCTTTTAAAGGGTCCGTTAGCGAAGAAACCAGTAGTGAACCTATGATCCTTCAATACAGGGGGGTTATGTGAGGAAAAGTGAGTTTCCTGTAGGGCAACTATATCGGCTTTATACTTATGGAAGGAGGATAGGGCAAATCTACGTTTATTGGGGGAGTTTAAGCCCTTAACGTTCAATGAGAGAATACCAACCATACTTATTCAGTTAGAATATCATGCAAGTGACGGCATCCCATCCGGATGGGGGGAGGGAGGGGGGGGATACAAAAATCACGGAAACAGGGCGATATGCATAGATATAGTAAAGCAAAAGGGAAAGAAAAGTAAATCGACCCAGTACATCGGGTCTGCATAGCTACTGCAGGGGAAAAATGAATGCAGTAGAGAAACGATGGGCAGGCGGACTCTTCAATCCACCCAGAGTCAGTAAGAAAACAAACAGTTAATATATAAGGGGAATAACTGCACATCTCTATCTAAACATATGTGGTACGAGGGGTATAAATACACATCAGAAAAACACAAATATATCACAAGTGCACTGGCGTATATTGCCAGCGGGAAGACCGCCGTCTGCTGCCTTTAACGAATACTAGAAAGATAGGCCAGTGAACAGGTAAACAGGTAAACTGGGGCGAAAGTTGAGGGACCACATTTAAGTAGAAGAGTATGCGCTATATGAATTAGTGGGAACACGGTGTATCTCACCTAGAGGGTTCGAGAGCCGTAAGGGCTACCATAGACAGAATATAATATAGACGGTAAGTCTAACGAAATACGAAAAGGCATGTTAGAACAATACATTAATTACGTAATATGTTCACTCAGTGGACCATTCCGAGCGAGGAGGAGGACGTCTCTCATGTGAGGATGGTAGTTTCACCGAGATGTCCCAGTCTTCGAGCAGCTTCACTCCGGCTTCCAGTTCTGATATAATAAACGTAGAGCCGTCATAGAATACAATCAACTTCACTGGGAAGCCCCACCTATAACGGATATCTTGGGCTCGGAGGGCGGTGGTAATCGGGGCTAGACTGCGTCTTTTAGCAAGGGTGATTGCGGAAAAGTCCGGAAACAGTTGCAAGCCTCCTAGGATATCAGAGTTCTCTGCATCTCGAGTAGCTTGGAGAATACGTTCCTTAACGGTGAAGAAGTGCACCCGGAGTAGTGTATCTCTAGGTAAGGAGCTGGAGAGGAACCGAGGTTTAGGAAGGCGATGAATTCTGTCAATAAGCAGCTCCGCATCAGATGCTTCAGGTAGCAGTTTACGAAACAGGGCCATCGCGTATTTCGTCAGATCGGAGTTATCAACCGAATCGGGTATTCCACGTATTTTAATATTGTTCCGTCTGGAACGGTCTTCCATATCTGCCATTTTGTTTTTAACCATGTCCAACTCGTTTTGTTGTTGGTCGTGAGCTGTTATGAGCTCATTATGTGACGTCACCAATTCCTCCAGTTTACGTTCTAGAGTGTCGGTTCTATCACCAATGGCTGTCAGCTCCTCCTTAACTTCCCGTATGGCAGCTGTGAGGTCGCGAGTTAAGTCCGATTTGAAGGCCGACAGGACTTGGCAAAGGGTCTTCACGGTAAGGGGAGCGTCAGAGCTCGGGTCTACGCCCGACATTGAGAGCGAGCTGGGCAGATCGGATGCGTTCGGACTTTTCGTGGAGGGGGCCGACACTCTTCGAGGCGGCGGGGACGCCTGATTCTGTTTCCGAATCGGGAGAGATACCTGAGGAGGTAGCGTGCCCTTTGCTTTTTTAGGTGCCATAGTGAGATACAGGGAAAAAAAGAGTTGAGAAAAATAAATGTTCTGAGGATAATGCAGCAGCTGGGTCCCTCTAGGCTGATGTGTTATAAAGTAGACAGGACGCTGTTTTTCAGACGTATTCCCATGTTAAACGGTAAGACTCTGGGCGGAAATAGCGCATATTAGGGGTCACATCTTGCCGGGCTGTATGGGTATAGAGACGAGGGCTGCTTCAATCTCGGTAATGATGGTAGGAAATCTCCAGGCAGGGCTGAGAGTAGTGACAAATTAGTATGGTAGGACACAATTAAATTGCAGAGCTTATTGCAGAGGCTGCAGTCAGCAGCTTATTATATGTCTTCAATAGGTAGAGGTGGGTGCAGCTATACAGCATGCAGGATAAGTGGGCTCAGAGGATATCACAGAGCAGCTATGTAATTATGCAGCCTGTGATCTCAGGAGCTGTTAGGAGAAATCCAAGATGGCCGCCGCCAGAGTTATCAGGCCAGAGACTCCACTACCACTGGCTTTAATATGCACAGGGAGGGATCTAACTTTGTTTGGGAGGTACCTGAGGGTCTGGGGGGGGTCTCCGCCGATCAGGCTGGGTGCTGTGAGCCCACAGGTGGCCCGCCGGGTCCCGCCGCGGCCGCGAGCGGGTTCCGGAGCTCGGCGCCGGGCTGTCTTCAAAATCGAGGCCCCGGCCTCTGGAGGATGCGTAGGCCCCGATTTCGGAGCTGCAGAAATCAGCTCCCAGCGTTACTGGAGGTCACTCCGGGCAGCCCACAGCAGGCAGCAACTCACTGGGGGGGATCAGGAGCCAGCAGAAGCTGATAAAAAGAGATTTTAGGTGTATTGGAGCACTTATAGTTAGGAGCTCCAGCCCAGCGTGACTAGTCAGGACAGCGTCCAAGCCACGCCCCCTTTAACATAACTTTAAATGACATGAGATTATTGTGTCAAAATTCAAAGACATTAATGAAAAAGCGAGATAATTTACATTCCCAGGAAAGGAGGGCTATGAATAGTTTAATTAAAGATAAATCGCTCACAATTAGGGTTGCAGATAAGGGCGGGGGGACGGTGGTACAAAACACTGAGGATTATTTGAAGGAGGCCTATAGACAATTGAACAGCACATTGTTCTATAAAACACTTGAATCTGACCCCACCTCCAGATATCAGAAAGAATTAAAAGAGTTTCTGGATGTGGCGTTAGATGAGGGGGCGATATCCAAGTCTGAGTATTCTTTTTTATTTATTACACACCCAGTTATTCCCACCTATTATCACCTCCCAAAAATTCACAAGTCACTACATGCACCTCCTGGGCGTCCCATAATATCTGGTATAGGGTCCCTCACTTCCAATTTATCTGCTTTTGTTGATTATTATTTACAGCCACATGTTATAAGTCTCAGATCATATATTAGAGATTCCACCCACTTTATTAATTTAATTAAAGATATAAAATGGAAAAATAGTTATCTATTTATGACTTGTGATGTGGAGTCATTGTACTCCAATATACCTCACAAATTGGGGCTTGAGGCACTTGAAATCACGTTAAGTATGGATAAATCATTGGATATAGTTAAAAGACGGTTTATTTTGGAGGCGGTTAAATTTATTATGACTCACAATTATTTCACATTTAATACCAAATTTTATTTACAGATATTGGGTGTGGCAATGGGCACCAGGTTCGCCCCGAGTCTAGCTAACATCTATATGGGTCATCTAGAAGACAAGTATGTCTGGGGTGGCCCATTCGGGGCGAATCTGGTGCTATATGGAAGATATATCGATGACATGTTTTTTATTTGGGATGGGTATGTGCACCAGATAGAGGAATTTTTGACATATCTTAATAATAATGAATTTGGGTTATCTTTCACGAGCACAGTACATGAATCTTCAATAACTTTCTTGGATATCGCCCTCAGAATAGAAAAGAACTGTATCAGCACCTCTACTTTTAAAAAAGAGGTTGATACTAATAATTTCTTAAATTATTATAGTTGTCACCACCGCCCCTGGCTCAATAATATACCGAAAAGTCAGTATCTTAGACTCCGTAGAAATTGTTCAACAATTGAACAATTTGAAATTCAAGCTTCAGAATTAACTCAAGCATTTAAAGAACAGAATTACCCTACAGATATCATTGAATATGCGTGTGATGAGGCTTTGAAATGTGATAGAGAGTCCCTTCTTACTTATAAAAAGAAGGAAGATGTGAAAGATCCCATTAATGATGGTCAACCTAGATTCATAACAAAATATAATGCTTGTTCAAAAGAGATTAAACGTGTCATTCAGAAGAATTATCCTATTTTAAAAACTGATGAGATTTTATCAAAAGAATTAATAGATAAACCACAAGTTATCTTTAAAAAGGCTTCTAGTTTGAAAAACTTTTTGGCACCAAGTCACTATGAACCCATAAAAAATGTTCCAAATAACAAAAGCACATGGTTACAGAAGCTTCATACGGAAAAGGGGAACTATAGATGTAGAAAATTAGGATGCTCCACATGCAGCACTATGCTAGATAAAAGTACAACTATTACATCCTATTCAAATGGGACCACGTTTGATATACAACAACATATTAACTGCCGTACCACATATGTTATATATGTAATCACGTGTGTATGTGGCATACAATACGTAGGCCGCACGACCAGAATGTTACACATTTGATGTTTAGAACATAAAAATAATATAAGACGGGGGGTTAGTACACATAGTTTAGTGCGACATGTGAAGTATAAACATCATCGTAATGTTTCAGTGATCAGGATACAAGGAGTGGAACAGGTTAAAAGTACAACAAGAGGTGGGGACAGATTCAATCTTCTATGTAAACGCGAAGCGTTTTGGATCTTCTTCCTGGGCACACTATTTCCGAATGGTTTGAACGATTCAATTGAGATGAATAATATATAGGACATCTCAATGAGCGATATGACTTTTGATTGCACAATGTGAAAAGAAAAGAGACTCCTGGGGAATATTGTCGGGTCTATACTCTTTAAAGAATTAAAAATTAAAAATAATATTTAAGAGCATGAAAGTGAGAGTTATATATATATACATACACACACACAAAAAATGTGGGAAAGATAAAATAAATATATGGTATATGTATAGATTAAAATTATATAAGGGTTTACACTACAAATATCTGAGGGATTTTTTAATCCTATAAAATTATGTTATGGTAGGAACTGCCTGATCCTTTTCCGAATAATATGTCTAGATATCATAAGATAATTATGTTTATATAAAGATTCTTTATATGTATTATTTGAAATTATTACATCCATATGAGATTTGAAATATGATCATATTAAAAGAGTATGTATACATTTAAGAGATCTCTTAGAATCAAGTTACGTCTGGTTTTGGTAAATTCAGTAAGTATAATTAATATGAGAAAAATATTAATAGAACAAAAATGTAATGAATTGAAATAAACTGAAAATCTTTTCTTCCTGGGCTGGGAGGGTGATTCGAACCCGGGTCTGCCTGGCTGCAGATAGAGGATTTAGCCTCTTGAGCCACATGGCTTCACACTGTTTTGGGCTATACGAAAATATAGCTATCATTTAAAAAGATTTTAAATGAATTAACTCCTATGTCTCTTGTGCAAATTAACAAATAACTAATATGTAATATATATTATAAATGAAATAGTTTTTTTTATATTTGTGCAATGAATATAATTAGGTTGTTGCCTTTTGTTAGTTTATTATAGTTTTTAATGTGTGAAATAATGAGAGGTGAAACACAGGTTTAGAAGATCAATACACCTGTAAAAATTTAATTAATTAATGCTCTCCATTGATTGGGTACCTGGTATTTAAATATGGACAATTTAATGCACCTCAATACCTTCTGATGAGACTGTGAGATTGGAAGCACGGAGAAATGCGTTAAGGATCTATTTAAAACACCGACAGGCTGTCCAGAATCCCTCTATGCCAGAGGATACTTTGGAAGAACGACTTGAAACCAACTTTGAAAGTGTGCACCCTTCCCCCGTGGACGCTGCTGTCACCGCCGCTCCCGCCGGAGAACTTCGGTACTAACCGTTTAAGATCCAGCCGTACTGAGGCTTCAACGCACGGCTGTGGTGAGCAACAATCATTGGCGGTGGGGAGAGAAAGGGGATACTAGCTGCTGTGCGGCAGGCACATTGTGAACATTTGCAGTTTCTACCAAAGCATATTGTTCTGGCTTGTGGATACAAAGTAACAACATATATCATTTCAAAAATAACCAGCTCTTCACCGGGGAGTTACAGAAATAGCACCTTGTGTGCTTAAAGAATATCCATTATTGGAGCTCCAGCGGTATGTGGTTATCTGGACGGTAATAGTCACGGTTTCTGGACTTTTTTTGCACTGCAGATTTGGTGTGTTTTAAAGTTATATTATGCTATGCATTATTAAGAAAATTGATTATTAAATAAATAAAAAATATCTACAATTTTTAATCAAATATATATATGCGCTTCCTTATAATATATATTTTTATATGGTATATGTTTTTAGTGTTGTGTTTGGAGTAAGGTAGAATACTCCATTGGGAGCTGCAACTATATTATTTAAATTTGGTACCCATCTAAGGAGTTATTTTCAGTGCGCTCGATTGCTACACAAGTTTGACAGTCAAAACCATTAGTGGCTAGACAGTCAAAACTGTGTGGTTTTGTTTGTTTTTTATATGTATGTTTTTACTTTATGAGTGATGATGTTGCTAGGCAGGATATCTGAAAGCAACAGTCAATGACATGTGTTCCATGTTTAGTGATTTGTTATAATTTTTTTAAACATATGGATAACTAACTGATATTTTTTTACAATTACAGCTTCTAGTCCTGGTAACAGCATCCCTCCGCAACAACAGCAACACAGTGACATGGATGAGACAATCATGTTAGAAATGCAGCCATTAAGCCAAGGAATCCGCCCCCCAGCACCTTTGAGTACACCACCACAGCAAAGCACACCACCACCACAACACAGCCCAATAACACCAGTAACACAAGGCCCTGATCACTGTTTTGGAACATTTGGGCTAGACAGCAGGCCATTATTGAAGATTGCCTGCGTAGGCAGACACAAATGTTTGCAAGCCTACCATGTCACCTCAAAAGATTAAACAGAAATATGAGTAGACAAAATGAACAAACCACGAGAATTGGCAATACCATGGAACTCATGCGTGCAGACATTACACAGGTCATGGGCAACTTACAGCGCATAATGGAAGAACAGCACAGACTCATGGAAGAACAGCACAGACAACAGCAAAGCTATATGAACATTTTTCAAAAGAATCAAAAGATAAATTAAACTTTATTCCGAATTGTATACAATCAAAATGCTGCTACATGTGAACTCAATGCCACCCTCACTAACCTCAATGAAACACTCAGATCCATGCACCAACAGCAAACAAGCAGCAGTTCTGGTACGACTACTCCAAATATCACGCCAGTGTCATCACCACCAAGACGCTCCACCAGAGCACGCCAACATGACAGTGCTAAAGGCAAAGGGCAGGACAAGCAGCCAACAAAAAAAAATTAACAAATAAACCTCACATTTTAAATTTCAGAGAAGTAAATCAAAATACTTAGTAAGTGTATGTTTGTCAAAATAGATATAACACTTAGCTCCTTGACAATTTGTACAACATCAATAATTATAAGTGGTACAAACAACAAGTGGTACAAACAACAGCAGGAAATTTTGAGCTGCACAATATATGTTAGCAGGAAGTAAACAGACCACTTGATTTTTTTCTAATCATTACTCTTTCTAGATTCCAATCAATCTCAAATCCTGCAGACACAATAATTGGCAGCCAGCCAGAATGTCTTTAGCAGGAAGTAAACAGACCACTTGATTTTTTTCTAATCATTACTATTTCTAGATTCCAATCAATCTCAGATCCTGCAGACACAATAATTGGCAGCCAGCCAGAATGTCTTTAGCAGGAAGTAAACAGACCACTTGATTTTTTTTTTTTCTAATCATTACTCTTTCTAGATTCAAATCAGTCTCAGATCCTGCATACACAATAATTGGCAGCCAGGCATAATCATCCATGACCAATGCAACTTACAATGTGAATTAAAACTGGTTTACATTTCTTCTGTAGACGACTTTACAAGAAAAACACAATAGAGTTGTGTGAAAGTGTCCTAATATGTTTGTGTAAATTTTTCAATTTTAATAACTAAAATTAATGACATTATTGTTGTGGCATGTTTGTGTGTGTAAAAAATGAGTAATCATATTTAAAAACCTGAGGCACAACCAACAAAATGAAAAAGATTTTAACTTTTAACACTAATGTGTGTAATAATGGATATATGTTGAAAAATGTGTATTGACTTTTAAAACTCCAAATTTACTCCACCAAACATAAGGCAATAAATTATTTTGGATGAGACAAGTTTGTGTCCCTTTTATAGGCATGATAAGTCAGGTGTGAATGATTTGTAAGTGTCAACACATGTAAACACGGCTGAAAAAAGCAGGTCTATTTTTTTGCAGATTTTTTTAACGATTCGCAAAAAAATACGACCGCAATTGAGCACTCTGAGACTAACACCAAAATACGAATGAATAGTGAATACCCGTGTTGTATGAAATAACAGCCGCGTTTGACCGATGGTCTATTCATTCGTATTTCTGAACTTTGTCATTCAAACCATTACGAATAGTCCAAACACTGCTGAGATTGGTGCTTAGTGAATTCCCGTGTTGGGACTTAGAAAAAAATACACAAATCGGACAAACTCGATTTTTTAGTAAATATTGGCCCATGAGGGTGGTATGAGGGCCCGGCGTCCACAGGTGGGGGTTGTGCTTACAGACCAACACCGTGCAGAATGTTTGGCATTTGCCAGAGAACACCAAGATTAGCAAATTCGCCACTGGCGCCCTGTGCTCTACACAGATGAAAGCAGGTTCTCACTGAGCACATGTGACAGACGTGACAGAGTCTGGAGCCGCCAAGGATAACGTTCTGCTGCCTGCAACATCCTCCAGCATGACCGGTTTGGCAGTGGATCAGTAATGGTGTGGGGTGGCATTTCATTGGGGGGGCCGCACAGCCTCCATGTGCTCGCCAGAGGTAGCCTGACTGCCTCTAGGTACTGAGATGAGATCCTCAAACCCCTTGTGAGACCATATGCTGGTGCAGTTGGCCCTGGGTTCCTCCTAATGCAAGACAAGGCTAGACCTCATGTGGCTGGAGTGTGTCAGCAGTTCCTGCAAGATGAAGGCATTGATGCTATGGACTGGCCCACCCGTTCCCCAGACCTGAATCCAATTGAGCACATATGGGACATCATGTCTCGCTCCATCCACCAACGCCACATTGCACCACAGACTGTTCAGGAGTTGGCGGATGCTTTAGTCCAGATCTGGGAGGAGATCCCTCGGGAGACCATCGGCAACCTCATCAGGAGCATGCCCAGGCATTGTAGGGAGGTCATACTATCACGTGGAGGCCACACACACTACTGAGCCTCATTTTGACTTGTTTTAAGGACATTACATCAAAGTTTGTCCTGGTTTCTAGTAAAACAATGACAGTCCAGTATTTACTGTCTTCGACAGGTACTGGACAACTCTAGAACAATGGGTGTAACCAGAGGTATTTGCCTTCTTCATAGGATTACAAAGCTTTGCGTAAACAAGTCAGTCTGATACATTCAAGGCACTTGTTTGTGCTTGAGTTTCTAGGAGAATCGCCTTTCTATGCGTATGAGAGGTTTGATTAATGTATGTGTGAACAGTAACTTGCTATTTGAAGGATGTACAGACAGTGTGTGATTTATGCACTATATGGGTAAAATATTGAATATGGCTTTTTGTGGCTTTTTCCATGCGAATACAAATGCTACCATAATTACTCATACCACGAGCTAATATGCACCACTGCATGAGCGGTTATACACAACTTGCGAGTATGTGCACGCACGGCAGAATAAGTGCATGCACGGAGGCCATCTGTGTGGTGTTTGTACTTGGTGCATATGGCTGCAATATTTTTGACTTCGACAGTCTCTAACATGAAATAATTGAGAAGAACCTCTCTCTAATGCTCCGGCAGAAAATCTCTCTTTTACCTCTCTGACAGTTGCGCTGGATTATGATTCTGTCTTTTCTGAGTCTGACTGACTTTGGCCACAAATGTGTTCTCATTGGAAAACACTATGTCAAAATTGCAATTTCCACCTTTGTGGCTATGTTTTCACAAATCTGTTTGTGATTTTGAAGCTTGCTTCACATTCTGCTCTAGGCTTTAATTTAAATGTAGGATCAAGTGCAGCAGCACCCCTGGAATTATACGGCAGCACCCCTGGATTTATACAGCATAGGCAGCACTCCTGGAGAATTACACAGCACAGCAGACAGGCAACAGCACCCCTGGACTTAAACGGCAGAGGGGCAGCACCCCATATAGGGCAGCACCCCTGGAATGATGTGGCAGACAACAAAAAGACATGCAAGATGGAATTGTCCTTGGGCCCCTCCACCCACCCTTATGTTGTAGTAAACAAATAAATAAAATTCACAATGGTGCTCCTACTGACAATATGGCAGCCTAGAATCACTAACGGTGAATCCTCAATCACCCGATAAATATTAAAAATAGCAGAAAAAGTGAACCTTTGGCGCCTTTAGCACATCACTCATACAGAAAAAAAATATATTAAAAAATGATATAAATAATAATAATTAAAAAAAATATATTAAAAAATTAAAAACTTAACCCGGAAGGTAAAGAAAGTTCTTTCTTTTTCTTTAACAAATCCGTAAATTGCTGGATTCTCTTTCTTTCTCTTATACTTGTGTCTGTCCTTTTTCACAAAACACTTAAGGTTCCTTAGTACAATTTGCTTGCAGAGAACACCCAAAAGAGAAAAATATGTATAACAATGTGCACATAGTTCCATTTCTGTCAAAGTGTTCAGCATGAACTTTCATTGTTTTTACGAAGTATTATGTGAATAAATCATTTTTTATCTGTGGATAATGCACTATGTGCACTTTGTTACATATACAGTATTTTTCCCTTTTGGGTGTTCTCTGCAAGCAAATTTTACTAAGGAACCTTAAGTGTTTTGTGAAAAAGGACAGACACAAGTATAAGAGAGAGAAAGAGAATTCAGCAACTTACAGATTTATTAAAGAAAAATAAATAACTTTCTTTATCTTCCGGGTTTGTATTTGTATTTTTATATATTTATTTTTATTATTATTTATTTTATATTTTTTATATTTATTTTTTTCTGTATGAGTGATGTGCTGAAGGCTCCAAAGGTTCACTTTTTCTGCTATTTCTCACCCTTATGTTGTATAAACAGGACATGCACACTTTACCAAACCAATAATTTCAGCGACATGGTCTGCACCACGACTGTTGCTGAAATGATTGGTTTGTTTGGGTCCCCACCAAAAAAGAAGCAATTAATCTCTCCTTGCACAAACTGGCTCTACAGAGACAAGATGTCGTCCTCATCTTCCATTCCCCCCTTCTTTCAGTGTTTATATCCTCATCTTCACAGAGAAATAATATTCAACCAAACCACATTATTTAGGTGTTAGTGGACTGCTTACACTATAACCCAAAGTTTCTGAACTTGACAATGACTTATGATGAATGCGCTGCAGGTGACGTGTAAGGAAGTCTCTTACTAGGTGGTTAATGTCCTTACCCTTACTTATTATGGACTAACAAAGGCAACAGATGACTTGACACCTGTTGTCCGGATTTGTGGAGAAATAATTCCACACTGAAGAGGTGGCTTTTTTTATATTTCGCCCAGGCCTGACAATGAGCTTTTTCATCCCATGGACAACAACTATCTCCACTGGTGCCTAATTCAAACAAACCACATCACAATCAGAATCCTCATCGTCACCTTCCTTTTCAGCACCAGCTACACCAATATCCTCCTCATCCTGGTTTACTTCTAAAGTGACATCCTCAATCTCAATATCAGCAACTGGACTGGCGGTGCTCCTCCCAGCACTTGCAGAAGGTGTGCAAATGGTGGTAGGAGCCTCCTCTTCCCATACAGTGTTGTGAAGGTCAGGCCTAGACATCGCAACTGCGGACATGCTTGGACTCTCATTGGGGATTTGTGATATTTTTACAGCATACAGAACAGTGCTAGCACACCTGTATTTTCAGAGCACCCCTGTAATTTTACAGCATACAAGACAAGGCCAACACTCTTTTATAGTCACGGCACCCCTGTATTTTTACAGCATACAGGACCAGTGTACTTTTATTTTAACGTCAGCACCCCTGCATTTTTACAGCATACATGACCAATGTACTTTTATTTTAACAACAGCACCCCTGAATTTTTACAGCATACAATAAAGGGCCAGTGTACAATTATTTTTACTGCACCCCTGAATTTTTACAGAATAGAAGAAAGGGCCAATGTACATTGATTTTTACTGCACCCCTGAATTTTTTTTACAGCATACAGTACCAGTGTACTTTTATTTTAACAACAACACCCCTTAATTTATACAGCATACAAGATAGAGCCAGTGTACATTTATTTTCACTGCACCCCTGAATTTTGACAGCATACAAGACAGGCCCAGTGTACATTGATTTTCACTGCACCCCTGAATTTTGTACAGTATACAGGACCAGTGTACTTTTATTTTAACAACAGCACACCTGAATTTTTACAGCATACAAGATAGGGCCAGTGTACATTTATTTTCACAGCACCCCTGAATTTTTACAGCATTTAAGACAGGGCCAGTACTTCTGTATTTTCACTACATACAGGAGGACAGTGCCCCTGCCCCCTGTACAACACAGTAACAACAAGGACAGCAAAACCCATGTACAGCTGCAGCACCCCTAACAACACATGAAACACCAGTGACAGCCAGGACAGCACCCCTAAAATCACAGATACACCACAGTGACAGGAACAGCACCCCTAGAGACCACACATTGACCCCACCCGATGTCACCACCCACAGAGAGAGACAGGTTTCTGTCTCCCTCACTCTCCTAGTCCGGAGTGAAAATGGTGGCGACGCGCGGCTGTTTATATGGAATCCAAAACCCATGAGAATCTGACAGCAAGATGATGAAGTTTTGCCTCCTTCTGGTTTCCGGGTCTGGTGGGAAGTCCCGAGCCGGACTCGGATTCTGGCCCGAAACTGGAAGATCAGGAGGGTTCGGTTCTCTGAGAACCGAACACGCTCATCTCTACCATAATTATATAAATAATATAAATAAATATATATTAAAACATTTACCCAGGCCTGTTGGAGGGGCATTGGTCCTGCTGCCCCCCATCTCCCTGTTCCACGTGCCCCCTGTTGGGTTCATGGAGAGTGAGGAGTGACTGTCTCTTCAGTAGCCACTCTTCCCAGTCTAGTACACATGCTGATTGTATGCTGAACTTCAGAGAAAGGCAACTGCAGAGGTTCAGGGTGGCACAAATACTACTTTTTCCCCCAAATTTACTAAGGAGGGGGGCTGGCATTGATCCTTGCATTGATCCCACTTCCTCCTATTACATGAGCCTGGCACAGCTGTCAGTGACCCTGATCACAGTCCATATGACCAGAGTCCTCTCCAAACCTATAATGTGTTTGAGAAGGCAGTCTAGACTCTAGACCTAACCTGTTTGAATTCATTAGTGTAAGTCTGGCCATGACTACTGTTAAAAGTATTTTCAGGATGAATTTGCTACAAACTCCAAAACACATGAAGTATGATTCTTACTATATAAATAAAGTATATCAATGGGGCAGATTTTAACCCAAAAGGAAATTACTTTATATAGTATATTATACTAATATAATATATTATTATATTATTCCTTTGCTGTTATTATAGTATACTTCAATTTGACCTAGTAATGAAATTTAGTATAAGGTTTAAGAACTTTTATTTATTTTAACCTGAAACATCACTTTGGGATTACAATGGCTACACCTAGACTAATTCCCTTAGGGACAGGATTTATAGTAGTTGACTGAATATTTGAACATTCCGAGCAATTGTGAGGATGGTAATGTATGATAAAAGTATAAAGTATTATGTTCTTTGACCTTAAACACATCCAGGGACCACAGGCCAGGGCCGTAACTAGTGTGGTGTGGACAGTGCACGGCACACAGCACATCTGCCCTGTGGGTGCAACCGTCTGCATCCACCCACATTCCTCTTTGTATGTACCGCTGCCAGATACTGGGTCATTACTGCAGGGACCGGAGCAGTAGCTGTCAGTATGCTGCAGCCGGGGTCTTTACAGCTGCTGCCGCTGCGCCGGCTCCCCGCACTGAACTGCAGGGACCGGGGCAGTGTGTTCCCGGACTACAGTGGTCTCCACCACAGACAACACTTCCTGAGGCCTGTTTTCTCTGAAGAAGTGGAAGACTGTTCTGGTGATGGTGGTTTATCTGGTAACAGTTCTACTTATTCTAACTTCAAAAGAGATCTTTACTTTCTAATCCTGCTTGTTTAGTGTATTTACATTTACAGATGTATAGTCATACGCGTAACAATATTCTTTTTATTGTATTTTATTTAAACTGGTACTAAGATCATTCAGCGCATTGCATAATGCATATACATATACTTTACATAAGGGGTTTTAAATTACTTATATTTTATAGTAGCTGTTCTACCCATTCTTCGCACGGGAGTTTCTGATTTTCATGATTGTAAATATAAAGGAGTGTTAAAAATTTGCTAAATCTATAAGGATGCAAATTTGAGACATCTTAATGTAAGTAAATATTAATCCATGGTTCTTGGCGTTACCTGAGGAGCAGACATAGCAGATACGGTAAAAAGTGAAGGGACCATTTTTGTAGTTTATTAAATTCTACACACTGGAGGTGCAATCCAAATTTTGATCCAGTTGTATGTTTGGGCATTATCGTTCACGCAATGTAAGCCACGCATCAGTAATGATGTTATTATGTAAACCCCCTTTTCTTCCCCTTAGGGGAGGTTTATTAATATTCTACTTACGTCGTTTTCCTATTTCCTACCTGAAGAAAACCTACAGTATGCTACATTTCAGCTACCTAACGTATCGGGAAGTAAGAGAATCAGTGATGAGACAGTGAATGAGTGAGTGAGTGAGTTAGTCAGTGAGTGAGTGAGTTAGTCACTCAGTCAGTCAGTCAGTCAGTGTGTTAGTCAGTGAGTCAGTGAGGGATTTTGCATCTATATATATATATATATATATATAGTAACACTGTAAGGGTACAAGGTGCCGTTTCCTGGGATAAATGGCAGCATGCAGCAGCTGAGGAACCACACAAGTCCAGTTTCCGGTACAACTGGCCCCAGCCAGTTTTATTATACAGAAAATAAAACAAACACCAAAAGAGAATACCTTGCCTGTCCGGCACTAACTAAACACAAGATGTTCCTAACTATCACTAAACAAAAACACAGAGTTCTCCAGTAAACACTGTATAGCTCACTTGTATCAGGAAGCGTGTTTCTCTCACAGAGATCCTGCAGTCTTCCCAGGCAGTCTGCACACATTAATCAGGCTAGAAGCCCTATAAGACTCTTGCACAGCTGAAAGCCCTGATTAGCCCTCTGTGAGGCCAAAGATCCGAACTGGGCCCACTGTCTGGAACTCGCCCTATCTCTCTCTCAGGTCCCTTATCCAGCTTTTCCAGCAAACTGAAAAGGTTCTAACAAAACAAAAGCATTTTCCTAGAAGTTTTTATTTTCTAAAACATGTAAGACAAGAACCTGGGACAAACATACCTGCCCTCAAACACTATCCCAGTGTTCTTGTCACATATCCCCCTCCCCTGTTTCGACCTAGGGGCCGGAACACTTGTAGCCCCCAAACAGAAGATGCGGGACAATGCATCTGCGTTGGCCAATTGTGTACCCGGCCTATGTTCGACAGTAAACTTAAAATCCTGCAACGCTAGAAACCATCTAGTTACACGAGCATTCTTGCCTCTATTTACAAACATCCATTTTAAAGGGGCATGATCTGTCACTAGTCTGAATTGTCTACCCAAGAGGTAATATCTCAAGGTATCTAGTGCCCACTTAATGGTCAAAGCCTCCTTTTCCACAATGGCATACCTTTTTTTCATGCTCATTGAGTTTCCTACTCAAATAAATGATAGGGTGTTCGTCCCCATCTCTGATTTGGGACAACACAGCCCCTATCCCTACCTCTGAGGCATCTGTCTGTACCACAAATTCTTTTGAAAAATCTGGTGTTATCAATACCGGTTGTGAACACAAAGCCACTTTTAACGCTTGGAACGCTTTTCCTGCATCAGGGTTCCATTTCACCATATTTGACTGCTTCCCTTTGGTAAGGTCTGACAACGGCACCGCTGTGGCCGCAAAATTGGGAATAAACCGTCTATAGTACCTAGTTATTCCCAAAAAAGCCCTTACCTGTTTTTTATTCACTGGACAAGGCCAGTTTTGAATAGCATAAATTTTATTCAATTGGGGCCTAATCAGACCTCTGCCTATGGTGAAGCCCAAGTATTTGACCTCCTCCATTGTGAGGCAGCACTTCTTTGGGTTAGCAGTTAACCCTGCCTCTTTGATTGAGTCCAGTACTGCTTGTACTTTAACCAAATGGGACCCCCAGTCTGTACTGTGAATTACCACATCATCCAAATAGGCAGCTGCATATTTTCTATGGGGCCTCAAAATTGTATCCATCGCCCGTTGAAAGGTTGCTGGAGCCCCATGCAACCCAAAGGGTAACATCTTATACTGGTACAGCCCCTCCGGAACCGAAAAGGATGTTTTTTCTTTTGCGCTATCAGATAAAGGTATTTGCCAGTAACCTTTGGTCAGGTCCAACGTGGTGAGAAACCTGGCTGTTCCCAGCCTTTCTATAAGCTCATCCATATGGGGCATGGGGTATGCTCAAACTTGGACACCTCATTTAACTTACGAAAGTCATTACAGAAGCGTATGCTACCTTCGGGCTTCGGGATGAGAACTATGGGACTGGACCACTCACTGTTAGATTCCTCTATGACTCCAAGTTCTAACATGGTTTTAACTTCTTTAGAAACAGCTTCTCGCTGAGCTTCAGGAATCCTATATGGCTTTAAATGAACCCTGACCCCTGGTTCTCTGACAATGTCATGTTTTATTATGGTTGTTCGGCCAGGCAGCTCTGAAAATATCTCCCTATTTTGGATGAGAAAGTCTTTAACCTGATTGTTCTGATCAGCTGATAATGTCTCTGACACCTTTACTGCGGGAAGCAACCGAGGTGAAGACACCGAAGGGCAAGGCTCCGCTGACAGAGACAACCTATCTTTCCAGGGTTTGATTAAGTTAACATGGTAGATTTGTTTGGGTTTTCTCTTTCCCGGCTGGTATACTTTGTAATTAACCTCATTCACTTTTTCCCTAATCTCAAATGGACCCTGCCATTTAGCTAGGAATTTGCTTTCCACAGTGGGTACCAAAACAAGAACTCTATCTCCAGGAGCAAATTCCCGTATCTTGGCACTCCAATTATAGACCCTCTGTTGAGCACTTTGGGCCTGTTCCATGTGCTCTCTGACAATAGGTACCACGGCTGCAATCCTATCCTGCATTTGTGTTACATGTTCAATAACGCTTCTATAAGGAGTGGGCTGTCCTTCCCACGTCTCTTTGGCAATGTCCAACAGCCCTCTGGGGTGTCTACCATACAACAAATCAAATGGAGAAAACCCGGTAGAGGACTGAGGAACTTCTCTGATGGCCATTAACAAGTAGGGCAACAAACAATCCCAGTTTTTCCCATCTCTCTCATCAACCTTTTTTAACATACTTTTTAATGTTTTATTAAACCTTTCCACCAACCCGTCAGTTTGGGGATGGTAGATGGACGTGCTGAGGTGAGTGACCTTAAATAATTTGCACAATTCTTTCATGATCCTTGACATAAATGGAGTACCTTGGTCAGTCAAAATTTCTTTTGGTATTCCCACTCTACTAATAACCTGCACCAGCTCCCTAGCTATCGCCTTGGTTGTGATAGTGAGTAAAGGGACAGCCTCAGGATATCGAGTGGCATAGTCCATAATTACCAGGATATACTGATGGCCCCGAGCAGACTTTAACAAGGGCCCCACGAGATCCATGGCTATTCTGTCAAACGGGACCTCTATAATAGGCATGGGAACTAGTGGGCTCCTGAAATGGGGTCTAGGGGCATGATACTGGCATTCAGGACAGGAAGAACAATATTCAGACACTTCTTTATAAACCCCTGGCCAATAGAACCTTTGTAAAACTCTTTCAGTAGTTTTTTCTGCCCCTAAATGTCCTGCGGTAACTTGACTATGAGCTAAATCTAGTACCGTTCTCCGATAAGGCTGGGGAACTACCAGCTGTTCCACCACATCCTCACCCCTTTTGACAATGTGGTACAAGAGCTCATTACAGATGGCCATATGGGGATACGTAACCCTGTCACCTGGTACCACAGGTTCCCCATTAACAATCTTAACATTCTCTCTAGCCTTTATCAAGGTAGGAGCCTTTAACTGTTCAGACACAAACAGATCTTTCTTTACCTCCAGGTCAGGCACTCTTTCAGTTCTAACTACTATGTCTCTGTTCCCAGCAAGAGGGTCTTCACTGGATTCCCCATCTGTCCCTTCCCCAAGCAAACTAGCAAAAGGCAAAGTTTCAGAAAGTTCCGAAGACACACGTACATCCATGAAATCACCGGTATTATCAACTGGCTCTTTACTTCTCACATCTGTTGATAAACGTGATTCCCACAGTTTCCAAAAATGAGGAAAATCCCTCCCTATTATGGCCTCATGCACCAAGGTGGGGACCAGTCCTACTTTAACAATTGCTGACCCACAGCAAGTTTTTATATTCACTTCAGCAGTGACATAATGTTGGGTATCCCCATGTATGCAAGTTACCCCAATAGGTATTTGCTGGACCTTTAAGGGGTTCACTAACCCAGCTATCACAAGGGTAACTAAACTTCCTGAATCTAGCAAGGCCTCTACCCGGTTACCCTCTAAGAACACATCACACATTTGTTTTTCCAGCTCAGGTGAAGGTACCACAGTACAGGCTAACCTAGCAAAGAAAGACATTCTGCGACATTCAAAGGCAGCATCACATTACATGGGTTCTTGCATGACTGGGCAATTGGCAATAAGATGACCTGGCATACCACACCTAAAACATTTAACCACACGATTATCAACCCGTTTGGGCAGCATAGACAGTTCTAGCCCCATTGGCCTGTCTCCAGGGCCAGTGTTTACAGTCTCTCCAGCCTTGTGTTCTCTTATCCGCCCAGCAACATTTTCCCACGGAACAGTCTTACCAGTCTTTACTGAAGGGCGCTGTCGAGGATCTATGGGTTGCTGGGTGGTCATCAGTAGTTCATCTGCTGCCAAATACCTCTCTACCATGTCCACTAATTGGTCATCAGTACCCGGTTTTTCATGGCTCACCCACTTGCGCAGGACCATGGGCAAAGATCTCAAGTAGTGGTCCATGACGACTCTTTCAACCATCTGGGGACCAGTTAATGTCTCTGGCTGTTACAATTTTTTTGTTAGCTGAATAAGGTCGTGCATCTGGGAGCGAGGAGGCTTCTCCTTGGCGTACACCCAACGGTGCAACCGTTGTGCTCGTACTGACAGCGTGACTCCCAGGTGGGTCAGGATCTCAGTCTTTAGTTTATCATAGTCCCGAGCCTCAGCAGGGCTTAAATCAAAGTACGCTTTTTGGGGCTTACCTGACAGAAAAGGTGCCAGCAGACTGGCCCACTGTGCTTTCGGCCAGTTCTCACGCTCGGCAGTCCTTTGAAACGTGGTCAGGTAGGCCTCCACATCATCAGCCTCTGTCATTTTCTGCAGGAAGTGACTGGCCCGTATAGAACTAGAGCTGGTCGAAGCACTGACGGCCACATCTCCAATCCGGGCTGCAAGGCTCTGCACCACTTCTGTTAAGGCCTCTCTATCCTGATGCTGTTGCCTGTAAAGTTTGTCAACAGCTGCCTGCTGTTGTCTCCTATTTTCCTCCATTGCCACCTGCTGCTGTCTGTTGGCCTCCTGCTGAGCCACTGTAGCTTGCAGCAAGGCTTTAAGCAGTTCCTCCATGTCGACAGATTTTTCAGGCGGCTTTGTAGCTGCTTTCACCCAGGACATATATCAAATACTCAGGGCGAGTCTCAGTAACTTCACACTGGGCTGTATCTGCATAAACCACCGTTTTCTGCTGGCCTCACAAAGCTGCTGCTTTCACTTATGCGCAGAACGGCATGCTCGCATTCTCCACCATGTTGTAACACTGTAATGCAGCAGCTGAGGAACCACACAAGTCCAGTTTCCAGTAAAACTGGCCCCAGCCAGTTTTTTTATGCAGAAAATAAAACAAACAGCAAAAGAAAATACCTTGCCTGTCCGACACTAACTAAACACAAGATGTTCCTAACTATCACTAAACAAAAACACAGAGTTCTCCAGTAAACACTGTATAGCTCACTTGTATCAGGAAGCGTGTTTCTCTCACAGAGATCCTGCAGTCTTCCCAGGCAGTCTGCACACATTAATCAGGCTAGAAGCCCTATAAGACTCTTGCACAGCTGAAAGCCCTGATTAGCCCTCTGTGAGGCCAAAGATCCGAACTGGGCCAAATGTCTGGAACTCGCCCTATCTCTCTCTCAGGGCCCTTATCCAGCTTTTCCAGCAAACTGAAAAGGTTCTAACAAAACAAAAGCATTTTCCTAGAAGTTTTTATTTTCTAAAACATGTAAGACAAGAACCTGGGACAAACATACCTGCCCTCAAACACTATCCCAGTGTTCTTGTCACAATATATATATATATATATATATATAAGGGGCTCTACTGAGCGGTGTAATGTGAATTGGTACTATTCTGTGACCACACCAATCCCCCATGAAGCCATGGTCCTTTGTTTTGGGCGCACGCTATACCTATTTCAAATATGGGGGAGTGGGGGTACCAATTATACTTCTACCACAGGGCACCAAAAGGTCTAGTTACGGACTGTCCCGGGCACGTCGGTGTACCATGCAACCACCTTTATTTCTATCATACTCAGTTTCTAAAATATTGATTCAGGCTTTGTCTAGGTTAATAATCTAATAAGTGCATATTGCAGGTTTCTGTGACCATCTGGTATATCTGAATTGACTAAGTGGACTCCTGACAGTGAGTGGATTCATTTGAATGTCACTGTTAATGTCCTATCACTTTTCAATTACCATTAGTCTAGTGTGTGATTAACTGCTAGGTGCATGATGACTTTTTTTAATAGATGCATTTAGAACTTCCACAAACATTGATCTTCATTATGCAAATACGCACGATGGGCTTTGTGTTTGTTTATATTTAAACTAAATGAAGGAATATTTTGGCAGGGATGGCATGTCTCCTAGAAGTCATATGCTCCTGATTAATCACACATAATGGGCAGCCGGCATGTGGGGTAAAGTAATTTCATACCAATCACAAGCCATTATTTAAGATTGCTTTGACAGGCTGTCATGTAGTTCTCATCACAGACACAGGCTCTATAGACAGTAATGAGAAAAAGTGAGATTGGGAGATGGATTCGCACTGATCTCCGGCAGGAAGATTGTGTTGCCTTGTGTAGCGTGTGAGAGCCACACACCTCCTTCTGCTGCGTTTCTTTTACATTTTCATTACTTTATAGGAAACGGACCAACAAAACAATTCACAGTCCACGTTTAAATGTAGAAAATAATGGGGGTTATTCCGACCCGATCGCTCGCTGCAGTTTATCGCAGGGCAGCGATCGGGTTGGAACTGCGCATGCACCGGTGCCGCAGTGCTCTGGCGCATACCAGACGGCTAAAGGCCGTCATTCCCTAGTGATTGCCTCTGCCTGATTGACAGGCAGAGGCGGTCGCTGGGAGGGAGGGGGCTGGACGGTGGCGTTAAGCCGCCGTTTAGGGGCGCGGTCCAGCCAATGCAGGCGTGATTGGACCATTTTTTTGGGGGGTGGCCCGCGGCGGCTGCATGACATCACACGCAGCCGCTGCGACCCAGGCAGTGAAGAGGTTCTCCCGGCCAGCTGCAGGAGCTGCGCTGGCCGGGAGTTACTCCTCAAATTCAAAAGCATCGCCGCTGTGCGATGCTTTTGCATTTCTATGCGGGGGGGGGGGGGGGGGTAGGCACTGACATGCGGGGCGGTCTAGCCCTGTGCTGGGCGTCCCCCTGCATGTCTGAGTGCCTGATCGTAGCTACAGCTACAATCAACTCGGAATGACCCCCTATGTCAAATTGTGTCCTATGCAATTAACATTTCTTTCCTATAGTTAAAATTGTCTGATTAAATGTTCCGGAAAATAATAAATCATGAAATCTATGGGATTTGAATGGAACTTTTTTGATGTTTCTTTCCTACGATAGGCATAAATGTTCCAGACAGGCCCATGTTTTTGTGTACTTTAGATACGGGCAACGTGGTGGAGGGTCCCCAGCAAGGAGGTTTGGGATGGGCTGCTACTGCCACACAGTGTGACCCTTACATGTATAGGCAAGATTTAGAGATGGACACTAATAAAACATCTATTCCAAGCAGAGCCGGCCCCAGGCATAGGCAAACTAGGCAAATGCCTAGGGCATTTGGTATGCTTAGGGGCACCAGCAGCTTCTGCTGATTAAAATGATATGCGGCATGCCTATATTCTGTGGAAATCACTGTAATGTAGCATTTCGTATGCAGATACAGCCGCAGTCACACACAGAATATAGGCATGATGCATATCATTTTAATCAGCAAAAGCTGCTTGTGCATCCTAGCCACATAGCAATGCAAATAAGACGCATTTTCATAAACAAAAGGCACCAGACGTTAGCAGAGCTGCCAGCTGACTCATGCCAGGCATGTCCTGCAGAACTAGCGGTGGTGCTAGGGGGCACCAGCCAAAATCTTGCCTAGGGCATCATATTGGTTAGGGCCGGCTATGCATCCAAGACAAACTGCGCACCACATGCATCCGTCTGATAACTCTGGGGGTGCATATTGGAATTGTTTGGAGAGAGATCAATGCAATTTTGATAGCTGTTCCTGGGTGGTGAATCGGGGCTGGCTAACGGCAGCAGGTGTCAGTATATTTAACCGCAAACCAAGCGAAGATGTATTTATTTTCTGTTTTGTTTTAAAATGTTGCCTACTACATGGACGCATTCAATCAAGACAATAAGATGCGGCTCACAATCTAGTCCCTGTATAGATGTTCCCCTCTCTATCTGAGAGATGAGTACATACTGGGGCAGATGTATTAAGCCTGAAGAAGGCATAAAGCAGTGATAAAGCAGTGATAAGTGCAAGGTGATAATGCACCAGCCAATCAGCTCCAATATGTAAATTGACAGTGAGGAGTTATCTTCTTGCACTTATCAACACTTTATGACTTCTTGATCCCTTCTCCAGGCTTAATACATCTTCCCCATAATGGACTGGGCATATTTGCTAGTGTAGGTATTTGCAGAGAGTTGTGGTCCTTTGATGAATGGGCTGGAAGCTTAAATGTTTTGATAAAAATATAAACAAAACCCCCTCTATATATACAGTATTTGTTAAATACACACAGATTTGCAGTATATTATTAGTAGCACCGATAGGTTTTGTATGCATACTGTATATAGAATTAATACTGCCACGCAGCTGGTACAATGGACAGCATGGGTAACAATGAGCGCGGGCATATTTCTTTCCTGTCTGTGGGGGTCATTCTGAGTTGATCGCATGCTGCAACTTTTTGCAGGCCGTGCGATCAACTAGATGCCGTCTATGGGGGAGTGAATTTTTGCATAGCAAGGCTGCAATCGCTTGTGCAGCCGAGCTATGCAAAAAACATTTTGTGCAGTTTCTACGTAGGTCTGGACTTACTTACCCACTGCGATGACTTCAGCGTCTCAGGTCCTGGAATTGACGTCAGACATTCGCCAACCAAACGCCTCGTCATGCCTGCGTTCAGATCTCCACTCCCTGAAAACGGTCCGTTGACGCCCTGGGACGCCTTCCTTCTGTCAGCCACGGTGCGATCGCGGCAGCGATAATTTTCTTCTTTAATTCAGTCGCTGCCCGGCGTTCGGCTGCAAAAAAAAGCAGCGTGTGAACAGGTCGGTCAGGGACTGTGTTGAAACACGCAGATCCACTGGAAGTGCTGGCCATATTCCAAAGGACGTTCTGAGCAACCATAGGGTTGCTTGAATGCCTGATGATGCACTCGATGCCTAATCGATGGTGCATCTTTGTGCGCATATCATCGGATTACGCAGCAGCTGGTGGGCGGATCATGGCATTAATATAAAGACACAGTGGCGACTGCAACAAAAGTCGCAGCTACGGCTGCAAATGTGTCCACCTATCAATCAGGACCTATACAGTATGTGCCCAGCAGGACAGATTATATGGAGCAAACTGCAAGAAGGGTCCCAGGGGTCACAGGATGGAACAACCACACTGAGCAAAGGGGGTAATTCCAAGTTGATCGCAGCAGGATATTTTTTAGCAGTTGGGCAAAACCATGTGCACTGCAGAGGGGGGCAGATATAACATGTGCAGAGAGAGTTAGATTTGGGTGGGTTATATTGTTTCTGTGCAGGGTAAATACTGGCTGCTTTATTTTTACACTGCAATTTAGATTGCAGATTGAACACACCACACCCAAATCTATCTCTCTCTGCACATGTTATATCTGCCTCCCCTGCAGTGCACATGGTTTTGCCCAACTGCTAAAAAATTTCCTGCTGCGATCAACTTGGAATTACCCCCAAAGAACGCAGCAGATGAAGGAAGACAGTTGTCATTGATGCAAAGATATGGAGTAGAAAAATCAGGCGCTGAGTACAGGCCTCCAGGAACATGGAGACTGCAGAGTTCTGGAAAAAGTAACTTTCAGCCCTGTAAACAGTCCAAAGTAATACATTAGACTGATGGCAGCGCAACCTTGTTGCAATCCACTCCAATGTCACTCATCAATGCAAATCAAAGAAAGTCCCCTCCAAAAATCTTTCAGACACTCCATGTACATACTGCTTCCCGCTTCATCGGCCATTAAAAATCTCCACACATCTCTGTCCATGACCACGTCCCCTCCATTCACTCACCAACCCCTTTGTAGACCTTGTAAATAGTCACTAATGGGCCACTTAGCTCCACCCACTCCTAATAGATATATATTTCCTCCCTACTACTGTTGTAGGTGTGTGAGAGGGTGACGACAGACGCAATGGCAGTGAGCCCATGATCTAGCAAAACATCTGTATCTGTATTACTGTATGTTGGATTTTAAATTGTAATACCGTGAAGTTTTTTTTACCAAATTTACCACATAAAACTATACTACATTGTCGTAATTCTCTCTGCCAGTTTCATAGTTCAAGCTTTACAGACTTTAATTACTTTTTCCGTTAAATGAGGAAAAAAAACACAAAACAAAACCATTAAAGTTAGTATATTAAGGGTGAGATGTACAAAGCAGTGAATAGAGTGGAGAAGTGAGTCAGTGTAGAAGTTGCCCATGGCAACCAATCAGCAATGAAGTAACATGCATATTATAAAATTATACAGGGCAGCTGATGCTACACAGTGATGTAAAGCACCAATGGTTCCATCAACGGTGGACTCTCAGATGTCCATCCATACTACTGTCATGGGAACAATCCATAACATATAAATCCCTAACTTTAAATTGCTACTCTCTCCCTAGTCCCTACAACCCCATGAGGTACAGTACCTTCTTCTGTTAAAGCCCCCATTCACTGTATGCCCTACCACTCACTGTATACCACAGCAGGGATCCCCATCAATGTTTTTCCTTCTACGGTTTCAAGCCATTGATCATAAAGCACCAATGTTGTCATTGATGGAGGCCAACCCTGCCTCTGTGCATTTTCTCCTCCAAATTATGATTACTTTTTGTTTTTTTATAATGTCTCATTATAGATAGGCCCGTCAGACAGTAACTTAAAGATTACAGTGTTTGAAGGTTTGAAGGGAACTTGTTCTGACAGACTGTTCAGATATAATAAACATCACTTTTTTCAAAATACTAAACTGTTGTCCAAGTTATTCAGTGTCAAAAGGAGTCAGTCAGACATCTGGCGTGATATACAATATAGCTAAGGGAGTAGAAGTGGAGTAGAATTTGGGGTCTCACTTTAGAATGCAGGTCCGAATCCAATCTGTTCTAAAGCACAGCACTACATTCAGTCTGCTCCAATCTCTTTGCACAGATAACCTTTATTGCTTGTGTTAGAGAGTCCACATGGGTATCCGGACTATGGCCCTCATTCCGAGTTGATCGGTCGCAAGGCGAATTTAGCAGAGTTACACACGCTAAGCCGCCGCCTACTGGGAGTGAATCTTAGCTTCTTAAAATTGCGACCGATGTATTCGCAATATTGCGATTACAAACTACTTAGCAGTTTCAGAGTAGCTTCAGACTTACTCTGCCTGTGCGATCAGTTCAGTGCTTGTCGTTCCTGGTTGACGTCACAAACACACCCAGCGTTCGCCCAGGCACTCCCACCGTTTCTCCGGCCACTCCTGCGTTTTTTCCGGAAACGGTAGCGTTTTCAGCCACACGCCCCTGAAACGCCGTGTTTCCGCCCAGTAACACCCATTTCCTGTCAATCACATTACGATCGCCGGAGCGAAGAAAAAGCCGTGAGTAAAATTACTTTCTTCATAGTAAAGTTACTTGGCGCAGTCGCAGTGCGAACATTGCGCATGCGTACTAAGCGGATTTTCACTGCGATGCGATGAAAAATACCGAGCGAACAACTCGGAATGAGGGCCTATATATCTACACTAAAAAGGTCTACAGTCAATAGGTCTACCACTAATGGTAGACATGCATTAGGTCGACAGTTCAAAAGGTCAACAAAAGGTTGACTTGACAATGGTCGACACACATATGGTAGACACAAATTTTCTTCACTGTTTTTCAATCTTCTCAACTTTTTCATACCTTAACATCCACGTGGGCTACTATTGGAAACAGTAACCTTTGCCGAGCGCAGCGGTAGCAGAGCGAGGCACCTTGCCCGGAGCATGCGAGAGGAGGCAGTACACTAATGGTCCTATTGGCCTTTTGACCTTGTCGACCTTTTGACCCTATCGACCTTTCCTACCGTCTACCTATTTTACGTTTTGACCCTGTCAACCTAATGCATGTCTGCCATTAGTGGTAGACCTATAGACTGTAGACTTATTTGGTGTAGATGTAATAATCCACACCCAGTGTCGGACTGGGGCATGTAGAGCCCACCGGGGGAATGCAGTGGTAGGGGCCCATGTTAGAGGTGTGGCCAGTCTGCAGAGGGTGTGGCCTGCCACCTCATTGGTTTGACTTACCATTAGAGAGTGCAACGTCTGGGCCCCTTCATAAATATATACAGTAAATTCAGCTGCTGCATGCATGATAATGTACCAGATTAATAACAGCAATGCACTGTAGAAAATACACCATAGTCCAGTATAACGTAACATATGTATAATGTATAATTCAAGTGCAGAGTCTGGAACCTGATCCTTAGAGCAGGAGGTGGGGCCCCAGGCAGAGCCGGCCCTAGCCAATATGATGCCCTAGGCAAGATTTTGTCTGGTGCCCCCTAGCACCACCGCTGGTTCCGCCTCTGACCTTGCACCTCTTTCCCAGCACCATCAACCCATAGCAGTCTTTATTTTGGGGTTTGTACCCCCTATATTTTAAATAGGAACAGTTCGCACATTTGGCGCGCAGCCCAAAAAGGGGTGTGTTTTTGCTGGCAAGGGGCATGGCCACACAATAGTACCCCACATTCCAATTACGCCACACAGTACTGCAAATTTATTCACATTTGATCATGCGATAGTGTCCATAATTCATATTACATCCCACAGTAGTATCACTTTACCTTATAAACGTTACTCCTCACAGCAGAGCTCCTTATTCACATTACATCGCACTGAATTGCTCCTTATTCACATTACGCCACACCATATTGCTCTTTATTCACATTAGACGACACAGTAGTGCCCTTTCTATACGCAACGCCACATAGTAGAGCACCTTATACACATAATGCCACACAGTAATGCCCCTTACACATATGAGACACATTATTAATGTCCTTATAAACATAATGCCCCTTACACATTATGACAACCTTTATTAATGCCCTTTTACACATAATCTCCCTTACACATATGCTGCACATTTTTAATGCCCTTATACACATAATGACACACATAGTGCCCCCTACACATTTGCTGCACATTATTAGTGCCCCTATACACATAATGACACACATACAGTAGTACCCTGTTACACATAAGCCGCACATTACTAATGCCCTTATACACACATAGTGTCCCTTACACATATGTTGCACATTATTAATGCATTTTTACATGACACACATAATGCTCCTTACACGTATTCTGAACACTACTGCACAACCAACCTACTCACATGCACACAGCACTCACACTGCCACTAACACTGTGACCTCTGCCTCTGCTTGAATACAGATGTGTCCTCACAAATCTTGCCTCAATGCTAACGTTGGGCACATTTTTTTTATGAAAATGCATCTTATATGCATTGCTATGTGGTTAGGATGCACAAGCAGCTTCTGCTGATTAAAATTATATGCAGCAAGCCTATATACTGTGTGAGACTGTGGCTGTAACTGCATATGAAATGCTAAACACAAAATATAGGCATGCCACATATCATTTTAATCAGCAGAAGCTGCTGATGCCCCTAGGCATACCTGACGCCCTAGGGAATTGCCTAGTTTGCCTATGCCTATGGCCGGCTCTGGCCCCAGGCAGTGGGGCCTAACGGTGGATTTCCCTGTACCCCTGTGGTCCAGTCCAAGCCTGTCCACACCCACCCACATGGCACATATACCATTTCCTATTTAGTTCATGGTTTCTAAATTTCCCACTTTTAGTGTCAACATTTATATTTTCATGTTTGTTTTTATCTTAAATAGAATGGTAAGGTCTGTTGATTTGGTCTGTCTATGCATTTGTTCACTTATTAATTACGTTTTATTTATTATTATTTATTAATTTATATATAGAGAGCTTTACAATTAGATCAACAGTTCTAACACAAAACTGGGTAATAACAGACAGGCATAGAGGCAGGAAAACCCTGCTTGGAAGCTTACAATCTATAGGGATATAGGCATTGATACACAAGGCTAGGTGCTGCCTATTGCATAATGGTCCTGCCAGATTGCAGGGTTTCATGGTGAGCTGCATTATATGGTCACACAGCAATGCTGACCAGAGGTCAGGAGCATGGGAGAGTGAAGAAAAAGAAAACACTGCAGGATGTGTGGACTGTACAGTGGGGATGTAATTTGATATGTATATTTATGAAGGTTATAGATGGAGCCTTCATTATCCCACCCTGCCTTGTCTGTCCGCCTAGTCACGCTGGGAGTGCACAAGCCGCTTCCTATTCAGAGCATCTCTGTCCGGGCGCGCAGATGGAGACGCTCTCCAGACTGTGTGTGACTGCGGCTGTATTTGTGTACAAAATGCTATGTTACAGAGTTTTCCAGGAAAACAGTAAAATACTGTAAAGTAGCATTTTGTATGCAGATACAGCCGCAGTTGCCAAAAGAATGTATGCATGCCACATATCATTTCAACTAGAGTTGAGCTGGTTCGGTTCTCAGAAAACCAAACTCCCCCCCCCCCCAAACTTCACGCTCTGAGCCCAGATCCGAGTCCGGCAAAATGTCATCATCCCACTGTCAGAATCTTGTGGGTTTTGGATTTCATATAAACAGCCACGTGTCACCGCCATTTTCACTCCGGACTTGGAGAGTGAGGGAAACAGACCTCTGTCTCTCTGTGGGTGGTGCCATCGAGTGGGGTCAGTGTGTGCTCTGAAGAGCTGCTTTTCCTGTGTACCTGTGTTCCTGTGTACCTGTGCTCTTAGTGGTGGCTGTCACTGGTGTTTCCTGTGCTGTTATGGGTGCTGCAGCTGTACATGGGTATTGCTGTCCTGGCTGTTGCTGTTTTGTACAGGGGGCAGGGGCGCTGTCCTCCTGTATGCTGTGAAAATACAGGGGTGCTGGCATTGTCTTGTATGCTGTCAAAATTCAGGGGTGTAGGTTGTTAAAATAAAAGTACACTGGCACTGTATGCTGTAAAAATTCAGGGGTGCTGTTGCTAAAAGAATAGTACACTGGCCCTGTATGCTATAAAAAAATCAGGGGTGCTGTTGTTAAAATAAAAGCACACTGATCCTGTATGCTGTAAAAATACAGGGGTGCTGCTGTTAACAAGATATTACACTGGCCCTGTATGCTGTAAAAATTCAGGAGTGATGTTGTTAAAATAAAAGCACACTGGTCCTGTATGTTGTAAAGATACAGGGGTGCGGTTGTTAAAATAAAAGTACACTGGCCCTGTATGCTGTAAAATTTGAGGGGTGCTGTTGTTAAAATAAAGGCACACTGGTCCTGTATGCTGTAAACATACAGGGGTGTTGCTGTTAAAATAATATTACACTAGCCCCATATGCTGTAAAAAATTTTGGGGATGCTGTTGTTACAATAAGAGCACACTGGTCCTGTATGCTGTAAAAATACAGGGGTGCTGCTGTTAAAATACTATTACACTGGCCCCGTATGCTGTAAAAATTCAGGGGTGCTGTTGTTAAAATATTATTACACTGGCCCTGTATGTTGTAAAAATTCAGGGGTGCTGTTAAAATAAAAGCACACTGGTCCTGTATGCTGTAAAAATACAGTGGTGCTGCTGTTAAAATTAATAGTGCACTGGTCCTGTATGCTGTAAAAATATATGGGTGCTGTGAAAATAAAGGGGTACTGTTCTGTGTGCTGTAATAATAAAAGTGTGCTGTCCTGTGAAATGGAGAACAACAATTTTGAGGAAAAAAAAGTGGAATATCTGGAACCACTTCCAGTTCCTAGTACTAGTGCTGAAACTGCTGCTGCCACCATTCATGACATTGACGATGCAATTCCATCAACGTCGTCTGCAAGAGTGATGCCCAATGTCATCTAGGGCATGTAAAATCCAAGAAGCAAAAATTAATAATTAGAAAAAAAAGAAATGATCTGATGAGAAACGTAAAATTGGCAATATGTCATTCACGACACGAAGTGGCAAGGAAAGGCTAAGCCCTTGGCCTGTGTTCATGACTGGTGGATCAGCTTCTCATGAGGATGGAAGCCCTCCTCCATCTTGAAAAATTATAAAAATGAAGCTTGTTAAAGCACAGGGAAAAACAACTGTGCGTTCAGAGATATCACACATCCCCAAGGAGAGTCCAAGTGTGTCCGCGGTAGCGATGTCCAGGCCTGACCTTCCCAAGACTTTATGGAAAGAGGAGGCTCCTACCACCATTTGCACGTCCCATGCAAGTGCTGGGAGGAGCACCGCCAGTCCAGTTGCTGATATTGAGTTTGAGGATGTCACTGTAGACGTACACCAGGATGAGGAGAACATTGGTGTAGCTAGCGCTGAAGAGGAGGTTGACAAAGAGGATTCTGATGGTGATGTGGTTTGTTTTAATAAGACACCAGTAGAGACAGTTGTTGTCCATGGGATGAGAAGGCCTATTGTAATGCCTGGGCAAAATACCAAAAAAGCCACCTCTTCGGTGTGGAATTATTTCTTCACAAATCCACACAACGTGTCAAGCCGTGTGTTGCCTTAGTCAATCCATAATAAGTAGGGGTCACCTGCAGCGCATTCATCTGAAGTCATTGTCAAGATCAGAAACTTTGGGTAAGAATGCAAGAAGTCCACTAACACCTAAATCCCTTTTTCCTCTTGTACCCAAGCTCCTGCAAGCCACACCACCAACTCCCTCAATGTCAATTTCTTCCTCAGTCAGGAACGGAAGTAGTCCTGCATGTCATGTCACTGCCATGACTGGCGAGTCCTCTCCTAACCAGGATTCCTCCGGAGGATCCTTGAGTGGTACACCTACTGCTGCTGCCACTGCTGTTATTGGTGCTGGGAGTCAATCGTCATCCCATAGAATAATTCGGAAGACCAATTGTACTACTTCAACTAAGCAATTGACTGTCCAAAAGTCCTTTGTGAGGAAGATGAAATATGACAGCAGTCACCCTGTTGCAAAGCGGATTACTGAGGCCGTAACAACTATGGTGGTATTAGACATGCGTCCGGAATTCACTATTAGTGCAGTGGGATTTAGACAGTTGATGGAAGTACTGTTTCCCCGGTACCAAATCCCATCTAGATTCGACGTTACTAGGCAAGCGATTTCCGGACTGTACAGGGACATTAAGAAAAGTGTCCTCAGTGGGTAGATGTATTACCTCCTGCAGCAACAACAGCAGTGGCACCAGTAGCAGCATCTCCCAAACACCAACTCGTTCCTAGGCAGGCTACGCTGTGTATCACCGGTTTCCGTAAGAGGCACACCGCTGACAACCTCTTACGGAAACTGAGGGACATCATCGCACAATGGTTTATCCCACTTAGACTCTCCTGGGGATTTGTGATATCTGACTACAATCAGAGTAGGAGGTTACTTCCACAAAATGGAGAAGATGATGTTCATCAAAATGAATTATACATTTCTCCAGGAAGACCTTCAGAAAGTACACAGGGACCTGTGATGGTGGATTCCAGTGGGGACGAATTAATACATTGTGAGGATGAGGATGTACACACTCAAAGGGGTGAGGCATCAGAGGATGAGAATGAAGACATCTTGCCTCTGTAGAGCAAGTTTGTGCAAGGAGAGATTAATTGCTTCTTTTTTGGTGGGGGGATTAATTGCCACTCCTAGATGGGCCAAGTGTTTGTGCCGCCCACTTGTGTCGCTTAGCTTAATCATCCAGCGACCTTGGCGCAAACTTTTGGCCTAAAAACAATATTGTGCAGGTAAGAGGTATACAGAATAGACTGGAAATGAGTGGAAATGAAAGTTATTGAGGTTAATAATACCGTAGGATCAAAATTACCCCCAAATTCTGTGATTTTATCTGTTTTTATTTATTTTTTTCAAAAACCATCCGAATCCAAATCCAAAACCAAAACCCGAAAGGATGGTTTTGGCAAAACCAATCCAGATCCAAAACACGAGCTATAAAAACCATAAAAATGGCTATCACATTAGTGTTAAACTTTAAGTATCCTACCTGGTCTAAAGCTCACAGCAACTTTGCTTATATAGGTGAGATGGTTACCAACACACCTGTTGTAAAGCACCACAGAATACAGCTGACACAAGCTATGATTAAGTTAAAACGGTGCATGAGAAAATGTGATCACAAAAAGCTTAATTAAAAAATGTGGTCACATTCCATGTTGAACCCCAAATCTAGGAATAGGTGAGTGCCATGGAAAACTGCTTTTTGCTTATTAGATTTTTTTTTAAAGTAATCTTTTTGTGATCACATTTTCTCATGTACCCTGTTTTAACTTAATTATAGCTTGTGTCAGCTGTTCTCCTAGGTGCTTTACATCAGGTGTGTTGGTAACTGTCTCACTTACAGGTATATAAGCAAAGTTGCTGTGACTTTAGACCAGGTAGCATACCTAAAGTTCAATACTAGTACACCAGCTATTTTGATGGCAATTTTTTAAGCCATAGGGGGTCATTCCGAGTTGTTCGCTCTGTATTTTTCTTCGCATCGCAGCGATTTTCCGCTAACTGCGCATGCGCAATGTTCGCACTGCGACTGCGTCAAGTAAATTTGCTATGCAGTTAGGTATTTTACTCACGGCATTATGAGGTTTTTTCTTCGTTCTGGTGATCGTAATGTGATTGACAGGTAGTGGGTGTTTCTGGGCGGAAACTGGCCGTTTTATGGGAGTGTGTGAAAAAACGCTACCGTTTCTGGGAAAAACGCGGGAGTGGCTGGAGAAACGGAGGAGTGTCTGGGCGAACGCTGGGTGTGTTTATGACGTCAAACCAGGAACGACAAGCACTGAACTGATCGCAGATGCCGAGTAAGTTTGAAGCTACTCAGAAACTGCTAAGAAGTGTCTAATCGCAATTTTGCTAAGCTTTCGTTCGCAATTTTGATAAGCTAAGATTCACTCCCAGTAGGCGGCGGCTTAGCGTGTGCAAAGCTGCTAAAAGCAGCTTGCAAGCGAACAACTCGGAATGACCCCCATAGGGTACTAGTGGGGTAGTATGGGACTCAGGGACGACAGTGTCCAGGTCGATACCCATGAGGTCGACACCTATTGGTCAACAGTGGCTAGGTCGACAATAGAAATAGCTGACATGAACAAGGTTGACATCAAAAAAGGTCGACATGTACTTTTCATGTTTTTTTGGTGTCGTTTTCTTCGTAAAGTGACCGGGAACCCTAATTAGTGCACCGTGTCCCCTCGCATGGAGAGCAATCTTCGGGCAAGGTTCCCAGCTCCGCTTCCGCTAGCACTTGGCACTGGTTACCATTCCCAATCGTAGTGCATGTGGATTGTAAAGTATGAAAAAGTTCAAAAAAAGAGAAAAAAATTTGAAAAAACATGTCGACATTGTTCGTGTCGATCTAGTCACTGTCGACCAACCAATGGGTGTCGACCTAAGTGGTGTCGACCCAGAGTTCGGTTACCCTAGTGGGGTACTCAGGGCACTTTTATATGATCTGAAAATACTTACAGTGCATAAACATCTTTAGAAGTTTAATTGCAAAATCTAATGGAGTATACTGAAACATCTTTTTGACATTCACTCTCTTTTAAGTTCAACCTACTTCAGCTGTAAAGGAATGAAGCACTGTACATTCATACAATACAATATATTAAATAGAGCTATTTAAAGCTGTGTGCCTTTTATCTGCAGTGAAGTGTGACCTTATCTTCCAGAGGCTTGGTATGTTTTTTCATTCTGTCCATTATTTTATGCACAAATAAGCTTTAAGTGAACTTTTAAGTAACAATGCAATCAGTTCGCATTGAAAAAACACTCAGACATTAATTTTTCTTATTTCACAGCCACATAAGCAAAGTAACACTGGGGCCAGCTGACAGTGTAGAAGTAAAGTTTAAAGGAAATCTTTCATTTGTTATTTATTGAATTTTAAATGTATGAGTCTGGTTTTTTTTTCAATCTTAAAATAAAGGGCAAAGATTATAATGGAGATTTTTTTTAAATGTTTTCTTAAGGGAAACATACTGTATACTTTTGGATAGCCTCTCCTGCTCAGGTATCATCCCCCCACGTAGCTCTTCAGCGGGTTACCCCTCCATGATCCCCACTTTTACTTGTATTAAGCCAGTGGTTCTCAAACTCTGTCCTCAGGACCCCACACGGTTCGCATTTTCCATGTCACCCAGCAGCTGCACTGTGGGGGTAATTCTGAGTTGATCGCAGCAGCAAGTTTGTTAGCAATTGGGCAAAACCATGTGCACTGCAGGGGGGGGCAGATATAACATTTGCAGAGAGAGTTAGATTTGGGTGGGTTATTTTGTTTCTGCGCAGGGTAAATACTGGCTGCTTTATTTTTACACTGCAAATTAGATTTCAGTTTGAATACACCCCACCCAAATCTAACTCTCTCTGCACATGTTATATCTGCCCCTCCTGCAGTGCACGTGGTTTTGCCCAACTGCTAACAATATTGGTGCTGCGATCAACTTGGAATTACCCCCCTGTGTATCATCAACTGCCACATTTCAAAAATCTACAGGTGTCCTGCAAAACATGAACCGTGTGGGGTCCTGAGGACCGAGTCTGAGAACCTGTGTATTAAGCAAATAGTGGCGGTGAATGCACTGAGAACGGGATTTCAGCCCCGGTTATCTAAACATAGACTTGCCAAGCTGGGACGTATTCAGTATATTTGAGATATGATTAAATTAAACCCAGCTCTAGTCCTATTCTTTGTCTTGTATGCTGTCTTCTATGCTGCACTTCCAAGGTCCAGAAAAACATTATCGAACACACTGCTAACTTTTAGAACTCGGGAGGGGCCTTAGACTGCCCACCTATAGCTGTCAGTAATGTGAGGTGCTACCTACTGAGACTTGTAGTTCTACAGAGAAAAGGGGGGTGCACTATCTCTAGCATTACTGATATTATACAACTTAGCATATAATAAATAGTGGAGTTTGGTTATGTATTGATCAATGCATGTAGCTGCAGCCCCACGGCAAGGGACTCCACTCTGCTGCAGTACCTAACACTATAGGTGTTCAAACCTAGGGCACAGGACCCCCCAAACCACCACAGCCAAGCGACCCCAGGGCATCACAGGGAATGATTATGTGTAGTGAGAAGGATTAAGAAATAGGTGAGAAAAGAGTATTATGGAGTGAATTAATACAAGTGAAAAAGGTGTAACATGTATAATAAACAAACAGTGAAAGTGCCAAATTAAATGTAATGCTGCGATGCCCTGTTGTCACCCAGCCACGGCAGTCCAGAAGGCCCCGCACCCCAGGAGCCACCCCATTGCTGACTTATAGTACAGAATAATTGGACTTACCTAGAATTGTGCCATATACAAAAGTGCAGTCATGCTCGGTACCCTAGTTAAAATAAATGAGGGTCAAGTGTGGGCGGGTGCAAGTCCAAGAATGAAGGTGTCTCACTACTTCAGGTGTGTCTATATAAAACACTTTGTTTGCTGGGGAGGGGCCTTAGACTGCACACCTATAGCTTTTAGAACTCCACTAGTTACCAGCCCGTCAAAATGACGGAACAAGATAACAGTAATGTCAGAGCTGGCAGCTGTGCGCGCCTAAATGGAGCAACACTTGAATTACTCCATTGGTCACCATCAAGTAGCCGTGGCATGCAAAACAGTTGAATCACCCCATAGAGTTGAGGAGCAGTGTTAGCCTTTTATTATATAGGATATGCTGTTTGTGCACTAAGTGCAAGGAGGCACCCCCAATGAAGAGATACATTTAGTAGGGCTACTGCACAATACATGATACGGGGTGGCTGTTACCCCTTTTCTCAGATAATTGATATCTTTATCATTTTTTCTAAATAAATTATTTATTGTCATCCCATGCACATCAATGAGAAAGTGACAGCGAAATGGGTATTACTGCCATTATAGTACAAACTGCAAGGAACTCAAAGCATCAAAACGTCATGGTAGACTCAATAGTAGAGTTCAGACATAAGTGGCCGGATGTAACGATACCCATGTTTGGCGGCTGTGCGGGTAGCTGGCTGAACTCTGACTTTTTTTCTAAAGGGGCAATCACTTACAAGGCAAAACCGTGCCTTGTAAGTGATTGCCCCTTTAAAAATAAAGTGCGCGTTTGGCCGGTATCTCGCACGGACGCCGAACTCATGCGTCATTACATCCGGCCCTAGGATTCAGCATGCAGTGCACTGGAGCACATGCAGATCTGTGTGTTTTAAGGCGGCCATCTTGAACAGGAAGTGAAGTATTTGAATATTACAGTGGTCTTCTGAAATAAAGTTTCTCTTACCTACAAATCTGCTCTTATATGTCCAGCCACAATATAAAACTATTCTTTTCAATACAAAAGTAGAAAAGAAGAAGAAGAAGAAGACGAAGAAGAAGTAGAAGAAGGAATAAAAAGGAGAAGAAGAAGAAGAAGAAGAAGAATTGCATAGGCAATACAATTGTAGACTCATCACTGTTTACCATCTCCCTTTCTCCACCAAAAACAAGCTAGCAGGTAAAAACTGCAAAAATTACACTGTTTATTATTACACTGCTACAATTTAACACTCCAGACTCAAAGTTATATTTCTTTTTATGTGTGCTGTTTAACCATGGGGCCCATTAGCCCAAATGGCAGAGACATTCATGACTGTCGGAGCAGTGAGTGACCAGTGTGAAATAAGCCAGTACGCATAGTGCACAGTGACTGAGGCCCCCTTGATTTTATTTACTGTGTCCCACCCTCCACCAGGACTTTTTGTTTTTTGTTTGTTCTATGTGTGGAGTGGGGAAGATACGCAGATCAGTAAAACCACTATACTCTCATCCATGGAAGTGCTTGGCTGATAGCTCCCATCTGGGGTGAGCAACACCATCCAGCCTGATGGGTTTTCCTTTTTAGGCAAGTTATGAAGGCGATCCATTATTCACCAATGGCGAGATTCTGCCACCTCTTACATTTAAGGCCTTTGCAGTATTGCAATGCCCAATAGTCTATTGCCGAGCTGCCCATCCCTTCTTTTCCTGACACCGATTCTTCTCTCTATCGTTCTTTATTTACCGTTATCAATAAATGATGGCAAATTTTGATTGCCAATATAGTGTAGTGTGTTTTTTTTTTTTTAATACAAGACATTGTTATGGGTTTATTGGCGGTCACACAGCTGACATGTGCCGTTAACGAGTTCCTTTTCTTTTTCTTTTGCTTTTTTTTATCATTCCAAATATCCTAGTAAATTCCATTTAGACTTCATATTGTTATTGCGTATTGGTTTTATTTTGATTCTCTGCTTTTATTTTCTGCCAAAAAGTTATTGCCTCTGCCTCCTACTGTATATCCAGTATTTTTATATTACTTGATCCTCTGACTAATGTTTTCGCATTTTGTCTGTGCTCACTAAAAAGTTAATTTGCCATACTTTATATTGGTAATGTCAAACTGCATGATATTATAAATTAATTAATAAGTTTCTCATTTTAATCAATGTTTGTTTTTGCATATCCGTAGCCATTCTTTGGGCATTCGTTGTTGTATAGGGATGACTCTTGTAGTGGTTATTATTATTATTACATTTTAGTATAAGCCGCCACAAGTGGTTCGCAGTGCCGTACATATGACACACATTTGAACAATACAGGGTACACAGAACATTACAGTGACTGAAAAACTAAAACAGAGCACAAATTAGCACCACAATCCTCAGTACACACTACAGCTGAGACATAAGGAAGCAAAGGAGTTGTTGGTGTACTACTAGGGGCAGGCAACTGTTGGAAGAGATAAACAGTGACGAGCGAGAGGAAATGTGGGCACAGCCGGTCCCTAAGTAGGAAAGAGCTGTGATTGAAGTACAGTATGAAAGAAGATAGTTGTGTTGACAGGAGGGAAGGGGGCCCTACTCCAAGGAGCTTACAATCTAGTAGATAGGGCTACAGTGGTCATAACAGGAACCAGGACAGTCTGTTACTACACTTATGATGTCAATGTTTGCATCACAGAGCACTTGCACATTCAGAGACTGGTAATGATGGTAACTGATTTTAGTAGTGTAGCGCACTGCTGCGAAGTCTCCAACAATATGGCTTCTCAAGGAATGCATCATTCCATTTACCAAGATGGCCACTGATATTATATCTGCACATGCACTGCGCCATCTTGCCACTGTGTATGAGTGACATGGTGGAGGACGGATGTCCTTCTCTTAGCTCCAGAGACCTGCTGCATTACCCGCTAGATCCGCTGTTCCAGAGATCTGCACAGCTACCCATACGAAGAGGACAGTCACCGGCTGGTCATCTGTCAGCACCTCAGTCCTGCTACACACTTCATTCCATCCAGATCCCGATATCTGTAACAATGAGTACGGCTGTACATCCACTACTACTAAATAAACTACAGAGCCTTGGTAAGCATACATGCCTACAATTGAATTGCTACTGTACTCACCATCAAGGCTGCAGACACATTCAGTTGATATACAGATGTAGCTACGCTAATCATAGCCGCACCCCATTCGCTTTAATAAGAGTGTCTCTGTGCACTCCCATGGTGGGGCTAGGCGCCGGATCACCATAAGTGCTTTTTTGATCCCTTAACCCAATAACGAATTCCTTATTTCCACAGTATGCAAAGATAAAAAAAAAATATACAGTAATTCTAGGTTACAGTGTGAATCTAGTTAAATACATCCACATATTGCAAGTAATTATTTACAGCACTCAGTGTCTAAAGACCATACAGCACTTTCTTACTCCCCAGAATGTCCAGGGAAGTTCAGAGACCTCCTGGACTAACGGGGAAGCTGCCCAGCCTCCAGGATTCTGTCCATTTCTCTAGTGAAGTGCTCTGCTTTGGAGCTGCAACAGTGACTACAATGGCAAAAATTGCTGAATTTCTCATCATGGGGCGATTCTCAATGGGCAGAGTAGATGGGCCAAGTGGTTCTTATCTGGCGTCAAATTCTATGTTTCTATGTCAAATTCTATGATTAAGTTATTTATGAGCCCCACCAGGGCCGGATTAAAGGAGGGGCGACAGGGGCTCCCACACACTGCTATTGGAACTGGAGCAGCCTCCCTCCAGTGGCTCAGCTGTTCACTAACAGCAGCCGCCAAGGAGATCCTCCAGCTTGGGTTAGTCTTGTAGGTTAGTGAAGTAAAATCCCGTGAGACACTGATCCAGAGCAGCCCGTGTCTTCTGCTCTGGCACTGCCCAGACAGATGTGTGTGTGTGTGTGTGTGTGTGTGTGTGTGTGTGTGTGTGTATAATATCTACATTTTATTTGTCCTTTCCAGGAGAAGCCCAGAGAGGAAATTCAGGTGGGTTGCAATGGGGGCAGGGCTGGGTTAATTGCATTATTAGGCTCCGTTCCCTTGCTGACATTTGCCGTGATTGGCGCATATTTGCATTGGGGCAGGGCCAAAATGACGTGTTTATATACAAACGCATCACTAGGCTCCGCCCCCTCCTCGAAGAGCCCCGGATTCTTTACCCTTTTTGCCCACTTCACTAGGAAGTGGACAGGATGCAGGAGGTGTGCCCACTCTTCCGAGGCTGCGTGGGACTGCCCTAAAAATCGGGTGTCTCCCGCAGACTCCGCGAGAGTAGGCAAGTATGGTGTGTGTGTGTGTGTGTGTGTGTATCGGGCTCACGGGTATAGTACTGGCTCCTGGGCCCCTACCAGCCTTAATCTGGCCCTGGGCCCCACCCAATGCACCTCCCAATTAAATCTTCACTACAGAATCTCCTGGGCTCAGTAATTAAGAAGTAGATGATTATGCTAAAGCAATGATTTTCAACTTTTTTTTACTCGCGGCACACCAAACACTATTTTAAAATGCCAAGGCACACCATTAGTTCTCCACGGAAAAAAAAAACATAACAAAACACACATTGACCTTCACAGTAAAAAAAAAATCCACACATACATTGTTTTTTTGTGTAGGCCAATCACATTGCTCCCCACATGAATCATGTTGCTTCCCACATGAACTCACATTGTTCCCCCCATAAATCCTCTTGCTCCACACAGGAGAAATAACATAACAAATATTAGCCCCTACCGGTCAGCTGTCCTCCTCCCTGTCCCTCAGTGGCGCTGGTTGTTCATAGTGGAGTGCTGCGAATACTCAGCAGCGGGCGGTCGGGCAGGTGTTTGATGTGGGTGGGCAAGGAACTGGATGATGTATATGCAGTCGGGTGAGCTGGCTGGGTGGTGAGACGCGGCAGCCGTGACCTATGATATCACACCCCCGCATCATCAAGGCACAGGTCACAGCCAGAGCATGAATGATCCTCTAAGGAGAGCCCGGGCCAACAGTTCACTGTGAAGGTGCAGGAAGCTGCTCTGGTTCCGCGGCACACCTTGCAACTGGTCGCGGCACACTAGTGTGCCACGGCACACTGGTTGAAAAAGCTTGTGCTAAAGACTATTCATGTAGCCATATTCACAATTATCACGCATTATCAATATGTTTCTGTGTCCATGTCTAAAGCAAAGTCTGTGGACATAGGGGGTCATTCCGAGTTGATCATAGCTGTGCTAAATTTAGCACAGCTACGATCAGGTACTCATACATGCGGGGGGACGCCCAGCACAGGGCTAGTCCGCTCCGCATGTCAGTGCCGGCCCCCCACCCGCAGATGCTTTTGCACTTCAGGAGTAACTCCCAGCCAGCGCAGCTCCTGCGGCTGGCCGAGAGAGCCTCCACGCTGCCCGGTTCGCAGCTGCTGTGTGTGACATCACGCAGCCGCCGCGGCCTGCCCCCCCAATGGTCCGGCCATGCCTGCATTGTCAATCAGGCAGAGGCGATCGCTACAATACAACGGCCTCCGGCCGCTCAGCATGCGCCGGCGCACTGCGGCGGTGGCGCATGTGCAGATCCTACCCGATCGCTGCACTGCAATAAACTACAACGAGCGATCGGGTCGGAATGACCCCCATAATTAGGAAGGTAGATTGTAGGTTACTTTACTAAAAGTTAACTTTGGCGTATATATTTGGAGACAGGTCCTGGCAGGTCTTAAGTCGTGTCTCCACTGAGCAAAATGTTGTCGGTACAGCCTCAGTGCAAGCAATAATTATGCTTGCTGGAAAGGTAGTAATTAAACTGGTCACTCAGCAACCAACTGCCGGTTTCCCCTTTGCAGCGAACTGTGACGGTAGGAGGTTATCAGTACAGACAATTTATGAATTACACGTCCGGTAACATTCTCAGAAAGAATGACTTTGGAAATGTGCAATGTCAGACGGGTAAGACGAGGGCTTTGCTTGGACGGAGTCTGGAAGACAAGTCTCTCTACTTCATTAATAGGGATTGCACAACTTGTTTACAGTGGAAGGAAAGACGAAAAACAAATGAACTCCATTGAGAAAAGATAAATTTACGTTTCACAGTAATTGAGATGAAAGTTGTAAAATCACCATCTGTAGCTAATGCACAATCTTCTCAGAATACAGGCGGATTTGTTTTGTATTGGATTTTAATATTGAGTATAGAATTTGTTTTATTGCGACTACAAAGTATTAAGCGCTTCATTATTGCACTTCATCAATCCCTGATGTTATGTTCTGTTGTGAAAAACATTTCTCAGTTACGTTGGACTGCAATGGACTGAGGCAAGGCTAAAATGCATTATAGAGCTAGCTGCTGATCTACAACTGATGTTCTGTTTCTAGATGAGAGTCGGAATGGAAATGTTCCTCCCAGGTGTTGGAAATGGTAATAATATAGAGTACCCTAGCTGGTATTGCTGTACATACATTATATAAATGTAAGTTCAGGGATATTCGCAGTATTTATGTTTTTAACAGATATACAAAACACCCAGCTCGCATACATTGATAGCCTCAAACAGTATTATAGGGTATATTTATTAAACATTATTTGACCCATAAATATTAAGGATCCCCCTGATTTAACAAAGAGGGGCTGCAGCAGACATATCCGATACCTGCCACCTCCTCTCCATTTCCGACTACAAAGCAACCCCTCTAGGTTTCCACAAGGACTATGCAGTTGGATTCACAAAACTCCGGATGCAAAGTTTGGCCCCGGTAGCGAAGGTCGCCTATGTTAGCCTATGAGATTTCTTTCAGATAAAGGTTCCTACACTCACCCTTCATTGACATACGAGAGCGCCGTGCGTGCACACTACGAGCTCAGATGCAAGTCATCACCTCCAGCTTTTTGTTGGGATGGGATCTGCAGAGTGTGCACTGGCACTATATTTTCTCTCTCTTCAGTGGTCTCATATGAGCCTGTCTCCCAGCAAAAGCTTGATGCTAAATTTCCCTGAAAAAAAACAACACAAAAATGATCACATCCGCATTACAAATTAGTATTGTGATAAACATGCCCCTTTATGAGTTAAATATCTTGTTATTAACCAATAAATAATATCCGATTTCTTGGAGGTTATTCTTGATGTACCTGATGCATTCCATCAATTAATGCAGACACTTTTTCTTTGGGAATTTCCCACCCACCCATTCTATTGGATGTGTGCAGGTGTTGTGGGGAGTCTGTGTGGGTTGATGCTAACTATGGAAACCAGGACTAGTGGGCATAAGTGATCAAAAGTGTTGGCAGCTCATGTAAGTTATTGTTCCCTTTTGGATAATACGTACCTGCAAGGGGTTCCGAAGTTTAGATGACAGGGGCTCCAGTTTTGTTGTATTGTCCCATGGGTGAGTTTAGGACCCTTTTTTGTTTCATGATGGTTGAAGAATCTCATAATGCAGACAGTATCTCTTTGCTCATACTTTGGTTGCAGATAGGTTATTTCAGTTAACTCATAATTAATTCTGATTAAAGTTAAACTAACTACCGTAAATTTCTCTATACAAGTCTTCATGACTTCATTAAATTATTTGCTGCAGGTGGAGCCCTCCTCATCTATCCCTTTAATAGGATTAATTGAGCCAAGGCAGTCAGACTTAATCCCCTGCTGTAATGACCTAATCCCCTGATGTATTGTTCTCTCTGTATTGTATTGCATCTGAGAACAATAGATGAAAGGCTTATGCTAATAAAACTTGGTGCACCTAGGTGCAGCACAGAAGGCTAGATGACCGAGGCTTCATCTGTACTTTGGAGTTTAGGACCTCGGCCGCTAGGACATATAAGAACAGTGGGAGAGGCTCTTGACTGCACACCCTAGCTGCTTGTAATGAGAGGTGCTACCTTGCTGAGATTGATAGTACTACACATAGGGCGAGATGTATCATCGCTTGGAGAGCGATAAAATAGAAAGTGATAAACTACCAGCCAACCAGCTCCTAACTGTCATTTTTCAAACAGGGCCTGTGACATGGCAGTTAGGAGCTGATTGGCTGGTACTTTATCTCTCTTCATTTTTTCCAAGCGATGATGCATCTAGCCCATAGAAAAAAAGGGAGATGCAGGTGTATTCAATCGTCGTTACTAAAAATGTAATTAAATATTACAATAAATATATACAGATGTAGCCTTGCTCATCTAGGCTTCTGTGCTGCGCCTAGGTGCACCAAGGCTTATTAGCATAAGCCTTTCATCTAATGTTCTCAGCTGCAATACAATGCAGAGAGAATAATACAACAGTGGATTAAGGGGGTCATTCCGAGTTGATCGCAAGCTGCCGTTGTTCGCAGCGCAACAATCAGGCTAAAAAAAACGGCATTTCTGCGCATGCATATGCACTGCAATGCATACGCGCAGCGCACGGGTACAAAGACCTTTGTGGTTTTGCACAGGTTCAAGCGAAGCTTTCTGTCGCACGGCACAACGCAAGAAGATTGATATGGTGACAACCGACCATTTTTAGGGAGTGCTTAGACAAACGCAGGCATGTCGGGGAAAACTCAGGCTTGGCTGGGCATTCGCTGGGCGGGTGTGTGACGTCAAAAGCCATCCCTCCATCGTTAGATTCAACGCACACGAAGAGTAACTACAGGGCTGGTCTTGTTTTGCACAAAAAGATTTTGCAGGCGCTCGGCTGTACAAGCGTTCACACTTCTGCAAAGCAAAAATACACTCCCCAGTGGGCAGTGACAATACGTTTGCACGGCTGCTAAAAACTGCTAGCGAGCGATTAACTCGGAATGACCCCCTAAATCATTACAGCAGGGGATTAAGTCAGACTGCCCTGACTTAGTTAATCCTATTAAAGGGATAGATGGGGAGGACTCCATCTGTAAGAGGGTGTTAGCATCAATTTGACCAAATGTGTGGTCTTGCCCACCAATGTACAGGTCACCTCTTTATACCAAACCAGCAGTGGCGTAACTACTGCCCCCGCAGCCCTCGCGGTGGCTTGGGGGCGAGGGGCTGCGGGGGCGCCACTGATTTAGCACAGATTGACATGCGGACGAGCGTCCGCATGTCAATCTGCTCCTACTAACCCTCCCTGCCATGTTGGAGGGACACGGAGGGCACAGCGTGCGCCTCTCCTGTGTCCCTCCTGCATCATCTCCGGCGGCCGCGGGTCTAATAGAACAAGTGCCGGTTCGTGAGCCAATCAGAGCTCACAAACGGCACTTCGTTTATTAGACCCGCGGCCGCCGGAGATGATGCAGGAGGGACACAGGAGAGGCGCGCGCTGTGCCCTCCGTGTCCCTCCAACACAAACCAGCGGGGGAGCAGCAGCGGCGGCGGGGGAGGGGGCATATATGGCACTGGGGGGGAATATCTGGCACTGGGGGCATATGTGGCACGGGGGGGTGGGGGAATCTGGCACTGGGAGCATATCTGGCACTGGGGGGGGTAATATCTGGCACTGGGGGCATATGTGGCACTGGGGGGAATATCTGGCACTTGGGGCAAATGTGGCACTGGGGGGGGGAATCTGGCACTGGGAGCATAGCTGGCACTGGGGGGGAATATCTGGCACTGGGGGCATATGTGGCACTGGGGGGGGATATTTGGCACTGGGGGCATATGTGGCACTGAGGGGGAATATCTGGCACTGGGGGCATATGTGGCACTGGGGGGGTATATGTGTACCTGGCTATATTGTGCACTGGGTCATGTGAGTACCTGGCACCGTGGGGTAATATCTGGCACTGGGGACATATGTGGCACTGGGAGCACAGCCCTAGCAACAAGCACTACCCCCTAGCAACGAGCATGACACCCAGTGCATGAAACCCCTGGCAATGAGCATGACACCCAGTGCATGAAACCCTTGGCAACGAGCATGACACCCAGTGCATGAAACCCCTGGCAACGAGCATGACACCCAGTGCATGAAACACCTGGCAACGAGCATGACACCCAGTGCATGAAACACCTGGCAACGAGCATGACACCCTGAGCATGAAAACCCCTGTCAACGAGCAGGTCATTTAAAAGTAATTAGAAGCCTTACTGTAGGACTTAATGTGTAATGGGCATTACGGTGTGTGGCATAATGTATCACGGACATTGCGGTGTGTGTCATAATGTGTCACAGGCATTACGGTGTGTGGCATACTGTATCACGGGCATTGTGGTATGTGGTATAATGTCTCAGGGTCATTGCAGTGTGGCATAATGTATAACGGGCATTGCGGTGTGTAGCATAGGGTATAACGGGCATTGCTGTATGTGTCAGGCATTACGGTGTGTTGTATACTATATCACGGGCATGTGGTATGTGGTATAATGTATCAGGGGCATTGCAGTGTGTAGCATAATGTATAACGGGCATTGCGATTCCTGTCATAATGTGTCAGGCATTACGGTGTGTTGTATACTATATCACGGGCATTGTGGTATGTGGTATAATGTATCAGGGGCATTGCAGTGTGTAGCATAATGTATAACGGGCATTGCGATTCCTGTCATAATGTGTCGGGGGCATTACGGTGTGTGGCATAATGTGTCGGGGGCATTATGGTGTGTGCATATTGTGTCATGTGCATTATTGTGTGTGGCATAATGTCTAAGGGCCATTGCAGTATGTGGCATAATGTATACTGGGCATTACTATAAGGAGGAAAAATTACAAATAATGTAAGGGGCATGAATCAGGATTATTTTTCTTTCCAGTGGTGGCTAACGTCTGGGCGTGCAGGTTGGAAAACTGGGGTATAACGTAGTCTTTTCCTGCAATGCCACGCCCCTTTATGTGAAGCCACGCCCATCCCAACTAAGCCACACCCCCTAATGCGCACATTTATCCCTTTAATAGTGCCAATTATGGGGGGGGGGGGGCGCCGAAGAATTTTTTGGCTTGGGGGAGAAAAATTTCTAGTTACGCCACTGCAAACCAGCTCAGCAACAAAAAAAAAACACGCCCCCAGGGCACCACATGAATAAAAGATACTGTAGCAGTGAAGTGTTAAGGCCAGTACTCACTGGCCGATGTCAGAGAGATGTGTGCTGAGCGAACCGCTCAGCACACATCTCTCCCGGCGCTCAGCACAGCGCGATCTGTGCTGAGCGTGCGGGGGGAGACGGGGGGGCCGCTCACTTCACCCAGCGGGTGAAGTGAGCGACCCGCTAGATTGGCCTGCATGCAGGCCAATCTAGCAGCAGCGATAGCGATGCGCGGGGCTGCGCATCGCTATCGCTGAGGGGACTACACACGGAGCGATCGTGCTTAAAATCTAAGCAATCTAGTCAGATTGCTTAGATTTTAAGCAGCGATCGCTCCGTGAGTACCCCCCTTTAGAAAATATCAGATAAGTGAAAGCAGCTACTCGGTGTTAGGAGTGTTACAAGAGTGAAAAAGGTGTGAGAAAATATACATACTGTAGATAAAAAACAAAGAAAGTGATATAAAATGTTAATATACTGTATAACTATTAAGTGGTGATGCCCTGAAGTGGCCAAGATAGAGAAGCTCAGGGGGCCCCATGCCTCAATGTTCACCCCACATCTGATACTTCAAAATTATATAAAGAACTTACTTATAAATATGGCTTATTCAATATATAACCCTCACATTCATACCTTCACCTAAACCTCACCCTAAACATTAATACCTATACTCTATCCCTATTACCCTAACAACCAGAGGCGGATTGGCCATAGGGTTTGCAAGGAAGATTCCCGGTGGGCCGACGCACCCGTGGGGCCTGTTTTGTTTGAGGACATGTGATCCTATTAATAGACATAATGAATAAGATGCAAAATAATTTGCATATATGAAAATGACTTTGCCACTTAGCCTGTGATTGCAGATGATCTAGTGTATGCTCTGTCTGCCTGCTTGGCTGACATATAAGATTGAGTGAATAGTGATTGGGATACGGTTGGTGTAATAAGCAAGAAAATATATCTGTCTGAAGAATGATACAGTTTCCTAAATTCTGAAGGTGTATCATATAATGTGCTCATAATATTTAATTTTATTTCCTTTTAACGTCCCCCTTGATGCTGGACATGCCCACTATCTGGAAAGTCTTGGGGGGAGGGAGCTGCTGCCATGGCCCATGGCTAGACCTTACACCTCTGGTGCTGCCCATGTGGGGCCACTAGTAAAATTTTTCCAGGGCCGCTTTTTGTTCCCAATCCACCCCTGCTAACAACCCTAACCTCAACCTTCTCCCTAACCATAACCTCTACACCTAGGCCTAAATGTATTAAGCCTCGGCTCCTAACTGTCAATTTTCAAACCCAGCATGTGACATGACAGTTAGGAGCCGATTGGCTGGTACTTTATCTCTAGCAACTTTATCTCCATCCATGACTTAGTAAATAGACCTCAAAGTGGACATGGGTCAAGAGTGATAAAGTACCAGCCAACCAGCTTCCTAACTGCCATGTCACAGGATGTGTTTGAAAAATGACAGTTAGGAGCTGATTGGCTAGTCATTTATCACACTTGATCCATCTCCAATTTATCTCTTGTTAAAGTTTAATAAATTAGGGCCTTAATACCTTAACCCAAGATGAACAACGATACCACATACTTGTAGAATAATATTGAATGAACTATGGGGGTCATTCCGACCTGATCGCTAGCAGGCTACTGCTGCGATCAGGTAGTCGCCGCCTACAAGGGGGGGGGGGGGGAATCGCTGTGCAGGGCTGCGCTCATTGGGGGTCATTCTGAACCAATCGCAGCGTGCTTTCGTTCGCACAGCTGCGACCAGGTCACTACTGCGCACGCGCGGGGGACGTAATGCGCACGTGCATCATTGCCCAGTGACAGCCGTTGCCGGGCAACGACGCTGACAGCGGAAAAAGCGGTCACAGCTGCGATCGCAAGAAGATTGACTGCAGGAAGGCATTCTGGGGCGTCAACTGACCGTTGGAGACCATTTTCGGGGAGTGGTAAAAAAACACAGGCATGTCCAGGTGAACAGAGGGCGGATGTCTGACGTCAAAGCCGAGCCCATCATCGCTGGATCCGTTGCACAGGGTAAGTATGTCCAGGGCTGGTCTTGTTTTGCAGGAAAAGTTTTTAGCATAGCAGGGCTGCACAAGCGATCGCAGCCTTGCTATACTAAAATACACTCCCCCATGGAGGTCATTCCGTGTTGATCGTAGCGTAGTCCGCCCCGCATGTCAGTCCCCCCCCCCCCCACAGAAGAGCAAAGGCATCGCACAGCGGCGATGCCTTTGCACTTCAAGACTAGCTCCCAGCCAGCGCAGCTTTAGTGTGCTGGCCGGGAGCTACTCATCGCTCCCCATCCCGCAGCGGCTGCGTGTGACATCACGCAGCTGCTGCAACCCGTGCCCTGTTCGGTCCGGCCACGTCTGCGTTGGCCGGACTGCACCCACGAAACGGCGGTCAAACGCCGCCATTCTGCCCCCTCCCGCCCAGCGGCCGCCTCTGCCTGTCAATCAGGCAGAGGCGATCGCATCCCTGCTACGGCCTTCGGCCGTCTGGCATGCGCCGGCGCACTACGGCGCATGCGCAGTAGGGACCCATTTGTTCGGTTGCGTTAAAAAGGAGCGAGCGAACAGGTCAGAATGGCCCCCAATAAGCAGAGATTAGTTGATCACACCAACAGCAAAAAATTGCTACGTGCGATCAACTCGGAATGAGGGCCGATGTGCAGTGAGCTGCACAAACAAAAGTTTTTGCAGTTTCTGCACAGCTCAGGACTTACTCACCCGCTGCAATCATCCAGGACGGAGCTGACATCAGGATCGCTACCTGGAAATGGCTGGGCACGCCTGCGTTCGGACGGACACTCCCTGAAAACGGTCAGTTGATGCCTCCGGCCGGCCTCTTGCTGTCAATCTTCTTGCGGTCACGGGTGCGATCGCTTTCTTCGTTATTTTTGTCGCTTCTTGGTGACGGTCGACACCCATAGAGTGGGAATAAAACATGTAGCGAACACAGCTCGCGACCGAGTCCGCAGCGTGGCGAGTGCAGCGAGCCCACAAGAGGCTTTGTTGTGCTCACCCCACCACCGGCATTCTGTCATCATGATCCCGGCTTTGAGATGCTGACCCCCAGGATCACCACCGCCGGTAGCGTGGCCCCAACCACTGGGTACAGCAGTAGTGATGCAGGGCAAAACCATGTGCACTGCAGGTGGGGCAGATGTAACATGTGCAGAGAGAGTTAGATTTGGGTGGGGTGTGTTCAAACTGAAATCTAAATTGCAGTGTAAAAATAAAGCAGCCAGTATTTACCCTGCACAGAAACAATATAACCCACCCAAATCTAACTCTCTCTGCACATGTTACATCTGCCCCACCTGCAGTGCACATGGTTTTGCCCAACTGTTAACAAATTTGCTGCTGCGATCAACTCTTAATTACCCCCTTAGACTCCACCTGATTCTCTTTCAGCTTAATATAGGACTCTTGTCTGTTAAACTATGACTTTGGCAGATTTCCCTCTGGGATTGTCACTTTCCCTGATGGTCTGGCAGCTTGCTGTGGCAATATTGCAGCTCTCCCTGTAAAATTTGCAATATGGAGGCCAATCCTGGGCTTTTTTTGGGATTGAAAATAGGTCAATCCCTGGATTCCCGCTATACCTGGGATTGGTTTGAAGACCCGCCCACACCAGCCCAGCCCAAACAAATACTCACCAGGGACTGGGAGCCAGGCTCGCAGGCTGCGGGCAGAGAGGTGCGCTCCGGGTGGCACGGGAGTCTGGTGTCAGACTCACCATCATGGGTGGGAGGACTCGCGGGCTGCAGGCAGCAAGGTGTGGGCGTTGAGCTGCAGTCTGGGTGGCGTGGGCAGCTGGTGTCATGCTGCACAGTACGTACTGTTGGGGGCAGGGGGAACTGGAGGAGGGATCCGGGTAGCGTCTGATCCTCTGGAGGGTGCACAATGCTGCCCGGCATTAAAAAAACAATGGGGCAGGTAAATCCCGCAATCCCCGAGATTGGAGCTTCCAATCCCGGGATTGAATCCCGGTCATTTTTTTGCCTAAATCCCATGATCCCGCCAATCCCGATCAGGAATTGGCCTCTCTAATTGGCAACTATGGTGGCTAGACATGTACTGAATTTCTGTGCGTTCACAAATGACAAATAGGCTCCTCCTTGTGAAATAAAAATACATTATTTATCCATTGTTTTGCTTTTTTGGTGGTTTAATAAATAAAATTGTAATTATATGTGCAGTAAAACTTGTCAATACTGTATAAAAGAAAATCTAGCTCCTCATCACAGACCAATGCTATACAATAATAATAACTATCAGGAGTTGGATAGGTAAGGCACTGTGGATGACAGATGTGGTAACGTATTATTTTATGAAGCTAGCACCATTGATATAGCCATCAAGTAATCAACATTGTCCTCAACATAAAAATCTATAAAAAAAATAATAATAAAAAAAATAATATAGCCCCTTTAGTATAATTAATAAATACTATTGCTCTCTTAATAAAATGAAACAATTATTTTCCCAGTAATACATAATAAATAGCACTTCCCCCATAAGAGAATTATCAATGTTAACTGCCTCCTCATTCCATACATTCAGTAATGATTGAGGTGGTTTTATGCTGTTTTTTGGCAGTTTTATGGCAGGTTCACATCGGTTTTAAAGCATTTTTTGGTTAAAACTCATCATCGTGTCTTGAGCTACTGTACAGTATGAGACTGGTTTCACTTTCTATGACGTTTTTCTTCTAATTGGCTTCAGCATTATTCTATTCTATGTGACCAAGACCCTGGCTGGAGTTTTTTGTCTGAAAGTTTGAGAAAGCAGAAGACAGGAGAAGGTAACAAGGAGAAGGAATTTCCTAAGGGGTCATATTTCCCAACAAAATAAAATATGACCACTGCTGTTTTTTTCACAGAAAAGGTTATCCATGAACTGTCCAATGTGGGATGAGTATTATCTGGGAACCCACTTCAAAAGAATAATTTTAAAGTGTTGACTTTGAAGTGAGATCTGAGTTCTGAGTTTCCCTTGTTTGGGCCAGATGTATTAAGCCTTGAAAATTGATACATTTCACGGTGATAAAGTACCAACCAATCAGCACCTAACTGCCATATTACAGGCTGTGTTTGAAAGATGACTGTTAAGAACTGGTTTATTGGTACTTTATTAATATGAAATGTATCACTTCTCATGGCTTATTACCTCTTAGTCCTTATGGTCCATCAACTAGTGACTCTTAGAAGACCAATACAGTAGACCAGTGGTTCCCAAACTTTCTTGAATCACGGCGTCCTAGAGTAGCAGCACTTTTTTCCACAGCACCCCTTGGCCAAAAGTTTCTCATTGATAAATTTGGAAAAACATCAAGGGGTCTATGTACTATGCATTGGAGAGAGATCAAGTACCATCCAATCAGCTCCTACTGTAACTGTCATGTTACAGGCTGTGTTTGAAAAATGACAGTTAGAAGCTGATTGGTTGATACTTTTCTCCATCCACTTTATCTCTATCCAAGGCTTGGAACGTAGACCCCTAAATTAAGTAAATTGTGCCTACTTGTCACCCTTAGGGTCAGTTATGTGGTGGTGCTTCTGATTGTCCACACATTTTATGTTTGCCAGACACTATCACTGGTTTGACCTATCACTTTGACCATAGATAATTTGATTTGGTCCTGGACCGCCAACCCAAGGCACCCCTGCAAGAGCCTTGCGGCACCCAAGGTTACCTAGGCACACAGTTTGGGAACCACTGCAGTAGACTATAGAGTACAAGGGTGTAGGGGATCTTAAAGCTTTGAAAGGTCATCCTACCACCATACCCTGTTCTGTCTTTGTGATAAGAATACTGAAGTGTCAAGACTTTCCACTACTCTCTTTGGACTTGTTCTAGTTGTTGACCAAGTGCTTTCTGCCCTCTCTTTAGTATCAGCAGCTGGTAAGAACTATGCAGCAGATGCAGTGTTGGACTGGGGCATGTAGGGCCCACCGAGGGAATTCAGTGGTAGGGGCCCATGTTTAGGGATGTGGTCAGTCTGCAGTGGGGGTGTGGCCTGCCACCACGTTGGTTTGACTAACCATTAGAGAGTGCAGCATCTGGGCCCCTTCATTAAATTCAGTAAATTCAGCTGCTGCATGCATGATAATGTACCAGATTAATAACAGCAATGCATTGTAGCAAATACACCATAGTCCAGTATAAGGTAACATATGTATAATGTATAATTCAAGTGTACAGTCTGGAACCTGATCCTTAGAGCAGGAGGTGGGGCCCCAGGCAATGGGGCCCACCGGTGGCTTCCCCTGTACCCCTGTGGGCCAGTCCAAGCCTGGGCAGATGTATTAAGCCTGGAGACGGTATAAGGATGTGGTAACCAGTGATAAGTGCCAGGTGATAAACGCGGCAGACAATCAGCTCCTAACTGTTAATGTACATAGTGGAGCTGATTGGCTAGTGCATTTATCAACTTGCACTTATCATTGATTTATCACTTCCTTATGCCTTCTCCAGGTTAATACATCTGCCCTGCATGTATGACATTAAGTAAAACGTAGGAGGAATGAAACGATGTATACAAACATGATGCATTTTTCATCATATCAGTTACATTTAATGTCACACTATAAACGATAAAAGTATATTACGCTGACACTGCCGCTTTAACACATGACAGCTATACATCACCCGTGTCCCCTAATCATAGAAAATGGCCAGATTGTACGACGATGGGCGCTAACATGTGGAAACTCAGTCATCTCCATCCATTCGAATCCTTGTTTCATTTCCACTTACGGAAAACTCATCCGAGCAGCCGAATCATTTTTTTCTCTCCCAACACTCAAAAGGCACTTACAAATATCCTTGGTGCGCACGGTCCATTTGTCTGCAGCACCATGATCATGAACTGAAGCGCTGAGCTAAAAAAAAAAAAAGGGAATCAGTGGCTAAATATGATTTCTGAAATGCATTACCTTTCCAGCTCATTACTACTTTATATTACAACTCCCACATACATAGAGTAATAGACAATCTGTAAAATCCTGATTGTGACTTGTAAATTTTGATTGGCTGAGCATAAGATTAATGTCTTTCTTTTAACCTTCATTACATCCATTCTGCTCTTTAAAAGGACACTTCCCTTTCTTCTAAAGTCATTGCTATTAATGTAGGATAGGAGTGGTGCTATACTATGTACTCTCTGATTGCCTGGGTTTAACCGAAAAGCTTCACAGTACTGTCGCCTTATATTTATCTACTGTATATTGAACATCCAGGATGAAATGTAAGTATTATGCACAGGGAACTAAACCCATGATGAAAACATATTTGGATTCATTGCTGGGTAGTTATATCTTGTTATTTTTGTGCATACAGTATATTACAGGTTGAGTATCCCTTATCCAAAATGCTTGGGACAAGAGGTATTTTGGATATGGGATTTTTCCGTATTTTGGAATAATTGCATACTATAATGAGATATCAAGGTGATGGGACCTAAATCTAAGCACAGAATGCATTTATGTTACATATACACCTTATACACACAGCCTGAAGGTAATTTTAGCCAATATTTTGTATAACTTTGTGTATTAAACATAGAGATGAGCGCCTGAAATTTTTCGGGTTTTGTGTTTTGGTTTTGGGTTCGGTTCCGCGGCCGTGTTTTGGGTTCGAACGCGTTTTGGCAAAACCTCACCGAATTATTTTTGTCGGATTCGGGTGTGTTTTGGATTCGGGTGTTTTTTTCCAAAAACACTAAAAAACAGCTTAAATCATAGAATTTGGGGGTCATTTTGATCCCAAAGTATTATTAACCTCAAAAACCATAATTTACACTCATTTTCAGTCTATTCTGAATACCTCACACCTCACAATATTATTTTTAGTCCTAAAATTTGCACCGAGGTCGCTGTGTGAGTAAGATAAGCGACCCTAGTGGCCGACACAAACACCGGGCCCATCTAGGAGTGGCACTGCAGTGTCACGCAGGATGTCCCTTCCAAAAAACCCTCCCCAAACAGCACATGACGCAAAGAAAAAAAGAGGCGCAATGAGGTAGCTGTGTGAGTAAGATTAGCGACCCTAGTGGCCGACACAAACACCGGGCCCATCTAGGAGTGGCACTGCAGTGTCACGCAGGATGGCCCTTCCAAAAAACCCTCCCCAAACAGCACATGACGCAAAGAAAAAAAGAGGCGCAATGAGGTAGCTGTGTGAGTAAGATTAGCGACCCTAGTGGCCGACACAAACACCGGGCCCATCTAGGAGTGGCACTGCAGTGTCACGCAGGATGGCCCTTCCAAAAAACCCTCCCCAAACAGCACATGACGCAAAGAAAAAAAGAGGCGCAATGAGGTAGCTGACTGTGTGAGTAAGATTAGCGACCCTAGTGGCCGACACAAACACCGGGCCCATCTAGGAGTGGCACTGCAGTGTCACGCAGGATGTCCCTTCCAAAAAACCCTCCCCAAACAGCACATGACGCAAAGAAAAAAAGAGGCGCAATGAGGTAGCTGTGTGAGTAAGATTAGCGACCCTAGTGGCCGACACAAACACCGGGCCCATCTAGGAGTGGCACTGCAGTGTCACGCAGGATGTCCCTTCCAAAAAACCCTCCCCAAACAGCACATGACGCAAAGAAAAAAAGAGGCGCAATGAGGTAGCTGTGTGAGTAAGATTAGCGACCCTAGTGGCCGACACAAACACCGGGCACATCTAGGAGTGGCACTGCAGTGTCACGCAGGATGTCCCTTCCAAAAAACCCTCCCCAAACAGCACATGACGCAAAGAAAAAAAGAGGCGCAATGAGGTAGCTGTGTGAGTAAGATTAGCGACCCTAGTGGCCGACACAAACACCGGGCCCATCTAGGAGTGGCACTGCAGTGTCACGCAGGATGTCCCTTCCAAAAAACCCTCCCCAATCAGCACATGATGCAAAGAAAAAGAAAAGAAAAAAGAGGTGCAAGATGGAATTGTCCTTGGGCCCTCCCACCCACCCTTATGTTGTATAAACAAAACAGGACATGCACACTTTAACCAACCCATCATTTCAGTGACAGGGTCTGCCACACGACTGTGACTGATATGACGGGTTGGTTTGGACCCCCCCCAAAAAAGAAGCAATTAATCTCTCCTTGCGCAAACTGGCTCTACAGAGGCAAGATGTCCACCTCATCTTCACCCTCCGATATATCACCGTGTACATCCCCCTCCTCACAGATTATCAATTCGTCCCCACTGGAATCCACCATCTCAGCTCCCTGTGTACTTTGTGGAGGCAATTGCTGCTGGTCAATGTCTCCGCGGAGGAATTGATTATAATTCATTTTAATGAACATCATCTTCTCCACATTTTCTGGATGTAACCTCGTACGCCGATTGCTGACAAGGTGAGCGGCGGCACTAAACACTCTTTCGGAGTACACACTTGTGGGAGGGCAACTTAGGTAGAATAAAGCCAGTTTGTGCAAGGGCCTCCAAATTGCCTCTTTTTCCTGCCAGTATAAGTACGGACTGTGTGACGTGCCTACTTGGATGCGGTCACTCATATAATCCTCCACCATTCTATCAATGTTGAGAGAATCATATGCAGTGACAGTAGACGACATGTCCGTAATCGTTGTCAGGTCCTTCAGTCCGGACCAGATGTCAGCATCAGCAGTCGCTCCAGACTGCCCTGCATCACCGCCAGCGGGTGGGCTCGGAATTCTGAGCCTTTTCCTCGCACCCCCAGTTGCGGGAGAATGTGAAGGAGGAGATGTTGACAGGTCGCGTTCCGCTTGACTTGACAATTTTGTCACCAGCAGGTCTTTCAACCCCAGCAGACCTGTGTCTGCCGGAAAGAGAGATCCAAGGTAGGCTTTAAATCTAGGATCGAGCACGGTGGCCAAAATGTAGTGCTCTGATTTCAACAGATTGACCACCCGTGAATCCTTGTTAAGCGAATTAAGGGCTGCATCCACAAGTCCCACATGCCTAGCGGAATCGCTCCCTTTTAGCTCCTTCTTCAATGCCTCCAGCTTCTTCTGCAAAAGCCTGATGAGGGGAATGACCTGACTCAGGCTGGCAGTGTCTGAACTGACTTCACGTGTGGCAAGTTCAAAGGGCATCAGAACCTTGCACAACGTTGAAATCATTCTCCACTGCACTTGAGACAGGTGCATTCCATCTCCTATATCGTGCTCAATTGTATAGGCTTGAATGGCCTTTTGCTGCTCCTCCAACCTCTGAAGCATATAGAGGGTTGAATTCCACCTCGTTACCACTTCTTGCTTCAGATGATGGCAGGGCAGGTTCAGTAGTTTTTGGTGGTGCTCCAGTCTTCTGTACGTGGTGCCTGTACGCCGAAAGTGTCCCGCAATTTTTCTGGCCACCGACAGCATCTCTTGCACGCCCCTGTCGTTTTTTAAAAAATTCTGCACCACCAAATTCAAGGTATGTGCAAAACATGGGACGTGCTGGAATTTGCCCATATTTAATGCACACACAATATTGCTGGCGTTGTCCGATGCCACAAATCCACAGGAGAGTCCAATTGGGGTAAGCCATTCCGCGATGATCTTCCTCAGTTGCCGTAAGAGGTTTTCAGCTGTGTGCGTATTCTGGAAAGCGGTGATACAAAGCGTAGCCTGCCTAGGAAAGAGTTGGCGTTTGCGAGATGCTGCTACTGGTGCCGCCGCTGCTGTTCTTGCGGCGGGAGTCCATACATCTACCCAGTGGGCTGTCACAGTCATATAGTCCTGACCCTGCCCTGCTCCACTTGTCCACATGTCCGTGGTTAAGTGGACATTGGGTACAACTGCATTTTTTAGGACACTGGTGAGTCTTTTTCTGACGTCCGTGTACATTCTCGGTATCGCCTGCCTAGAGAAGTGGAACCTAGATGGTATTTGGTAACGGGGGCACACTGCCTCAATAAATTGTCTAGTTCCCTGTGAACTAACGGCGGATACCGGACGCACGTCTAACACCAACATAGTTGTCAAGGACTCAGTTATCCGCTTTGCAGTAGGATGACTGCTGTGATATTTCATCTTCCTCGCAAAGGACTGTTGAACAGTCAATTGCTTACTGGAAGTAGTACAAGTGGGCTTACGACTTCCCCTCTGGGATGACCATCGACTCCCAGCGGCAACAACAGCAGCGCCAGCAGCAGTAGGCGTTACACGCAAGGATGCATCGGAGGAATCCCAGGCAGGAGAGGACTCGTCAGACTTGCCAGTGACATGGCCTGCAGGACTATTGGCATTCCTGGGGAAGGAGGAAATTGACACTGAGGGAGTTGGTGGGGTGGTTTGCGTGAGCTTGGTTACAAGAGGAAGGGATTTACTGGTCAGTGGACTGCTTCCGCTGTCACCCAAAGTTTTTGAACTTGTCACTGACTTATTATGAATGCGCTGCAGGTGACGTATAAGGGAGGATGTTCCGAGGTGGTTAACGTCCTTACCCCTACTTATTACAGCTTGACAAAGGGAACACACGGCTTGACACCTGTTGTCCGCATTTCTGGTGAAATACCTCCACACCGAAGAGCTGATTTTTTTGGTATTTTCACCTGGCATGTCAACGGCCATATTCCTCCCACGGACAACAGGTGTCTCCCCGGGTGCCTGACTTAAACAAACCACCTCACCATCAGAATCCTCCTGGTCAATTTCCTCCCCAGCGCCAGCAACACCCATATCCTCCTCATCCTGGTGTACTTCAACACTGACATCTTCAATCTGACTATCAGGAACTGGACTGCGGGTGCTCCTTCCAGCACTTGCAGGGGGCGTGCAAATGGTGGAAGGCGCATGCTCTTCACGTCCAGTGTTGGGAAGGTCAGGCATCGCAACCGACACAATTGGACTCTCCTTGTGGATTTGGGATTTCAAAGAACGCACAGTTCTTTGCGGTGCTTTTGCCAGCTTGAGTCTTTTCAGTTTTCTAGCGAGAGGCTGAGTGCTTCCATCCTCATGTGAAGCTGAACCACTAGCCATGAACATAGGCCAGGGCCTCAGCCGTTCCTTGCCACTCCGTGTGGTAAATGGCATATTGGCAAGTTTACGCTTCTCCTCCGACAATTTTATTTTAGGTTTTGGAGTCCTTTTTTTACTGATATTTGGTGTTTTGGTTTTGACATGCTCTGTACTATGCCATTGGGCATCGGCCTTGGCAGACGACGTTGCTGGCATTTCATCGTCTCGGCCATGACTAGTGGCAGCAGCTTCAGCACGAGGTGGAAGTGGATCTTGATCTTTCCCTAATTTTGGAACCTCAACATTTTTGTTCTCCATATTTTAATAGGCACAACTAAAAGGCACCTCAGGTAAACAATGGAGATGGATGGATTGGATACTAGTATACAATTATGGACGGGCTGCCGAGTGCCGACACAGAGGTAGCCACAGCCGTGAACTACCGCACTGTACTGTGTCTGCTGCTAATATATAGACTGGTTGATAAAGAGATAGTATACTCGTAACTAGTATGTATGTATAAAGAAAGAAAAAAAAACCACGGTTAGGTGGTATATACAATTATGGACGGGCTGCCGAGTGCCGACACAGAGGTAGCCACAGCCGTGAACTACCGCACTGTACTGTGTCTGCTGCTAATATATAGACTGGTTGATAAAGAGATAGTATACTCGTAACTAGTATGTATGTATAAAGAAAGAAAAAAAAACCACGGTTAGGTCACTGGTATATACAATTATGGACGGGCTGCCGAGTGCCGACACAGAGGTAGCCACAGCCGTGAACTACCGCACTGTACTGTGTCTGCTGCTAATATATAGACTGGTTGATAAAGAGATAGTATACTCGTAACTAGTATGTATGTATAAAGAAAGAAAAAAAAACCACGGTTAGGTGGTATATACAATTATGGACGGGCAGCCGAGTGCCGACACAGAGGTAGCCACAGCCGTGATCTACCGCACTGTACTGTGTCTGCTGCTAATATATAGACTGGTTGATAAAGAGATAGTATACTCGTAAGTAACTAGTATGTATGTATAAAGAAAGAAAAAAAAACCACGGTTAGGTCACTGGTATATACAATTATGGACGGGCTGCCGAGTGCCGACACAGAGGTAGCCACAGCCGTGAACTACCGCACTGTACTGTGTCTGCTGCTAATATATAGACTGGTTGATAAAGAGATAGTATACTCGTAACTAGTATGTATGTATAAAGAAAGAAAAAAAAACCACGGTTAGGTGGTATATACAATTATGGACGGGCTGCCGAGTGCCGACACAGAGGTAGCCACAGCCGTGAACTACCGCACTGTACTGTGTCTGCTGCTAATATATAGACTGGTTGATAAAGAGATAGTATACTCGTAACTAGTATGTATGTATAAAGAAAGAAAAAAAAACCACGGTTAGGTGGTATATACAATTATGGACGGGCTGCCGAGTGCCGACACAGAGGTAGCCACAGCCGTGAACTACCGCACTGTACTGTGTCTGCTGCTAATATATAGACTGGTTGATAAAGAGATAGTATACTCGTAACTAGTATGTATGTATAAAGAAAGAAAAAAAAACCACGGTTAGGTGGTATATACAATTATGGACGGGCTGCCGAGTGCCGACACAGAGGTAGCCACAGCCGTGAACTACCGCACTGTACTGTGTCTGCTGCTAATATATAGACTGGTTGATAAAGAGATAGTATACTCGTAACTAGTATGTATGTATAAAGAAAGAAAAAAAAAACACGGTTAGGTGGTATATACAATTATGGACGGGCTGCCGAGTGCCGACACAGAGGTAGCCACAGCCGTGAACTACCGCACTGTACTGTGTCTGCTGCTAATATATAGACTGGTTGATAAAGAGATAGTATACTCGTAACTAGTATGTATGTATAAAGAAAGAAAAAAAAACCACGGTTAGGTGGTATATACAATTATGGACGGGCTGCCGAGTGCCGACACAGAGGTAGCCACAGCCGTGAACTACCGCACTGTACTGTGTCTGCTGCTAATATATAGACTGGTTGATAAAGAGATAGTATACTCGTAACTAGTATGTATGTATAAAGAAAGAAAAAAAAACCACGGTTAGGTGGTATATACAATTATGGACGGGCTGCCGAGTGCCGACACAGAGGTAGCCACAGCCGTGAACTACCGCACTGTACTGTGTCTGCTGCTAATATATAGACTGGTTGATAAAGAGATAGTATACTCGTAACTAGTATGTATGTATAAAGAAAGAAAAAAAAACCACGGTTAGGTGGTATATACAATTATGGACGGGCTGCCGAGTGCCGACACAGAGGTAGCCACAGCCGTGAACTACCGCACTGTACTGTGTCTGCTGCTAATATATAGACTGGTTGATAAAGAGATAGTATACTCGTAACTAGTATGTATGTATAAAGAAAGAAAAAAAAACCACGGTTAGGTGGTATATACAATTATGGACGGGCTGCCGAGTGCCGACACAGAGGTAGCCACAGCCGTGAACTACCGCACTGTACTGTGTCTGCTGCTAATATATAGACTGGTTGATAAAGAGATAGTATACTCGTAACTAGTATGTATGTATAAAGAAAGAAAAAAAAACCACGGTTAGGTCACTGGTATATACAATTATGGACGGGCTGCCGAGTGCCGACACAGAGGTAGCCACAGCCGTGAACTACCGCACTGTACTGTGTCTGCTGCTAATATAGACTGGTTGATAAAGAGATAGTATACTACTAATATTATATACTGGTGGTCAGGTCACTGGTCACTAGTCACACTGGCAGTGGCACTCCTGCAGCAAAAGTGTGCACTGTTTAATTTTAATATAATATTATGTACTCCTGGCTCCTGCTATAACCTATAACTGGCACTGCAGTAGTGCTCCCCAGTCTCCCCCACAATTATAAGCTGTGTGAGCTGAGCAGTCAGACAGATATATAATATATATAGATGATGCAGCACACTGGCCTGAGCCTGAGCAGTGCACACAGATATGGTATGTATGTGACTGAGTCACTGTGTGCTGTGTATCGCTTTTTTCAGGCAGAGAACGGATTATAAATAAAAGTGGTGGTCACTGGTCACTATCAGCAAAACTCTGCACTGTACACTACTGAGTACTCCTAATGCTCCCCAAAATTAGTAAATCAAGTGTCTAAACGGAGAGGACGCCAGCCACGTCCTCTCCCTATCAATCTCAATGCACGTGTGAAAATGGCGGCGACGCGCGGCTCCTTATATAGAATCCGAGTCTCGCGATAGAATCCGAGCCTCGCGAGAATCCGACAGCGTCATGATGACGTTCGGGCGCGCTCGGGTTAACCGAGCAAGGCGGGAAGATCCGAGTCGCTCGGACCCGTGAAAAAAAACATGAAGTTCTGGCGGGTTCGGATTCAGAGAAACCGAACCCGCTCATCTCTAATTAAACAAAGTGTGTGTACTTTCACACAATTCATTTATGTTTCATATACACCTTATACACACAGCCTGAAGGTCATGTAATACAATATTTTTAATAACTTTGTGTATTAAACAAAGTTTGTGTACATTGAGCCATCAAAAAACAAAGGTTTCACTATCTCACACTCACTCAAAAAAGTCCGTATTTCGGAATATTCCGTATTTCGGAATATTTGGATATGGGATACTCAACCTGTATTTATATCCTCAGTTAAAAGCCTCTTTAATATAGGAAGAAAACCCATTTCTCCAGCTACAGCCTATGGGGGTCATTCCGAGTTGTTCGCTCGCTAGCAGTTTTTAGTAGCTGTGCAAACGCTATGCCGCCTCCCACTGGGAGTGTATTCTAGCTTAGCAGAAGTGCGAACGTAAGGATCGCACAGCGGCTACAAAATTATTTTGTGCCGTTTCAGAGTAGCTTCAGACCTACTCAGCGCTTGTGATCACTTCAGACTGTTCAGTTCCTGTTTTGACGTCACAAACATGCCCTGCGTTCGCCCATCCACATCTGAGTTTTTCCTGGCAAGCCTGCGTTTTTCCTGGCAAACCTGCGTTTTTCCGAACACTCCCTGAAAACGGTCAGTTGACACCCAGAAACGCCCTCTTCATGTCAATCACTCTGCGGCCAGCAGTTGGACTGAAAAGCTTCGCTAGACCTTGTGTGAAACTACATCGGTCGTTGTTATAGTATGACGCGCGTGCGCATTGTGCCGCATACGCATGCGCAGAAGTGCCGTTTTTTTTGCCTGATCGCTGCGCAGCGACTGAAAGCAGCTAGTGATCAACTCGGAATGACCACCTATATACAAAGCCTAGCTGGGGCTACCATGGACAGCAGTGGTACAACTATTACGGTTGTCCTTCTAACGGGTGTGGTTCATTAGGTCGAGACATGCTGGGTTGACATGGAAAAAGGTCGACATGAGTTTTTTAAACTTTTTTTGGTGTCGTTTTCTTCGTAAAGTGACGGGGAACCCCATTTGTGCACCGTGTCCCCTCGCATGGCTCACTTCGCTCGCCATGCTTCCGGCTTCCGGTTACCATTCCCAATTGTAGTCCACGTGGATTGTTACATATGAAAAAGGTCAAAAGATGGAAAAAAATTGTGAAAAACTCATGTTGACCTTTTTCCATGTCAACCTAGTACATGTCGACCTAATGACCACGTCATCCTAGTGATCATGTCGTCCTAATGCATGTTGACCAAACTCATGTCGACCTAATGACCGCCATCCCCTTCTAACACCGGTGCAGATGTGGTTGGATAGAGCGTCACCGCTCCTCACTTGGAAGCAGCAGTGATGCTCAGATATGTTAATGCACAGGAGGCGTCTGGCATAACTAGATGCCTCCTGCATACATGTGTGATCCTGCGCTGCATCTGAGGACACAGCTTCGGATCACCTGCGATACCATTGGCCGGCTGAGTTTCCCATGAGGTTACACGGATCTCCCTTCTGCACTTAGGGGTCATTCCGACCCCTTCGCTGTGGTGCGAACGGGTTGGGACTGTGGCTGCGCGGCGAACGCATGAAGACTGACAGGCGGGAGTCATTCCGTGGCATCAACTGACCGCTTTCAAGGCGTGGTGAGGCGAACGCAGGCGTATCCAGGCGTTTGGAGGGCGGATGTCTGACGTCAATCCCGGGACCTTCATCGCTGGATCCGTCGCACAGGATAAGTGGGTCTGACCCTGGTCTTGTTTTGCAGGAAACTTTTTTAGTATAGGAGGGCTGCACAAGCGATCGCAGCCCTGCTATGCTAAAACACACTCCCCCATAGGCGGCGTCTAGTTGATCACACGAGGAGCAAAAAGTTGATACGTGCGATCAAATCGGAATGACCTCCTTAGTCACTAAGGCCAGGAAATCTCTATTGGAAAAGAAGGAGACCCTGGCCTCAACACGGAGATGACACATCTACATTTTGTGAAACAGAGGCCATCGCTGCCCCCTCTACACCCCCAAATGGCTGTAGACTGTCAATTCACTGATGTCTGCAGATGCACTATGACACGGGAGCCATACTGAGGGTCTGGAGCATATGCAGTGTACCGGACATTGGTACATCGTACGTTTCACTCTATAGCGACTGGACTGAATCACCCCACTATTCCATCTATTCATTTTTTTGCTAAATTGGGACAAAACTAAATTGTTTATCACTGTGTGAAGCAGCTACTGGAATCTAGAGAAATCTATGATTTAACCTGGGGTTCATTAGTATCTGAAGGTTTTTGCTTTTCCTCACTCATATATGGGAAATGCGATGTAGGCAGGGACGTATTTTCGTATGGGCTCAATGGGCACTTGCCCAAGGGCCCCAGGAGTATAAGGGCCCTAGGCTGATAGCTGAGGGTCCTCTTTTTCCAGGGGTACCAGACTTTTGAAAATCGTCCCTGGGGAACCGGAGATATCCAACTTCAAAGCAATGGTCCCCATCCTAGCATGTTAATTGCTCTTCCCCACCAGATATCTCGGGCTCTGCCTGACTTAAGTTGTTCTGAGGTGTTACTGCTCCAGGTCCTACATGCTGAGTGGAAGATAGAACACCCACTACCACCCGCGGGTCATCAAAGCTGCCGCTGATACCCCTACTGCTGGAGGATGGGTAGGGGCCCCAGTGCATTGCTGTGCCCAGGGGCCTACCCTGCTGTTAAGACGGCCCTAATCATCAAAATACAACCAGCTCTCCTTATTGTAGTGTTTGTTAATAATGTAACACTATCTCAGGATGGGTGCAATGAGCACCTACCTGGTCTTCAGTGATCATGATCTTCATGAAGAAGAACAGCTCATGCCCTTGAGTGGAATTATAGTCGTGCACATGCCTTATATGGAGACTACTGCATTGCTCTTTGGGCATGGGTTGGTTCTCTGGCCTAGATATGTATATTATAAGATAAAAAATCATCAATATACGGAATCCTTCTCTGGAGAATTCTGCTAATTTGAACATCGCATGGGGGCCAAATATTTATGCCACATTGCGGAGTGAATCTTGAATAATAAATTGCAATGCTACTTCATACTGTATTGTGAAACAGTATTTTACATACTACTGCCAATGAGAGATGAAAGTTAAGGAGAATCCTAAAACATAGTTGTCATCTTTTTATATTTACCAAAGTCCCCTAAAAATTAAACATACCTGTAAGCAATTATTTTAGTTTGAGCTCAAGTGAGGTTGCCCATTAAAATACACTTGTCACCGTCAAACTTTGCAGACATCCATCTTGTGCGTTAATTTACCAGGAATCAGTGACATTAAGGCACAAATTATTAATAATAAATAGGGAGTATGCAGACTGAAGTCATATTTGGTTTCAGATTTTTTTTTTAATTATAAAAAAAAACAATAATATATTTTGGACATTTTAGTCCAATATTTATGTGAATAAGTGAATTTAATATCAGAATTTGTCACAGTGCTAGTAATCTAGAGGTGTGCGCGGAACTCCGTGTGTTTGGTTTTGGGGGGTCATTCCGAGTTGATCGCTAGCTGAAAATGTTCACTGGGCAGCGATGATGAAAAAAAACGGCACTTCTGCGCATGCGTATGCGGCGCAATGCGCACACGCGACGTACTTTCACAATGGCAGATATAGTTTCACACAAGGTCTTACAAAGCTTTTCAGTCGCACTGATGGCCGCAGAGTGATTGACATGAAGTGGGCGTTTCTGGGTGTCAACTGACCGTTTTCAGGGAGTGTTCAAAAAAACGCAGGCGTGCCAGGAAAAACACAGGCGTGGCTGGGCGAATGCAGGGCGTGTTTGTGACATCAAAACAGGAACTGAACAGTCTGAAGTGATCGCAAGCGCTGAGTAGGTTTGAAGCTACTCAGAAACTGCACAAAATTATTTTGTAGCCGCTCTACGATTCTTTCGTTCGCACTTCTGCTAAGCTAATATACACTCCCAGTGGGAGGCGGCATAGCGTTTGCACGGCTGCTAAAAACAGCTAGCGAGCAAACAACTCGGAATGACCCCCTTGGTTCTAATTCATCTTCATGTTTTGGTTTTGATTTTGGAAAACTAACCCTCGGGTTTATTGGTTCGGATATGGTTTTTAGTTGGGATTAAAAAAATAATATCAAGTAAAAAATAGGATTTTAATACCTACCGGTAAATCCTTTTCTCTTAGTCTGTAGAGGTTGCTGGGGACTCCAAAAGGACCATGGGGTATAGACGTATCCGCAGGAGACATGGGCACTTTAAGACTTTAATGGGCGTGAACTGGCTCCTCCCTCTATTTCCCTCCTCCAGACCTCAGTTATAGGAACTGTGCCCAGAGGAGATGGACATTTTGAGGAAAAGGATTTTGTTAAACTAAGGGTGAGATACATACCAGCTCACACCACAACACACCGTACAACATGGCATTTCACTAACACCAGTTAACAGCGTGAACCAAAGAGATCAGCAACAGGCTGACCTTTACCAAAACACAACCTTTGTGCAACATAAGCAATAACTATTTACAATTACTGCAGATAGAGTCCGCAATGGGACGGGCGCCCAGCATCCTCTACGGACTAAGAGAAAAGGATTTACTGGTAGGTATTAAAATCCTATTTTCTCCTTCGTCCTAGAGGATGCTGAGCACTCCAAAAGGACCATGGGGTTTATACCAAAGATCCAGACCGGGCGGGAGAGTGCAGATGACTCTGCAGCACGGTTGAGCAAACATGAGGTCCTCATCAGCCAGGGTATCAAACTTGTAGAATTTTGCAAAAGCGTTTGAACCCGACCAAGTAGCTGCTCGGCAAAGCTGTAATGATGAGATGCCTCGGGCAGCCGCCCAAGATGAGCCCACCATCCTAGTGGAGTGGGCTTTCACCGATTTCGGTACCGGCAATCCAGCCGTAGAATGAGCCTGCTGAATCGTATTACAGATCCAGCATGCAATAGTCTGCTTAGAAGCAGGAGCACCAACCTTGTTGGCCGCATACAGGACAAACAGCGCCTCTGTTTTCCTAACACGAGCCGTTCTGGCTACATACATTTTCAAAGCTCTGACCACGTCGAGAGACTTGGAATCAACCAAGGCTTCAGTACCCACAGGTACCACAATAGGTTGGTTCATGTGAAACGAAGAAACCACCTTTGGTAAAAATTGTTGACGAGTTCTCAACTCCGCTCTATCCTCGTGGAAAATCAAATAAGGGCTTTTGTGAGACAAAGCAGCCAATTTGGACACCCACCTTGCGGACGCCAAGGCCAATAGCATGACTACTTTCCAAGTGAGAAATTTCAACTCAACCTTTTGTAAAGGTTCAAACCAATGTGACGTAAGGAACTGTAACACCACGTTAAGGTCCCATGGTGCCACTGGGGGCACAAAGGGAGGTTGGATGTGGCGCACACCCTTCACAAAAGTCTGAACTTCTTGAAGCGAGGCCAATTCCTTTTGAAAGAAAATTGACAAGGCCGAAACCTGCACTTTAATGGAGCCTAACTTCAGGCCCGCATCCACACCTGCTTGCAAAAAGTGGAGAAAACGACCCAGCTGAAATTCTTCCGTAGGAGCCTTCCTTGATTTACACCAAGACACATATTTCCTCCAAATACGGTGATAATGCATCGCCGTTACCTCCTTTCTAGCTTTAAGTAGAGTGGGGATGACTTCCCCGGGAATACCCTTTCTAGCTAGGATTTGGCGTTCAACCGTCACGCCGTCAAACGCAACCACGGTAAGTCCTGGAACACGCACGGCCCCTGTTGTAACAGGTCCTCTCTTAGAGGAAGAGGCCAGGGATCTCCTGTGAGCAATTCCTGAAGATCCGGATACCAGGCCCTCCGTGGCCAATCTGGAACGAGTATCGCCTGAACCCTTGTTCTTCTTATGATCATTATCACCTTTGGGATGAGTCGAAGTGGAGGGAACACATAGATCGACTGAAACACCCACGGTGTCACCAGTGCGTCCACTGCTATTGCTTGAGGGTCCCTCGACCTGGAACAATATGTCTAAAGCTTCTTGTTGAGGCGAGACGCCATCATGTCTATTTGAGGAAATCCCCAATGACTTGTCACTTCTGCAAAGACCTCTGGATGAAGACCCCACTCTCCTGGATGGAGATCGTGTCTGCTGAGGAAGTCTGCTTCCCAGTTGTCCACTCCTGGAATGAAGACTGCTGACAGAGCGCTTGCATGTTTTTCCGCCCAGCAAAGAATCTTGGCGGCCTCTGCCATTGCCGCTCTGCTCCTTATTCTGCCCTAGCGGTTTATGTGCGCCACGGCTGTAATGTTGTCCGACTGAATCATGACGGGCAGGTCGCGAAGAAGATGTTCCGCTTGCCGAAGGCCGTTGTAGATGGCCCTTAACTCCAGCACGTTTATGTGCAGACAAGCTTCCTGGCTTGACCATTTCCCCTGGAAATTTTGTCCCTGTGTGACTGTTCCCCAACCTCGGAGACTCGCATCCATGGTCACCAGAATCCAATCCTGGATCCCGAACCTGCGACCCTCTAGAAGGTGAGAACTCTGGAGTCACCACAGGAGAGAAACCTGGCCCTGTGGGACAGGCTTATCTTCCGATGTATGTGCAGATGGGACCCGGACCACTTGTACAGCAGGTCCCACTGAAAAGTTCTTGCATGGAATCTGCCAAACGGAATGGCCTCGTAGGCTGCCACCATTTTCCCTAGCACACGAGTGCAGTGATGAATCGACAATCTTGGCGGTTTTAAAAGTTCTTTGACCATGTTCTGGAGTTCCTGAGCCTTTTCCAACGGGAGAAAGATCCTCTGCCGTTCCGTGTCCAGAATCATGCCCAGCTGAGTTATCGGAATCAACTGCGACTTTGGTAAATTTAGGAGCCAGCCATGTTGTTGCAGCACCTTCAGGGAGAGTGCAACGCTTTTTAGTATCTGCTCCCTTGACCTCGCCTTTATCAGGAGATCGTCCAAGTATAGGATAATTGTGACCCCTTGCTTGCGCAGGAGTACCATCATTTCCGCCATTACTTTGGTGAAAATCCTCAGGGCAGTGGAAAGACCAAACGGCAACGTCTGAAATTGGTAGTGACAATCCTGAACAGAGAACCTCAGGAACGCCTGATGAGGAGGATATATGGGGACATGTAAGTATGCATCCTTTATGTTGACTGACACCATAAAATCCCCCCCCCCCCCTCCAGCCTGGAGATCACAGCTCGGAGAGATTCCAGCTTGAATTTGAATCTTTTTAAATACAGGTTGAGGGATTTTAAGTTCAGAATCGGTCTGACCGAGCCATCCGGCTTCGGGACCACGAACAGGGTTGAATAAAACCCTTTCCCCTGTCGTAACGGAGGAACCGTGACAATGACTTGCTGTTGACACAGCTTTTGAATTGCCGCACACACTACCTCTCTCTCTCTGGGTGAGAAACTGGTAAGGCCGATTTGAAAAATCGGTGTGGAGGCACGTCTTGGAACTCCAGTTTGTACCCTTGGGTCACAAATTCCAGCACCCAAAGATCCAGGCCCGAGCGAACCCAGACCTGACCGAAGAGCTGAAGATGTGCTCCCACCGGTGCGGACTCCCGCAGAGGAGCCCCAGTGTCATGCGGTGGATTTGGCAGAAGCCGGGGAGGACTTCTGCTCCTGGGAGCTTGCCACAGCCGGCAATCTTTTTCCTCTTCCCTTACCTCTGGCCGTGAGGAAGAAAGATCCACGTCCTTTCCTGAATTTATGAGACTGAAAGCACTGCATCTGGTATTGAGGCGTTTTCTTTTGCTGTGGAGGGACAAAAGGCAAAAAAGAAGACTTATCCGCGGTAGCCGTAGAAACTAGGTCCGTGAGGCCTTCACCAAACAACACTTCACCTTTGAAGGGCAGGGCCTCCATAGCCTTTTTAGAGTCAGCATCACCATTCCACTGATGAGTCCACAACGCCCTCCTAGCCGAGACTGCCATGGCATTGGCCCTTGATTCCAAGAGGCCAATATCTCTTGCCGCTTCCCTTAGATATATTGCTGCGTCCCTGATATGACCCAGCGTCAAAAGCACGTTATCCCTATCCAGGGTGTCTATGTCAGATGACAAGTTATCTGCCCACCTTTCAATAGCGCTACTCACCCATGCCGACGCCACGGCCGGCCTGAGCCACGTACACGTAGTAACATAAATAGATTTCAAGGTAGTTTCCTGCTTACGGTCCGCAGGATCCTTTAGGGCCGCCGTGTCAGGGGATGGTAGTGCCACCTTCTTGGACAAATGCGCCAGAGCTTTGTCCACCGTGGGTGAGGATTCCCACCGTAACCTATCCTGCGAGGAAAAAGGATATGCCATAGCAATCCTCCTGGGAATCTGCAGTCTCTTGTCAGGGGATTCCCAAGCTTTTTCAAAAAGAGCGTTCAGTTCATGAGAGGGAGGAAACATTACCTCAGGTTTCTTTCCCTTAAACTCTTTAATTGCCACAATCATGTACTCTTGGCCACCTTAGGATGTAACTTGGCATCATCATAATCGACACTGGAGTCGAAATCCGTGTCCGTATCAGTGTCTGCTATCTGGGTAAATTAACGTTTCTGCGACCCTCAGGGGGCCTGAGATTGTGACAAAACATCTCCCATGGATTGTCTCCATGCTTGGTTCTGAGACTCAGATTTGTCTAACCTCTTATGCAATAAAGCCACACTTGCATTTAAAACACTCCACATATTTACCCACATTCTGTTCAGCCTCCACACCAGCCTCTTCCTGGGAAGAGCATTCAACCTCAGACATGCTGACACACGCATACCGACACCCCCAAACACACTGGGCTATAGGGGACAGACCCACAGTAAGGTCCTTCAGAGAGACAGAAAAGGAGTTTGCCAGCTCACACCCAGCACCTCACCGGACTGAAGGAATTAAACAACGCCCCAGACCTGTAAGCGCTTTTATATCAAATAATCAACACCAAAATTTTGTGCCCCCCCCTTTTCTTCGTGCACCCTGTTACTTGTGTACAGCAGTGAAGGGCCAGGAGCAGCGTCTCTGCAGCAAGCTGTGGAGAAAATGGCGCTGGTTAGAGCTGAAGGAGGAAACCCCGCCCCCTACCCGTCGCACTTCGTTCCCGCTTTTATTTATACTGGCGGGGTCTGTATACATTGCCTATGCAATGTATACCGTAATGCCAGTCCCAAAAAGAGGATTTATTGCTGCCCAGGGCGCACCCCCTGCGCCCTGCACCCATATAGAGCCGCTTGTGTGAGGGAGCAATGGTGCGCAGTGCGACCGCTGCACGGTACCTCAGGAAGTTCTGAAGTCTTCTGCCGCCTTTAAAGTCATCTTGCTTCTACTACTCAACCGGCTTCTCTCTTCAGGCTCTGTGAGGGGGACGGCGGCGCGGCCGGGAACGAGCAGCTAGGCGCACCAAGTGATCAGACCCTCTTAAGTTAATGGTGTCCAGTAGCCTAAGAAGCAGAGCCTTTGAACTCACAGAAGTAGGTCTGCTTCTCTCCCCTCAGTCCCACGAAGCAGGGAGCCTGTTGGCAGCAGTGCTCCCTGAAAATAATAAACCTAACAAAAGTCTTTTTTAGAGAAACTCAGTAGAGCTCCCCTAGTGTGCACCCAGTCTCCTCTGGGCACATAATCTAACTGAGGTCTGGAGGAGGGGCATAGAGGGAGGAGCCAGTTCACGCCCATTAAAGTCTTAAAGTGCCCATGTCTCCTGCGGATCCCGTCTATACCCCATGGTCCTTTTGGAGTCCCCAGCATCCTCTAGGACGAAGGAGAAAACCAATAATAAGTGATAAGAAAAAATATAAAAAAATATAGGAACAGCTAAAATCATTTAATTTTGCAATCCAGAACCCAAAATTTGGATTTAAAATCAAAATTCTGAACTGCAGGAAGATCCGAACTGAGGGGGTAATTCAGACCTGATCCCTGGGCAGCGATTTTTGAAGTCCTGCGATCAGATAGTCGCCACCTACAGGGGGAGTGTATTTTAGATGTGCAAGTGTGCGAACGCATGTGTAGCAGAGTTGCACAAACTGATTTTGTGCAGTCTCTGCGCAGCCCAGGGCTTACTCAGCTGCTGCAATCACTTCAGCCTGTCTGGGACTGGAATTGATGTCAGGAACCCTCCCTTCCAATGCTTGGACACGCCTGTGTTTTTCCAGACACTCCCTGAAAATGGTCAGTTGCCACCCACAAACACCCTCTTACTGTCAATCTCCTTGTGATCGCCCGTGCGATCGCTTTTTTCGCACCATCCCGTCGCTGACCGGCGCTCCCCATCACTGCAGACCATCGCGCCTACGCATTGCGGTGAATGCACAGTTCAGACCTGATTGCCCACTGTGCGAAAACGCAGCCTAGCGATCAGGTCTGAATTACCCCGAGACTTGGTATGGATCGGATGTCCTCGGGAGATCCGGAGAGAGTTTTGGTACATCTCTAACCTATATTCACTTTAAGCGCCACCTTTAAAAAGGTGGCACATGACATACAGCATGGAGGAGATAGAGTTTGACCTAAGAGCCAGAGAGAATGTTCCAGACATAAGGATCAGTCAGAGAGAATGTTTGGTGGCATGGGAGAACAGTGGGAATGGATACTACACATTAAAACATTTTTGTACGTCAGAGACATTTTGTGATAATGATTAAGAAGAAGCAGTTCTGCGATAGGACAAGTACACACAGTCACCTTGGTCCAGCACCCACCTACACCCATCCCTGGGGAGCGGTGGAGGAACAGGAAGGGGACCTAGTGATACATCCTGTAGCATTTCTTCCTGCAAAGTGCCTGCAGAGGCAAGGTGATGGGGTGCTTATGGGGTAATGACTAGTGATGAGCGAGGTTCGGTTTTACTCGGTTTTACTCGGTTTTACTCGGTTCTCAAAACGGCATCTTATTGGCTATCCAAAACACGTGACATCCGTGAGCCAATAAGATGCCGTTTTGAGAACCGAGTAAAACCGAGTAAAACCGAGTAAAACCGAACCCGCTCATCACTAGTAATGACCAGCCTTGCGCCAGGGATAATGCTTAGTCCTCATTACAGCCCTGAAAAGAAGATACTGTATATGGCAGTGTTTCCCAAAATCAGTCCTCAATGCACAATAACATACCAGGTTTTAAAACATATCCATGCTTGAGCACAGATGGTTAAATTAAAATGACTGGGCTAATTAAGTCACCTGTGCTCAAGCATGGCTATCCTTTAAAGCTGCCTTGAGAACCGAGGTTGGGAAACACTGGTGTACAGAATGGTGTTTATTAAGATGAATTTTAGTTGGTTGTCTCTTTGCCATTTTCGACTCCCTCATCCCCCCCTTGCCTCCCCTCCTCACTCTCTGCCCTAGACTTTGTTAACCACTTCACATCTAAACTTGAATCCATCCAACAGGACATCACATCTCATCCGACGTTCATCACCTCATACACTGCGTTCCCAGCTTACCTCTCCCCCTCGTCTTCATTTTTACCAACTCTAACTTCCTTCTTCCCGGCATCTGGTGATAAAGTCATGGCACTAATAATTCCTCACCCCCTTCCACCTCCCCACTTGAGCCTTTCCCCTACCAGACTCCTCCACTCTTTCTCCCCATTGCCTGTTCCCATCTTGCCCATCTTTTCCTATCATCAGGCACTTTCCCATCTGCATTCATGCATGGCCCTTGTCTCCCCAATCCTTAAAAAACTCACCCTTGATTCTGACATTCTCTCTAACTACAGTACTGCCCAATATCTCTCCTCACATTTACCTCCAAACTCCTTGAGCACATTGTCTACAAACGTCTCACTGCCTTTCTTTATTCCCAATCCTTACTTGACCCATTTTAGTTTCATTCTCTTCACAGAATCTGCCCTTATTAAAGTCAGTGATGACCTTCTTGCAGCCAAATCCAAGGAGCCACTAATTTCTGCTCATTCCACTTGACCTCTCTGCTGCTTTTGGCACTGGGGCACACCCTGTGTGCCTGCAAATATTATACTCCATTGGTCTATGAGGAATTGGCCTCTTCTGGCTGTCCTCCTGCCTCTCTGACTGTTCTTTCTCTTTCTTCTCATGATTCCAATTCTCCCCCATTTCTGCCACCAACATTCTGTTCTTAGTCATGTGCAATAAAAAAAAGTGCAAGATGCAGAAAAAAAATAAAAGGTACAAATTACATTTGCATCCAGCTCTATATGAGTTTGCCCTGTATTATTCAAAAATTATATGCTGTACTATAACAATAATAGCCTAAGGGTCTCTACTGACAGTTGTGTATGGGAATCTGTACAACCTCTGCGACTGCATAAGTTTCCTCACATTGGGGGTCATTCCGAGTTGATCGCTCGCTAGCTACTTTTAGCAGCCGTGCAAACGCTATGCCGCCGCCTACTGGGGAGTGTATTTTAGCTTAGCAGAATTGCAAACTTATGTGCAGCCGAGCTCTACAAAAACAGTTTGTGCAGTTTCAGAGTAGCTCTGAACCTACTCAGTGCTTGCGATCACTTCAGCCTATTCGTGTCCGGATTTAACGTCATACACACGCCCAGTGCCTGTGTTTTTTCAGACACGCCTGCATTTTTGCAAACCCTCCCTGAAAACGGTCAGTTGACACCTAATAACGCCCCCTTCCTGTCAATCTCCTTGCGGCCGCCAGTGCGAAGGAAAACTTTGCTAGAACCTGAGCACAACCACAAAGAGTTTTGTACCCGTATGTCACGCGTGCGCATTGCGGGGCATACGCATGCGCAGAAATGCAGTTTTTTTCACCTGATCGCAGCACTGCGAAAATCGGCAGCGAGCGATCAACTCGGAATGACCCCCATTGTTGGCATGGGTCTGACAAATTTTATTGATCACTTATTGCATGCTTTTCTCTTTTGTTCTGTTGTAAATGATGATGGTAATCCAGATGTTTGCGGTGGACTTATGTTTGCCAAACTATGATTTTGTTCTGTACTTTACTTTGCAGTGTCTTTATTAAACTGTCCCATAATGAAATAGAGCAAACACTATACTGATAAGTTCAAACAGGATTTACACAACTGCGCCTACTTGCAAAATAAATTGTCAGTATAAGTGAAAGAACCAAAACGGGTCGATACGCGTTGGAGAAGGAACTGAGCATTGCATCACCACTCTCCATATCATCTATAGAAAACAACAGTATTTTGAAATATATCTGGACGGAACAAACTGATTCGCAAGAGACACTGTGGAGGAGAAACGGAGCCGCACGGCCGAGAGGACACAGACCTGAGAGCGGAGCACCGATCGTCAGGCTGAGAGAAGACAGAAGAAAGGAGTGGAAGTGTGTGACGGGATCGAGCGCAGGAGAAAAGGTAATACACCCCGTAGGAGGGAAGGTTCACGGCGGACAGTCCCCTTGTGGGTCCAGAAGTCGTCGATACCTTCCCCCCAGAGGCATGACCGCGTCCCTCCGGTTTTGAACACTGGCAGACGTCTGTGTTTGCGGACGTCTCCTGCTGCACAGGACGGAGGAGGTTAGCGGGGAGTCCGGGGATATTTAATTTTACCTTCACCCTGATCACCTCATCCCACCACTGTCCAGATTGGGGTACCCCACAGCGATACTGTGACTAACTGTGGAATTCAACATTCCTGCTAATCCAGAAATATCAATCTATACTGTGATACCGGATAGTAAAAAACGACAATAAGGTGGAAAAGAGGTGGGACGCCACACTCTGCTCACACCAGACATTTTGGGACTTAGACATATTTTTTCTAATTTTTTCATTTCCACTTTATATTTTTCATTTTCTTTTTTTATATTATATATATTTTTTTTTTATTATTATTTTTTTTTTCTTTATCATCATTCTTTGCCCAACTTCATGATTATCACTATCATTTTTTTCATACATTTGGGTAAAAGCAAATTTTGACCCTATATTATTTATATACAAATAAACGTCAGTATTTTTCATACTACATATTATTCCGTGGTTCTTTCACTTATACTGACAATTTATTTTGCAAGTAGGCGCAGTTGTGTAAATCCTGTTTGAACTTTAAATACTGGAGGTTTCTGGGTTTAACCTCTCACACGTACTGCTGCCACCACAGTATTACTTATATAAGTAGAGCGTTGGTCACACTTACAAAGAAACTATACTGATAAGGTCTTGAAGATGAAGATTGAACTAGCTCAAACTGAGCTTAATGCAGAAATAGATGGCAGGCAGGGGGAAGGCTGCTAAGTCTTTCAGAAGCCTTTCCTGTGTGGAGGGAGCTACAATAGGTGCATAGACCTGGATGTAGTCTTAATAAATTAACACAAATTTAATGACACAAATTTTCATTGTCAACATTGTAACCTTGCCTCTATTAGTTATTAGGAGAAATAAGCAAATGCTCCTGGATTTCAGTAGTAAAATAATGGGTGTGGCTCACCAGAATGGGGCAAATAACATTGAGTGGGTGCAGCACAGACCTCTAGGCATGTTTTCATATGTCCTTATTTTCCTACTTGGAATACTGGGATGTATGCTTTATTAATATAGTCATACTTTCCTGATTTTCTAGAAAAGTGGGCAACTCTACTGTAATCTGCTGGCCTCCACCTCCTCTTAGATAAGTAGGCAGGGTAAGTGGCATGATGATGCAAATTGTTTCAATTCTCATTATAGTGGCCAAGCCCATAGCGTTGCAAAGCCGTGATTCACTGCAAAGAGTCACAGTAGGTGAAGTTGCAATGATGCAATTCACTGTGCCCTGCCAACATCCCACCCACCTCGACCTCCCTCTCTACAGACCTCCAGGAGAGGGACCTACCGGAGTCAGCATGTTCGGATGGTGCTGCCTCACAGCACTGAGGTTCTGGGTTCAATTCCCACCATGGCCCTAACTGGATGGAGTTTGTATATTCTCCCCGTGCCTGTGTGGGTTTCTTCCGGGTGCCCCGGTTTGCTCCAACATTCCAAAAGTATACTGGTAGGTTAATTGGTTCCAGACAAAAAAAATAATAATAATAACCCTAGTGCAGTGATTTTCAACCTTTTTTTACTCGCAGCACACCGAACAATATTTTAAAATTGCCAAGGCACACCATCAGTTCCCCACAGAAAAAACAAAACAAAACCACACATTGGCCCTCACAGTAAAAAAAGAATCCACACATACATTGGCCTACACAGGAAAAAAATCACATTGCTCCTCACATAAATCATGTTGCTCACACATAAATCAATCAATCAATCAATCAATCAATCAATCACATTTCTCCCCACATAAACCCTATTGCTCCCCACATGAATTATTCACATTGTTCCCCCCATAAATCCATAAATCTTTTTGCTCCCCACAGGAGAAATAACATAACAAATATTAGACCGTACCGGTTAGCTGTCCTCCTCCCTATCCCTCAGTGGCGGGGGTTGTTCATAGTGGAGTGCTGCGAATACTGAGCAGCGGGCTGTCAGGCAGGTGTGGATGTGGGTGGGCAAGGAAAGCTGTGGATGTAAGCGGGAACTGGAAGATATGTATACAGGCGGGTGGTCTGGCTGGGTGGTGAGATGCGGCGGCCGTGACCTATGATATCACACTGCCGCGTCATCAAGGCATAGGTCACAGCCGGAGCATGACTGGTCCTCTAAGAAGAGCCCGGGCCAACAGTTCATTATGAAGGTACAGGAAGCTGCTCTGGCTCCGCGGCACACCTTGCAATTGATCGCTGCTCACTAGTGTGCCACGGCACACTGGTTGAAAAAGCCTGGCCTAGTGTGTACAGCAAGTGTGTTTATGGCAGATTACATAAGCCAAGTGGTTCTTATCTAACGTCAAATTCTATGTTTCTATGTAACGCTGCCTGCCAGCATTACTAATCACTCAGCCACCATGCAGTTTTACCATGCATAGAATTATTCACAGCTAATTTAATAACCCATCCCAATAATCGTACTATATATTAGAGAAAACAATCGAGTGAATTCCAGTGGTTTGGATTGACACAATTCATCAGCGCTGTTTGCTTGGCTATTGTGTACCTTGCAGGGATCTATAAATAATTATCTGATAAGATGGAATTGCAGGTCAGTGGCAGAAATAAGCACATATTGATTGTAACAAGACCAAATGAATAAAGTGTGACATTATTAGGATTACTCTATGAAGTCTGATGCAAGAATAGAGGTAATATAGGATATAGGATAATAAAAGAGAATGATACATAGAGCCTGTGATGCCGGGGCAACATGTTTGGAGAGCTCATTGTATTCAGGTCTTCAGAACGCTTCTTATTGCCTTTGCTTTGAATGGAAAACAAATCGGGGATATGGTTAATGTAAGAATGTGCCGGCAGGTACAGAGAATAACCTGCAATACTGCGGATTTATAGAAATGAAGCTCACATGCACACACATGTACAGATATGCATTCAGCATACACTCATCTTTTGTACGGTTAGGTAATTGGATTATAAGGAAATGTTTGATTATACCCAAGGGCGTAGCTACCATAGGTGCAGGGAGTGCCGCTGCTATGGAATGCTATCTCAGCAGGCTGAGAATGTGTTACATACTGAGTATGACTTACTGCAGTGCTCCCATATATCATTAGTAATCTAAGGTCAGTAGGCTGAGAATGTATTACATACTGAGTCTGACCTACCATTGTACTCCCAGGATGTAGTTGGCATCCCTATGCATGGTGTCAGTATACTGAACGCCAGCATCCTCACTGCCAGTATCCTGTACTCAACCCATACTCCCATAAATCATATACAAATGAATGCCTTAAATGTGCTAGAACAAAGAAGTGCAATACACAATCCTATTCCCTTTACAGCAGGTCATATTTATTTTCTGCAAATATCTAGAACACATAATTGTTCTTTAAAAATAAAACCCTACTGCCAGAGTTAATTTTTTTGACAAGGATTTTAAATTAAGTTTTAGTCTTTTTTGCTTTGTTTTACTTAAAATTTAGTCAGTGGATCTCCTTTTTTTATTTTAGTCCAATTTTAGTCTCATTTTAGTCCTGAAAAACTTTAGTCGACGAATACCATACCTCCCAACTTTGCAGTATTGAAAAGCGGGACTCCTGCGCGCAAAGGGTGTGTGGCCTAAATTAAAGGGGGTGTGGTCTCATGGCAGCTTTGTGAGCCGCTGGCATGCCCCCAGTCCCTCTGTCTTCACTGAACAGACGCTGTGGGCATGCACACAGCGTCTACTCACCGCTGCTCTGCTAAGCAGAGCAGCGTGTGCAGGAGCCTCCCAATAGCCCCCCAACCACCGCAGGACACTGCGCCCCGCAAGTGGGACAGTCCCAAAAAAATGGGAATGTGCCACAAAAATCGGGACAGTTGGGAGGTATGGAATACATTTAGTTATAATTTTCATCGACATAAATAATACTAGCTCAGATGTTTGAACAGTATGAAAAATTGCACAATCCTTCGGCAGAGCGGATTTAGGACAACTCGCAATAAGCACCCAAGTTCTGAAAATTTAACAATCTCCAGGATTAGGCAGTGTGCCAAGGTCCAATAAGCCACTTTTTGTCCTAAATTGTCACCAAAGCTGTCTCCTTCACAGAACTTTATTCTGATTTGTTGCAGATGCCGCTGGCTCCCACGTTTGGTTACACAGGGTAACTGACAGCTTTATAAATCACTGCAGCTTTAACTCCTTTAGTGGATGTTTACTGTAGTTACCTTTCACAGTCTTCTATGTGTCCATTGTGAGGGTCAGACTAAAATGATGAGACATCTTCAGTGGAAATGTGCCGTAGCATCTACTTGCTGACGATGCATGGAATAAGTTAAAATGACAAGCACGTAGCTTACTTCTGGGGTTTAGATTGAGAAAGGACTTTGACTGTACGCCAGATGGTGTAACATAGACAGCAGAGAAGAGCAAATGCAGCCGGGTGTTAAAACTAGTTAGAACAAAAGGTTACTATGGGGAAGTAACAGAAACTGGCACACAGGGAAAATGATGAGAGAAAAGAAGAGATTGTGCAGCACCCAACATTTTTTTTATAATATGATGTCCATCGTATGTCAAATGAAGCAATATCCTGCATTGCTATGTATCAAATTGAACCTTATATAAGCAGCTTATTCAAACTGTGGGACCCCCTTCATTAAACTCCTGATCAATAACCAGCAATGAACATGCTCAGGAGGCAATGTAAGGAAAGTAATACATATAAGGTCAATGGAGGCACAATCTAGTGCCATTGATTGATTGGGAATCTCAATTGGATTACAGCAGTGATGTGTGGTGAGATTAAGGCATGCATGGGGTGGGTCTGGATACCAGGAGCCTGTCTCACCCCCTACTCAGTGTAACTCTAAAGGCCTTGCACTACACCCATGCAAACACAGGGAGAACATACATAATAAATAGCCAGGTCATTGCTAATACACTAGGGGATAAAAGCTTCTGGGTGAGGAGAATCCCCCTCTCCCCAACCCACCCCCTCCATCTCAGCACCATCACCTGCAGAACAACAGAACATCACTGGTCTGGAACTGCAGGTTTCACACAGTAATACAGCCATCAGTAACAGTAAAAGTTTAATAAAGTTACATGTGGTAACATCAGGGACAGTGCAGTCAGTAAGGGTAATAGTGATACCTGGGGTAACATCAGGTAAAGTGCAGACTGTAAGGGGAATAGTGATACATAGAGTAACATCATGGACAGTGCAGACAGTAAAGGTAATAGTGATACATGTGGTACCATCAGGGACAGTGCAGACAGTAAGGGTAATAGCTATACATGGGGTAACATCAGGGACAGTGCAGACAGTAAGGGTAATAGTGATACATGGGGTAACATCAGGGACAGTGCAGACAGTAAGGGTAATAGTGATACGTGGGGTAACATCAGGGACAGTGCAGACAGTAAGGGTAATAGTGATACATGGCGTACCATCAGGTACAGTGCGGACAGTAAGGGGAATAGTAATACATGGGGTAACATCAGGAACAGTGCAGTAAGTTAGGGTAATAGTGATCCATGGGGTACTATCAAACATAGTGCAGACAGTAAGAGTAATATGTATACATAGGGTAACATCTGGGACAGTGCAGACAGTAAGGGTAATAGTGATGCATGGGGTAACATCAGGGACAGAGCACACAGTTGGGGTAATAGTGATACACGGGTTAACATCAGGCAGCACAGTGCAGACAGTAAGGGTAATAGTGATACACGGGTTAACATCAGGTAGAACAATGCAGATAGTAAGGGTAATAGTGATACATGGGTTAACATCAGGGACAGTGCAGACAGTAAGGGTAATATTGATACATGGGGTAACATCAGGGACAGTGCAGTCAGTAAGGGTAATAGTGATCCATGGGTACTAACAGAGACAGTGCAGGTGGTAAGGGTAATAGTGATACATGGGGTAGCATCAGGGACAGTGCAGACAGTAAGGGTAATAGTGATGCATGGGGTAACATCAGGGACAGAGCAGATAGTTGGGGTAATAGTGATACACAGGTTAACATCAGGCAGCACAGTGCAGATAGTAAGGGTAATAGTGATACATGGGTTAACATCAGGGACAGTGAAGACAGTAAGGGTAATATTGGTACATGGGGTAAAATTAGGGACAGTGCAGACTGTATGGGTAATAGTGATCCATGGGGTACTAACAGAGACAGTGCAGACAGTAAGGGTAATATGTATACATGGGGTAACATCAGGGACAGTGCTGACAGTAAGGGTAATAGTGATGCAGGGGGTAACATCAGGGACAGAGCAGACAGTTGCGGTAATAGTGATACACAGGTTATCATCAGGCAGCACAGTGCAGACCATAAGGGTAATAGTGATACACTGGTTAACATCAGGCAGAACAGTGCAGACAGTAAGGGTATTACTAATACATGGGTTAACATCAGGGACAGTGCAGACAATAAGGGTAATAGTGATACATGGGTAAACATTAGGGACAGTAAAAACAGTAGGGGTAATAGTGATACTTTAGGTTACAACAGGGACAGTGCAGACAGTAAGGGTAATAGTGATCTATGGGATACTATCAGAGACAGTGCAGACAGTAAGGGTAATAGTGATACATGGGGTACCATCAGGGACAGTGTGGTCAGTAAGGGTAATAGTGATCCATGGGGTAACATCAGGGACAGTGCAGACAGTAAGCGTAATAGTGATCCATGGGGTACTATCAGAGACAGTGCAGACAGTAAGAGCAATATGTATACATAGGGTAACATCAGGGACAGTGCAGACAGTAAGGGTAATAGTGATGCATGGGGTAACATCAGAAGCAGAGCAGACAGTTGGGGTAATAGTGATACATGGGTTATTATCAGACAGCACAGTGCAGACAGTAAGAGTAATAGTGATACATGGGTTAACATCAGGCAGCACAGTGCAGACCGTGAGGTTATTAGTGATACATGGGTTAACATCAGGGACAGTGCAGATAGAAAGGGTAATAGTGATCCATGGGTTGACATCAGGGACAGTGCAGACAGTAAGGGTAATAAGTATACATAGGGTAACATCAGGGATAGTAGTGTTCACTCTAGGCTGTTTTAGCAGGGCGCCGCGCCCTGCCCGTTTTTTAGCAGCCAAAACCCGCCCTGCCCCTTTTGCGGCGCCCTGCTAGAACAGCCGCCTGCTTCCTGCCCTCCCAGCGTGTAAAGATGCCGTGCGCATGCGCGCGGCATCCATTCACGCATTGGGAGAGAGCTGGGGGAAGCCCAGCACCGACGGAGGTGCTGGGCATGCCCCCAAAAGGGACGTCGCCGGCCACAGATGCTCTCTATAGTAGCGTCTGTGGGCCGCACTGCCTACTAAAATGACGTAGGCGTGGCCACGCCCCTAATTTGCGTGGCCGTGCCCCATTTTGGGCGTGCGCGCGCGGCTAAGCTGCGCGCGCACATACGCCCCCGGAGTTCAGCGCCATGCCCCTTTTCACTACTAGAGTGAACACTAGACAGTGCAGTCAGGAAGGATAATAGTGATCCATGGGGTAACATCAGGGACAGTGCAGACAATAAGGATAATAGTGATACATGGGTTCCATCAGGGACAGTGCAGACAGTAAGGGTAATAGTGATAGATGGGGTAACATCAGGGACAGTGCAGACAGTAAGGGTAACAGTGATCCATGGGGTACTATCAGAGACAGTGCAGACAGTAAGGGTAATATGTATACATAGGGTAACATCAGGGACAGTGCAGACAGTAAGGGTAATTCTGATGCAAGGGCTAACATCAGGGACAGAGCAGACAGTTGGGGTAATAGTGATACACGGGTTAACATCAGGCAGCACAGTGTAGACAGTAAGGGTAATAGTGATACACGGGCTAACATCAGGCAGCACAGTGCAGACAGTAAAGGTAATAGTGATACACGAGCTAACATCAGACAGCACAGTGCAGACAGTAAGTGTATTAGTGATAAATGGGTTGACCTCAGGGACAGTGCAGACAGTAAGGGTAATAGTGATCCATGAGTTACCATCAGGGACAGTGCAGATAGTAAGGGTAATACTAATACTTGGGTAACATCAGGGACCATGCAGACAGTAAGGGTAATAGTGATACATGGAGTAACATCAGGGACAGTACAGACAGTAAGGGTAATAGTGATCCATGGGGTATCATCAGGGACAGTGCAGACAGTAAGGGTAATAGTGATCCATGAGTTAACGTCAGGGACAGTGCAGACAGTAAGGGTAATACTAATACTTGGGTAACATCAGGGACCGTGCAGACAGTAAGGGTAATAGTGATACATGGAGTAACATCAGGGACAGTACAGACAGTAAGGGTAATAGTGATCCATGGGGTATCATCAGGGACAGTGCAGACACTAAGGGTAACAGTGATCCATGGAGTACTTTCAGAGACAGTGCAGACAGTAAGGGTAAGATATATATACAAAGGGTAACATCAGGGACAGTGCAGACAGTAAAGGTAATAGTGATACTTGGGGTAACATCAGGGAAAGCGCAGACAGTATAGATAATAGTGATCCATGGAGTAACATCAGGGACAGTGCAGACAGTAAGGATACAAGTGATCAATGGAGTAACATCAGGGACAGTACAGATGGTAAGTGCAATAGTGATACATGGGGTAACATCAGGGACAGTGCAGACAGTAAGGGTAACAGGGACACTTGGGGTAATATCAGGGACAGTGCAGACAGTAAGCATAATAGTGATTCATGGGGTAAAATCAGGGACATTGCAGAAAGTAAGTGTAAGAGTGATACATGGAGTAACATGAGGGACAGTGCAGCAGTAAGTGTAATAGAGATACATAGGGTAACATCAGGGACAGTGCAGGCAGTAAGGGTAATAGTGATACTTGCGGTAACATCAGGTAAAGTGCAGACAGTAAGGGTAATAGTAATATATAGAGTAATACCAGGCCCATTTCAGACAGTAAGGGTAATAGTGATACAAAGGGTAACATCAGGGACAGTGCAGACAGTAAGGATAATAGTGATCCATGGAGTAACATCAGGGACAGTGCAGACAGTAAGGATAATAATGATCCATGGAGTAACATCAGGGACAGTGTAGTAATTAAGGATAATAGTGTTCCATGGAGTAACATCAGGGACAGTACAGACAGTAAGTGTAATAGTGATACATGGGGTAAAATCAGGGACAGTGCAGAAAGTAAGAATAATAGCAATCCATGGAGTAACATCAGGGACCGTGCATATAGTAAGGATATTAGTGATCCATGGAGTAACATCATGGACAGTACATACCATAAGGATAATAGTGATCCATATAGTAACATCAGAGACAGTGCAGATAGTAAGGATAATAGTGATCCATCTAGTAACATCAGAGACAGTGCAGGCAGTAAGGATAATAGTGATCCACGGAGTAACATCAAGGACAGTACATACAGTAAGGGTAATAGTGATACATGGGTTAACATCAGGGACAGTGCAGATAGTACAGTAAGGGTAATATTGTTACATTGGTTATTAATACCAGGGACATTGCAGACAATAAGGGATTGCGGCAGTGATAGCATGAGGTTAATGTGGAAGGGCAGGCTTTTGCAGGATTGGAGCAGCAGCAACAGGTCTAATGGAATCCAGTCCAAGTTTTAGCTGAGTTTGTTGTAAGCCACAGTTGGGCTAATTACTACAACTTGTCTGCTACCTTTAAAAATGTTTGTTCAGCAGGTCATTGCTTCTGATGCTAGAAGTGGCCAGGCGATAGTATGGGATCCGGGGTTACATTAGGAGCCATTTGGAATCTGAACTGTTTGTGTTTATCAGAACTTGGAATGTTGTGCTGCTATTTCAGCAGCAGCGCATGGGGAGCGAGAGAGCCAGGGCTCAGCAGCAGCACCTGGGAAGGGAGAGAACTGGGGGCTAAGCAGCAGCACCTAAGAAGGGAGAGAGCCAGAGCTCAGCAGCAGCACCTGCAGGGCTGTCTTAACAGCAGAGTAGGCCCCTGGGCAAAGCAATGTATGGAGGCACCTACCCATCCTCCAGCGGTAGAGGTGGGGGATGCTATCAGCTTGGATGTCCTGTGTGTGGTAGGGGATGTTCTATCTATTGCTCAGCGTGTAGGACCTGAGGTGGGAGAGAGTAGGGGACTCCAGTAATACATATGGGGATCCCAAAGACATTCTGAAAAGTTATACAAAACATTTTCCTGAGGTTTTACCACAAAAATAGATAACTTTATTGTGATTAACATAAACCTTTCTTAAGCTAGCTTATCACTAAAATAAAACGACACACACTGAAATAAAGACACGGACACGGTAGCTGGAGTTAAAGGTCAGACGATATTTATTGATCACTGACCAACTCTTTAAACTATAATTGTAATTGAAATTGGAATTTAGATTGTAAAGTTAAATTTAGATTGGAGGATGGCAAAGGAAAAGTCGCTACCAGACACCAGCTCCAGTCACTTAGATGAAATCCAACAAACCAAGGAGGGGAGTACCCAAACCCCGCCTCCTTCCTGCATAACCCGCATTGTGCTGGCCTCACCACTCTTTTCTCTGACAAACGTTTGGTTCCCGCAGGGGAACGTCTAAATGTCCAACCGCAAGAGAAGGCCAAACCTGCCGTCCTTCTAAAGTGGGTGCCCCACAATGACCACTTATGCCTGTTTGACCGCTGGTTGGTAGCGACTTCCCGCCAATCTGGCTGTCAATAGCCAACTGTAGAGGACAAGAACAAATAAAAAATAATCAGGGAGGGTGGGAGGGCAGACAATAATGGCAAGAGGAAGTCTGAGGCACATGACTATGCCTTATATATTATCCTGAGACCAACCCCTTAAAACTTGACGGACAACCCTATGATCCTATAGGAAAAAACAACCGGAAACCATGATCTACCTAGCAACTGCTTAGTCATAAAACAACCAATCACAAAAAATTGGGCTCTTATATGGCCTCAGGCTTATGCAGCCTTCAGCTGCTAATCTTCATACATCTCGGCTCTATCCATTCTGTGCTGCGTGATAGAGAAAAGGATCAGAAAGTCTAGCCTACGGACTGCTTAACTGCGTGAGCTGAGGGGTCAGCAGCAGGTAGCATCTGATGCTGGATTCCACAGGAATAGAATGAGCGTGTCAAATAGTTATGGGTGTTTCACCATGCTATGTATCACTAGTCACAAAACACATGTACTGCCAATAGTAGCCTGAATGCCTGAGAGACAAATACACCATAACTTTCTGTCTCACCAAAGGTGATTCATGACTTGGTGCATTAGACACAGTTTACTGGGGCATCAAAAATTCTCATTTCAGTGTCTTACCAATTCCATTTCCAGCCCTACCGCTTCTGCCAAAGCAGAGCTACTCCCAGATGCAGCTAATTCTGAGGGATTGACGGCTGCATGATCCCACAAACTGTTGCCCCTAAATCAGTCTCAGTATGTTGCGCTACTGTACAACTGGTAACTTATAGGCTACAGTGTACAGGTAGATGAGCACTCATCTAATGCAGCTCCATCGCAAACGTGCACTCCTGGCGTGGCTAGGCGATCTGGCGCCAAGCCACGCTACAGGAGTGCACAGAGACACTCCCATTGCAGTGAATGGGGCGCGTGCACGTCTCACACGCATGCACGTCCCAGACTCTGCGATAGGCCCGCTTCAGAAGGCACGCTGCGGCACAGACGGAGCCATGATTAGCGTGGCTCCATATGTAGCTACAACCAACATATAAAACAACTGGTGGAGCTGCCACAGAAGCTGTCTCCTCAGCGCATGCCATCATTGCAGATGACAAATCCCTTCCTAATATAACCCCCTCCAGGACTGCCCATTTTTACATTTGGGAAAACACACAGGGGTTTATTCAGTAAGGATTGCAGATTATGCCCATTGCAGGGCAAGGCCACCCAGCATGTTAAAAGGCCTGCCCAGTGGCTGCGGCCGCAATTTAATTGTGGTTGCAGCAACTGTGGATGACCCACTGCAGCCGCAGCTAGGCTGCATACGCAGGCGGTCAGCCGCCATTTTGTTGATCAGAGCTGCTGCATGTGTTGTCACAAAACTGCCCCAAAACCACCGCCGACCTGCCCCTGTTTTCCCTGCGCCGCCCTTGCAACGCTCAGCCTCTGTCCCAAGAACACCTCTGCCTGTCAATCAGGCCAATGTGATCAGATCAGATCAGTGCACCTGTGCAGGACCTGTGCGTGCGCATTGCTGCTGCTGGGTTTATTGCGGTCGCATCGGTTAGTGATGCGACCTGAATAAGCACCGGTATCCGGACTCCAGGTCGACAACAAAAAGGTCGACACACCTTAGGTCGACGCCAATTGGTCGACACATCTTAGGTTGACATGGACAAAAGGTCGACATGGACAAAAGGTTGACAGGAACAAGGTCGACATGGAAAAAGGTCGACATGAGTTTTTTATGTTTTTTTTCTTTTTTCGAACCTTTTCATACTTAACGATCCACGTGGACTACGATTGGAGCGGTAATCTGTGCCGAGCGAAGCGAAGGCACCATGCCCGAAGCATGGCGAGCGAAGCGAGCCATGCGAGGGGACGCGGTGCACTAATTGGGGTTCCCGGTCACTCTACGAAGAAAACGACACCAAAAAAACATAAAAAACTCATGTCGACCCTTTTCCATGTCGACCTTGTTCCCGTCGACCCTTTGTCCATGTCGACCTTTTGTCCATGTCGACCGAAGGTGTGTCGACAAATTGGTGTCGACCTAAGGTGTGTCGACCTTTTTGTTGTCGACCCTGAGTCCCAGACCCTAACCCCCTTACACTGGTGTGTAGAAAAAGTTCTAAAAAGGTAATTTCAATAAAAAAAAAAGAATATGATACATAGAAATTATACATAAAAGGATGAATAAAAATAAATACAGTTGGTAGATGATGAAAATAATGATGAAGGTATAAGGGTACGGTATATAAAAGCACGCAGGAGAAGGGTGTAAAACACAAAACAAAACCGAATGTGTGTTCATATGGGATATTACACATTCTGTATGCATGATTTAATAGAAAGAATGGTAAAAAAAGTACATACCGTAGGTGAATGTATGAGTGTGCGTGAAGGCAATAACCAGACTAAAGACACAAATATCTATAGGTAAAATGTGTAATATCTCTCCCGGTGAATAAATTGTGATGCGAAGGCAAACTCCAGCGATATCTCCTATATAATAGCCCAGATCTGTGACTTTGTGCCTCATTTGCTAACGCTGGGCGGAGTCACAACATTGGGCGGAGTTAGTCAAATAAGTCACAGATCTGTGCAAATCTATAGGAGACTAGGGCCCTCATTCCGAGTTGATCGCAGCAGTTCATCGCATCGCAAAACGTCGAGAATCCGCCAACTGCGCATGCGCAACAGCTGGACTGCACGTGCGCAAAGGTAGCGATACGACGCTTGAGCAAAATTACTAACTGAAAATCTGCTCGTACTACACCACCGAAAACAGGGAGTGACGGAGGCGTGACAGAGGCACGGCTTCGCTATCTAACGAAATGGGCGTGAAAGTGGGCGGCTAGTGTGGGAGTATGCAACCAGCAGTAGGCGTGTTTTGAGCAGAAATGCGTATACGATGGTAAAATGTACACAACAAATGTTCGCTATCCTGTCGCAGCCGAGGAGTAAGTCTGCAGTTACTCTGCACTTGCGAAGTACTGTTACAAGTGTGTCTGCCCTAATCAGGAATTATTTGTCCAATTAATTCACCTGTTGTCCAATTACTTAGCAAACACTGCTCAGCCAAAATACTACAAACAGCAATTGTCTGGACACATAACATTTTTATTGTTAGCACCTACAAATCTGACACGCTCCCAAATAATCTTGTTTTTATTTTTGTTTGCAAAATAAACATTGATGTTAAATGCATGTTGTTATTATTTATTTAATAGTAGCAAATGCAATCAAGTGTGAATAATCCAATTTATAAACTACATCAGCTAAATCTTATCGACATAGACATATTCCTTTGTACATACCAAATAACATGAACCACATAATGCAGGCTACACTTAATGTTACTTAATAAAATTCATTTTAAATTTGTTGGGAATATGTGTCCATATCTAATATTATGTAATGTTGCCCAGTAACCCAAGGTCCTATTTTTTATTTTTAAATTATATGCCCAGTTAAGTGTTGTGCAAGGCATACCTGTATAAATTTATAATATGCAATGGGGTAAATTTACTAAGCTCCCGATTTTGACCGAGATGCCGTTTTTTCATCAAAGTGTCATCTCGGTAATTTACTAAGCAATAATCACGGCAGTGATGAGGGCATTCGTAATATTTTGAAGTCCAAGAAAAAAATCACGAATGAATACACCATCGGTCAAAACGCGGCTGTTTAAGTATGAATCTCGGTCATTTACTAAGAAGTGCACAGCAAAAAAAAAAAAAACACTGCCGTGAAAAATTACAACTCGTAAAAAAGTGCTAAAAAAAAACAGACCTACTTTTTTTTTCCGTGATTGGATAGGCATGCAGGGATCCATGAGATCCGTGCATGTATATCAGTGGGAAGGGGTGGAAAAGTTGTTATTTTATTAAAAAAAATTGCGTGGGGTCCCCCCTCCTAAGCATAACCAGCCTCGGGCTCTTTGAGCCGATCCTGGTTGCAGAAATATGGGGAAAAAATTGACAGGGGTTCCCCCATATTTAAGCAACCAGCATCGGGCTCTGCGCCTGGTCCTGGTTCCAAAAATACGGGGGACAAAAAGAGTAGGGGTCCCCCGTATTTTTAAAACCAGCACCGGGCTCCACTAGCTGGACAGATAATGCCACAGCCGGGGGTCACTTTTATATAGTGCCCTGCGGCCGTGGCATCAAAAATCCAACTAGTCACTCCTGGCCGGGGTACCCTGGGGGAGTGGGGACCCCTTCAATCAAGGGGTGTCCCCCCCCAGCCACCCAAGGGCCAGGGGTGAAGCCCGAGGCTGTCCCCCCCATCCAATGGGCTGCGGATGGGGAGGCTGATAGCCTTTGTTGTAAAAGAAAAGATATTGTTTTTAGTAGCAGTACTACAAGGCCCAGCAAGCCTCCCCCGCATGCTGGTACTTGGAGAACCACAAGTACCAGCATGCGACGGAAAAACGGGCCCGCTGGTACCTGTAGTACTACTACTAAAAAAATACCCAAAAAAAGACAAGACACACACACCGTGAAAGTATAATTTTATTACATACATACACACATACATACATACTTACCTTAAGTTCCCACGCAGGTCGGTTCTCTTCTCCAGTAGAATCCAAGGGGTACCTGTTGAAGAAATTATACTCACGAGATCCAGGGGTCCAGGCTCCTCGGGAAATCCAGGGGTAATCCACGTACTTGAAAAAAAAAAAAAAAAACGGTGTCCCGACCACGAACTGAAAGGGGACCCATGTTTGCACATGGGTCACCTTTCCACGAATGCCAGAAACCCACTTTGACTTCTGTCCAAGTGGGTTTCTTCAGCCAATCAGGGAGCGCCACGTTGTAGCACTCTCCTGATCAGCTGTGTGCTCCTGTCCTCACTGACAGGCAGCACACGGCAGTGTTACAATGTAGCGCCTATGCGCTACATTGTAACCAATGATGGGAACTTTCTGCCCTGCGGTTGACCTAAAGTGACGTCACCGCTGAGCAAGAAAGTTCCCAGCATTGGTTACAATGTAGCGCATAGGCGCTACATTGTAACACTGCCGTGTGCCGCCTCTCAGTTAGGACAGGAGCACACAGCCGATCAGGAGAGTGCTACAACGTGGCGCTCCCTGATTGGCTGAGGAAACCCACTTAGACATCAGTCAGAGTGGGTTTTCTGGCAGTCGGGAAAAGGGGATCCATGTGCAAACATGGGTCCCCTTTTAGTGCGTGGCTCGGGTAAGCGTTTTTTTTTTTTTTTCAAGTACGTGGATTACAAAGGATTTCTCCGAGGATCCTGGGCCCCTGGATCTCGTGAGTATAATTTCTTCAACAGGTACCCCTTGGATTCTACTGGAGAAGAGGACCGACCTGCGTGGGAACATAAGGTAAGTATGTATGTATGTGTGTATGTATGTAATAAAATTATACTTTCACGGTGTGTGTGTCTTGTGTTTTTTTGGGTATTTTTTTAGTAGTAGTACTACAGGTACCAGCGGGCCCGTTTTTCCGCCGCATGCTGGTGCTTGTGGTTCTCCAAGTACCAGCATGCGGGGGAGGCTTGCTGGGCCTTGTAGTACTGCTACTAAAAACAATATATTTTCTTTTACAACAAAGGCTATCAGCCTCCCCATCCGCAGCCCATTGGATGGGGGGGGACAGCCTCGGGCTTCACCCCTGGCCCTTAGGTGGCTGGGGGGGGGGACCCCTTGATTGAAGGGGTCCCCACTCCCCCAGGGTACCCCGGCCAGGAGTGACTAGTTGGATTTTTGATGCCACGGCCGCAGGGCACTATATAAAAGTGACCCCCGGCTGTGGCATTATCTGTCCAGCTAGTGGAGCCCGGTGCTGGTTTTAAAAATACGGGGGACCCCTACTCTTTTTGTCCCCCGTATTTTTGGAACCAGGACCAGGCGCAGAGCCCGATGCTGGTTGCTTAAATATGGGGGAACCCCTGTCAATTTTTTTCCCATATTTCGGCAACCAGGATCGGCTCAAAGAGCCCGAGGCTGGTTATGCTTAGGAGGGGGGACCCCACGCAATTTTTTTTTAAAATTTTACAGTGTTTAATTAAAAAATAAATAAAAATAAAACCCCAGCACGGATCACACAGATCCGGCCGAGATTAATTGTAAAAAAGTCGGCAGTGTTTTGCTAATCACTGCCGTAAAAAACACAAAAAAAACACGAATGACATCGACATCGGAAGAAAAGAAAAACCCGAATACGACAGCTTAGTAAATCCATCGTAACAAATTCAAAAAGTTGCAGTTTTACACTTTCGATGTCATTCGTGATTGAACTTTGACCTTTTTTCGGAAATTACGAATGTTAGTAAATGTACCCCACTGTTTGTCTAAATATTCTGATTGTTCCCTTGTTCCACAAATGTCTATATGCCATGCAAAAGTTTACATGGCTAAGTTTTCCATAGTGCATAACCTTTAATAAAACACACAAACAAATTTTTAAACAATATTTTTTTACTTCAAAAAATATATTAAATCAGAAACACAACATGGCTACAGATGAGCATCACATACAAAGATGGACCTAGCAACAAGCAGATGCCAGTGCCAAAATTCACATAGCAGAACCCAGTACTATTGTAACTCCATCTTCTGACAAAATATGATGTTTAAAATTTAATAAGTCTATGTTGTGAACCCCCAGCCAGACGAAACTTTTAGGTGAACTGAGCTCGGTTCTGGAACCAACACAAACACAACCATACACAGCACGCTAGTTAGAGGAAGATGGCTCAGGTGTACACGAAAATAACTCACAGGCTGCAATTTAAATAAGCACACATATACCCTTTCACTTTGAGGGAGTTCTACATTCTGGCCACACAAGCCAAAAAAAAAAAAAAACATCGAGGCAACATGTAAAACATGGGTGCTGCCCATCTGGAGAGACATCACTTTCTCTTATTTTTCCCCGCCTGATGTAGTTCTTCCTGGCTCGGTCTGCGAAGCGACCTTCGAGGGCACTGCCCAGTGGGATGTTCTTCCTGGGCAGAGGGAGGGGAGGGAGCAGATGTGGCTGACTCTCTGCCACTGTGGGCAAGGGAGACAGCGATGTCATGTAGCCCTTGCAGAATGGAATTTGCAATTTGTTTGACGGAGAAGGTGAGTTGCTCTTGGCCCTGCCTGATCTCTGCCAGACCTTGGCAGAGTTGAGCTACACCTTGCTCCACATTGGTTCTATGCTCAGTGAGCCGGACAGGTATCTGGCTTACCTCCCGGATCATCGTGGCTTGAAAAGCATTCAGGCTCTCACCATATCTTGCAATTTGAGCCAGGATGTCCGGGATAGCAGAGGGTTGGGTGTGGGGGCCAGTTGGAATCTGGATGGATGGAATTTGTCGTCCCACAGTGCCAGAGACACTAGGTCCTCCCACCTCAGCCTCAGCCACATAACCCTCCTCTGACTCTACCTGCTCACCCACCTGTGCTGTGTTTTGTTCAAAGCAAAAATAAGAGTGGAAAAAGAGTTGAAAAAAACAACATGAGACTTTTTGAACCACAAAATTATTTGTTTAAGAATCTGTGTGTAAACTTACCTGGCAAGTCATGTGCATCCAGCATTTCAGGCAGGTTTGTGTCCATATGAGACACCCCAACCCCCTCCTCGTAACTCACACAGTCCATCGCCATCTCCTCAAAATCTGTGTACTCCACAGTGGCAGCTGGACCTCCCCCTGTTGCCCTCGAGGCATTCCACTCCGCAGACCTCTTGCCCTTCAGGCGGGATTTGAAGTCGGTTCAACTACATATGTGATGAAAAATAGGGGATAAGTACAGAAAAGTTATGAATACCTGCTTTAATTGATAGTACACATGTTATGTATTTGGTTGCTATAGGCAACATCACATCTAGCTAAGTTTTTAATAATACTTGGCTCAGAAAATGGTGTGTAAATATACACTTACCGTCTTCTAACTTCCTGTGGTGTGCGGACTATTGAGCCGACTTCATTAACAGAATCAGTGATGTCCCTCCAGATTCGCTCTTTGGATGCAGCACCCATGTTTTTGGGTCCTCGATGAATTTTGGACATGGCCTGTGTGACCAAAACACGTAACTCCCTCTTAGTGAAGGCGGGCTGTCTTTTTTTTTTTTTGGGATGTAGCCTGTGAGCTATCGTCCTGTCCCTCATCACCATCTTCCTCTTCACTAGCTGCTTGTGTACTTTGTGTTTGAGATGGGATTCCGGAATCTCCCTCAGTTACCCCAGTATCTATGTCTGGCAGGGGATTCACTCCTAACTCCTGGGTATCAGAAGTTTGATTTTGTACAGTACTGGGTCCTGCTATCTGAAATTCAGAACTTCCAGCTTCTAGCATCTGCCTCCGCAGTGCTAGGCGCCTATGTGTCAAAGCGGACATCTGCTGCTGCACGCGGTCCATCTCTGCTGCCACCTGCTCACGAGTAGCCATGTTGCTGGTGGCATGTGTGTTTGCACAGATGTGTAGCGATTTATAGCTGCATGTGGTTTCCAGTGCGGTAATTCGCACAGGTGTCAATTATGCTAATACTTCCAGTAATTGTACAGCCTATTTAAAAGGCTGGATTGCAGCCTGTGTGAGTGGGTGTATGATGGCAGATGCAGTTTTGTGGTTTTTCAGACAAGGTGGTCGTGTTTGGTCTAACATTTCTGAGTGAGTTTTTGTTTCAGTATATTGCAGACAAATGTGCGTTTCTTTGCTAGCAAATGTTTTAATGTTGTGTTGCGTAGTGCTTATTTTATGCAAGTTTACTTTTGTTAGTATTACTAAATTAGGATATTAACAAACCAAGTATGTATGGGTGTGCAATGGGCGTTTGTAGTGTTTTAAACAGGGTATTAGTATTTTGGTGGATAATGTTTTGGCATATAAATTTAATCTCATGTACTATGTAATATTTGTGTGACCTGTAATTTACAGTGTGTCCGTTCTATTGTTGAGAGTGGATACTTTATTTCTTATAGTCCATTTCTCTCTCTTGTAGGTGTGTCATTAGTGGTGTTTGTCCACACATTTATTTTCTTGCCAAGTAGGCCATTTTTGTTTTTGTTTTTTCAGCTACATTTAAAGCTTCATTTCTTGAGCAGGTAAGTTGCCAATCCCTGTGTGTCCTGGTGTGTGTTTGTTGCAAGTGTGTATCTGATTTCTTATTGCCCATTTCTCTCTCTTGTAGGTGTCTCAGTGGTGTTTGGCACCACATTTATTTTCAGGCCAAGTCGGCAGTTTTTGTTTGGTTTTGTGCTCCCAATTTGAGCGTTTATTTCATGAGCAGGTAAGTTGCCAATCCCTGTGTGTCCTTGTGTCTGTTTGTTGCAAGTGTGTATCTGATTTCTTCTTGGCCATTTCTCTCTCTTGTAGGTGTCTCAGTGGTGTTTGGCACCACATTTATTTTCAGGCCAAGTCGGCAGTTTTTGTTTGGTTTTGTGCTCCCAATTTGAGCGTTCATTTCTTGAGCAGGTAAGTTGCCAATCCCTGTGTGTCCTGGTGTGTGTTTGTTGCAAGTGTGTATCTGATTTCTTATAGCCCATTTCTCTGTCTTGTAGGTGTCTTATTTGTTTGTTTACAAAGCATTTACTTTTGACAAAGTAGGGCAAATTTTTTCTGTATTACCTACTAAAGGACCCCCGTTTTTTTTTGGATATGTGTTTTCTGTGTTGTTTAATTTTTATTTGTTGTATTATTTTAAATTAGTCATACTTATTTTGGATTCAATATATTGTTGCATTAATTATATGGGTAGGGTTGATATCTCTAATTATTTATGATTTGTGATGTTAACCTATGTTGTAGCTAATTGGCTAATTTTAGTGATTTTATTTTTATCCAATTATGTGTTTTCGGTCCGTATTTAAATATTGAAGAAATGGAGTACGCACAAGCAGTAAGTTAACACCCATACACTTTGAATTTGATTATGGATGACAATGTGTGTAGTTTTTAAAAATGTTTGTAACATGATTCTTACCTTCATTTTAAGTTGGTGATGTCTATTCATGTGGCAGCGGAAGCACTCCCACCACAACCCATGGAACCACTCCCACCCCAACCGCCGCAAGCCCTCCAACCCCAACAGGCTCCTCATCATCCAAGGCAACGGAGGCGTGCTAGGCCACCAATTTTCCGTACCCGTGTCCTACTTTTTGGGATGCCTGATGATGTTGTGTTGCGCAGATACAGACTGCCACCTTATCTAATCCTAGACACTCTCTCCATAATAGAGAGTGATCTAGAACAATCCATTAGGTATCCTACAGCAATACCAGTATTGACACAATTCCTTGCTGTGTTACAGTTTGTTGCTACTGGGTCGTATCAGCATGTGGTGGGAGATCTGGTTGGCATGTCGCAGGGCAAGTTCAGTAAGGTCCTGCGACGTGTCAGCCAGGCTTTCATCAAAAGAGTAAAGCAATTTATATCAATGCCTTTGGATGTTGGTGCCCTGAATGTGGTGAAGCGGCAATTTCAGGAAGGTGGTAGTCGCTTCCCACCGTTATTGGGGTTGTGGATGGCACACATGTAGCTATTGTAGCACCAAGACATAATGAAGAAATTTATAGAAACAGGAAACTGTTTCATTCTCTGAATGTAATGGTTGTTTGTGGGCCATCCCTCCAGATCCTGTCCCTGAATGCTAAGTTCCCGGGGAACTCCCATGATGCACATGTCATTAGACAATCAGGGATATGGCAGAGATTAAGATCGATGGAAGGCCAAGACATGTGGTTATTGGGTGAGTTTTTTAGTTTAAATGTTTGGAACAGTCATATTTGTGTTTTTTATTTTTGTTTTTACAATTATACTTTTGATATTTTCATCTTATCAAACAGGAGACCGTGGATATCCTTGCACCCCCTGGCTCATGACTCCTTACAGTAAACCCAGGCCAGGACCACAGACGGCATTTAACTCCGTGCTTACTGCCACTAGACAGCTGGTGGAGCGCAGGATTGGTGTCCTTAAAGGGCGTTTTCGTGTGCTCCACCGCACTGGTGGCGACATCATGTATTCGCCGGAGATGGTAAGTAAAATTGTGGTCCTGTGCACTATCCTACATAACATTGCTGTAAGGAGTCGCGTAGAGCTTCCTCAAATGGAGGAATTGCCTGATGAGGAGCCAGGGGTTGGCCGGACAATCAGTGGGGGGAGTGTGTCCCGGCGGGGGAATGAAGAAAGGGCAAGAATTGTCTGGGATTATTTCAGGTATTTTTTGTATCCTTCCTTTATTTTGTTTTTACAAAGCTCTCTGTATTTTTTGCTTAATTTTGGCCTGATGTCATTTAGTTAGCTTGGTAAAGTTGATAGTGTGTTGGTGTATTTATTTTTGTTTGTGGTTTTTATTAAATATCTGAAATGTTCTCCTTATCATGTTTTTTTGAGTAATATTGTTGTTGACAATGTTTATTCTTGTTTTTTTTAATTATATTTGTTTTTATTTTGGTTTATTGTGTTATTGACCATTTTAATTTATCTTTTTTTTTGGTTATGTTTGGATTGTGCATCTGTTTACATTACAAATGACACAACATATGATACTAAATGTCGTACCCTTTATGACTTTGTGTAGCTGATTGTTCCCGCAAAATGTGGTGAGTAATTTTTATTTTTATTTTGTGTGTTAGGATTGTGGATTTTCTTTGGGTTTTCTCGCTTTCTCTCTCTCTCTCTCTCTCTCTCTCTCTCTCTCTCTCTCTCTCTCTCTCTCACTCTCTCTCTCTCTCTGTCACTCTCTATATATATTAGTTAAATATTATTTTTAAGTGAAATATATATATAAAGTCTGTTTTAAAAAAATGTAATGTAATAATAACATTTCAAAAATATAAAAAGATATATATATATATATAAAGAGAGAGAGAGACGTATATGTTTATGATTAACAAACCAAAGAAACAGGTATATGTGTGTATATGTATATGTATATATAACTCTATAGAGGCATATTTATAAACCTACTTTGATTTTATTTTATTCTTTTATCATACAAATCTACAATGTTAGTTATTTTAAATCCTGTATGTGGACACCAAATTTGCACCAAGAAGTGTGTGTGTGTGTGAGCGTGTGAGTGTGCTTGCGATTGAGTTTGTGTGTGAATGTTTTTTTTCCATTTTTTATAACACTAAATGTACGCAGATGCGATTTTCCGCTGATGCTAAATGCACACACTGTCCTGAACATTAATGTACACATATCAATAAAGTTTAATACAGATGACACCATCCCATCTCAACCAATCAAAATGCACCCCACACACTATAAATATATGTCCATGTATGGAAAACGCTATTGGCACCATGCGCGCAGCTGCCTTCTCACGCCGGGAGCTGCGCGTGCTTGTGGCCGTGATGGACCGCCGCGTAGGCCACGCAAGGCCCGTGATCCCTAATAGGGTTAAGCGCGAGGCCTACGCGGAGGTCCGCCGCGTACTGCGGAGGAACACCCGCACTCGCCGCACCATCATACAACTAGAGAGGCGGTGGAGCGACCTCAGCCGTCGCACGCCGGAGCTGTTGGCGGAGCTACGCCAACAAATCCGCATACGCCGTAGACGCAGTAAGTTGAACACTACATAAATTTTGATTACACTAAGATTATTTGCTGCACATTTAAATTGTCTATAAATCACATTTACACTAAGAGGACCTATACTTATACATTTTGTTGGCTGTGTAATGACACTATTGTAGGGCAAAACTTACACAAGTTACTACATTGTGTGTGTTTCTGGTTTGCAGTACTGAGTGTAGCAAAGTGCTTGTGAAACTGTTAATGGCGTTGTACTGAGTTGGTGCACATGCTATTGGCTCTACAAAATAATTTTATATGTGGATTTAACATGGTAACTAACAATGTTTTTGAAACATGATGTTTTGTAAACAATAAAAGCCACAACCTAATTATTACATAGGTCCCCTCTGCGGCCCACTTCCCCCTGTCTGGCCCATTCCCACTCTCCGGCCCACTCCCCCTCTCTGGCCCACTCCCCCTCTCCAGCCCACTCCCCCTCTCCGGCCACTTCCCCCTCTCCGGCCCACACCCCCTCTCCGGCCACTTGCCCCTCTCCGGCCCACACCCCGTCTCCGGCCACCTCCCCCTCTCCGGACCACTCCCCCTCTCTGGCCACCTCCCCCTCTCCGGCCCACTCCCCCTCTCCGGCCACGTCCCCCTCTCCGGCCCACTTCCCCTCTCCAGCCACCTCCCCCTCTCTGGCCCACTCCCCCTCTCCGGCCACATCCCCCTCTCCGGCCCACTCCCCCTCTCCGGCCACCTCCCCCTCTCCGGCCCACACCCCCTCTCCGGCCCACTCCCCTTCTCCGGCCCACTCCCCCTCTCCGGCCCACTCCCCGTCGCCGGCCACCTCCCCCTCTCCGGCCCAATACCACTCTCTTTCCCAATCCCCCTCTCCAGCCCAATCCCACTCTCTTTCCCAATCCCCCTTTACGGCCCAATACCCCTCTCTTTCCCAATCCCCCTCTCCAGCCCAATAATCCTCTCTTTCCCAATTTCCCTCTCTTCCCCACTCCCCCTCTGTGTCCCAAACCACCTCTCCACCACCCTCACCCTATCATTCTCAAACCCCCTCTGTAAGGTCCTTCCCCTTCCATCCTATTACAGAAATCGACCCTCCTTTCCCCATCCTGCCTCCTTCCCCCATCCAGCACCCATCCCCCATCCAGCCAACCTCACCCATCCAGCCTCCATCCCCCAGCCAGCCACCTTCGCCCACATCAGAATGGGCAGCCGAGGTCCCGGAGCCACTTGAGGCAGGTGGCCAAGTGGCAGAGGAGAGTAAGTTCACACACATTGTTTTTATTTATTAAAAAGTAATTTACGACACATTCAAATAAATGTTGTACTGTGGCCAATCTTTTGTCAAGGTTAAATGCTTGTCTTCTTCATCATGGTATGGATGATGCATTTACATTTGTGTGAGGCACATTATATGTACATCTGCAATGTTGAGGATGGCCACTCTGGGTCGCCAATCACTATGTCGACAGGTTTGCCTGCACAACAGGGTTTGTATGTGAAACATTATATGGCAAACATTTAGACCTGAGTGGTACTTTTTGTGTGGTTTTACTTTTACAATTGTGCCTTGTTATTGCAATATTTGAACATTAAATTGCCAGGAGTCACTTTGTTAAGCAGGCTAAGGATACAGTGATTTGGGTTGTGAAAGTTACACTCCTACTATTTATGCATTTTACTTTTTGCAAGCTATTAGACCTTATGTTGTAAGGCAGGCTTTCATGGAGGGTGGGCATGCTAGGATATGTGGTCCTTATGAAGATGTGGATATGCAGTGTGATGATGCCGGAACAAAAACAACAAAGAAAAGTCTGCTTCACTCCAGATGTGAATGAATCCCTGCATGAGGCAACATTTACTAAGATGGTATTACTATTTAAGTTGGGATGTTGCCCATAGCAACCAAGCAGATGATAATTTTCATTTATTTTGCACCTTCTACAAGATAATATGTTGAATTTGATTGTTTGCTAGGGGTAACATCCCATCTAATATATAACTCCCAGATTACTGTATGTACCCCATGGTGTCGTACAGTTTTTCTTTTAAAACAAAAAAAAACCTTGCTGAGCAGGCTTGTGTGTTGTTCTGCTAATATTGTATCATTCAAACATCCATGATGTAGTCTATATGCCATTAAAGTGTGCTTTGTGCCTTGCTTGTATAATAGGTAATATGATTAAGTTTGTAATGTTTATTTTGCCTCTTCATTTCAGATGTTGCAGTTGGAGATCCCACAACTTTGCCAGCAATTGTGGCCAGGATAACATCCAATTTGAGGGCCGTGCTGGCAGATTTTGAAAATTTGAATAATTTTTCTAATGAAAAAATGTAAAAATTGTTTGATGCATAAAAGTTTTTTTTTGTTTAAAAAAAAAAATTGCATAAAAAAAAAGGTTTCTCAAGTTAAGCGGGTGTTGTGTTTATTAATGTTATAAAAGAACAGCAGATTGCCGTGCATAAATTGGTGACGTAAAACAGTTCACACATCTTACTTAAGAATATTTTTAAAAATTACACAAAAATAAAATATGACAGTTAGGAGCTTATTGATTATAAAAACATGTAAACACATTTATTCACACACTACACCTCGACACCAAAAAAAGAAAGAAAATTGCATTAGCCCAGGCACATTTAAATCTATTTCTTTTAAATTTAAAGAAAAAATGTTGATGGCCAATTATGCCTACAAAGTGTTCTGCAGGTATTCTTTGAAGACTTAATTGGTCATGACCATTATCAGTCATTACACTAATTGTAATCGTAATTGAGGAAGGCTTGTTGAGTTTGAACTGAAAGGTGTAATTTAACTTAAAAAAAAAACATTGCTGTGCGTTTTTTAGCAAAAGCGTGTGCAATTTTAAGAAGAATGGGGGTCATTCCGAGTTGTTCGCTCGGTAAATTTCTTCACATCGCAGCGATTTTCCGCTTACTGCGCATGCGCAATGTCCGCACTGCGACTGCGCCAAGTAAATTTGCTATGCAGTTAGGAATTTTACTCACGGTTTTTTCTTCGTTCTGGTGATCGTAATGTGATTGACAGGAAGTGGGTGTTTCTGGGCGGAAACTGTCCGTTTTATGGGTGTGTGTGAAAAAACGCTACCGTTTCTGGGAAAAACGCGGGAGTGGCTGGAGAAATGGAGGAGTGTCTGGGCGAACGCTGGGTGTGTTTGTGACGTCAAACCAGGAACGACAAGCACTGAACTGATCGCAGATGCCGAGTAAGTCTCGAGTTACTCAGAAACTGCACAGATATGTCTTATCGCAATATTGCAAATCTTTCGTTCGCAATTTTAAGAAGCTAAGATTCACTCCCAGTAGGCGGCGGCTTAGCGTGTGCAAAGCTGCTAAAAGCAGCTTGCGAGCGAACAACTCGGAATGACCCCCAATGTGTAAATCTACGAGAAGTTAGGATTTTTACGATAAGGTTTGTGGTAATGTAATGGGTTCGCATGAGTGCGATGTCATTTGGCATACGCCTACTTTGTGCACTACTGCGTATGAAATTGCAAAAATACGTTGGGGGCGGATATTCGCTATTGTGCAACGTGTTCGCAATATTGCGAATATGTTGTGCGAATGAAAAAAATTGCGAACAACTCGGAATCACCCCCTCGGAGCAGAAGCAGATGGTATGGGCATGGCACAGGCAGGGGTGCATACCTCCCTGCTTTCTTCAGGCAGACAGGGGTGCATACCTCCCAGCTTTCTTCAGGCAGAAGGAGGGACACACGTGCAGCAAAAATGGGGCGTGACCAACGAAAAGGGGAGTGGCTTCCCGTTTTCGTCAGTGAGGGGTCATGCCCAGCGCTTTGTGAGCTGCTGGCATGCCCCCAGGGGCGGATTATGAGTCCGGGGGGCCCCGGGCACTTGAAACAGGGGGGCCCTATCTCATTGCTGTGTCTGCTGTGGGTTTGGGGGCGTGGTCTAATCGCGGCCCGCGTGGCCATGCCCCCTTATGCAAATTCCGGGAATTGTTTTTTTTTTAAATGGGATGTTGGCCCCTCAGCTAGGGGTAAATCCAGAGGGGGTGGTCGCTCCCCCTACACACCCGCACAGGCAGAAGAAAGCAGGGAGGCTGCTGCCTCGCTGCAACACCACAGACCTGCCAACACGCAGCAGCATGTGCTGACTGTAGCACAATGCTGCTGCTGTTGCTGGCAGGACGGGAGAGCTTCAGAGCTGGGACAGAGCCCCTAAAACTGTGGGGCCAGCGGTACGTACCCCCTGGGGCCCCCCCCTTAATCCGGCTCTGCTTTTGGACCCCCTCCCTTAATCCGTACCCCCTGATGCCCCCTCTCCCTCTGTCTCCACTAAATAGACGCTGTGCGCATGCACACAGCATCTATTCACCGCTGCTCTGCTAAGCAGAACAGCGAGTACAGGAGCTTCCCAACTGCCCCCACCCACCGCGGGACACTGCGGCCCGCGGGTGGGACAGCGGGACAGACCCAAAAAAATGGGACTGTCCCGCCAAAATCGGGACAGTTGGGAGGTATGGGGGCGTGTAAAGGGGTATGCCGTACAGACAGACGGGCACCAGATCACTGTGTGCTTGACCCCCCACATCAACATACTCAGCAGGGGCTCTCTGGTGCGGAGGAGCGTCACTTTCTGGCACACTCCACGCTTCTTAGCTGCAGTTTTGTGGGGCACCTGCCGCTGTGCAGGTTCCGTACTGCCTCTGTTATCTCCAGCCCCGGCAACCCCATTGGTAGCTGCAGCGCTGCTGCCCATAGTGAGGTGCGCCCAGCTCCTTCACACACTTGAGCTGGCAGCCAGTGCTGCAGAAGTCCGCACTGCTTGCAGGCTCTGACCCCCTCCTCCCTCCAGCCGCTGCGTCTCCTGGGGGCTAACCAGTCACTCCCAGTCTCCCCTTACCACAGTGCCCGGCAGCCGCGCGAGGTCCGCGGTGTGTGACTGAGGAGTGGGGGGGAGGGATGCGGATGGGCAGAGGAAGCAAGACTCCAGCCTGAGAGAGTCAGCCATGCCAAGTCTCCACCAGCAGCAGATCCCAACAGGTTGGAGTGGAATGGCAGCAGCCAGCAGCAGTGACTCCGGTAAGACACATCTGTCTGTCACCACTGTTTTGTCCCTAATACCAATCTCTCCCATGCCCTGTGTTCTGTCATGTCCCTGTCACCCCTGGCCTTGCTGTGTCACCCCTGGCCTTGCTCTGTCACCCTTATCCTGGCCCTCTCACCCTTATCCTGGACCTGTCACCCTTATCCTGGCCCTGTTACCCTTATCCTGGCCCTGTTACCCTTATCCTGGACCTGTCACTCCTGTGCTTGCCCTGTCAACCCTATCCTGCCCCTGTCACCCCTGTCCTGGTACTGCCGCCCCTACCCTGGCCCTGTCACCCCTATCCTGTCCCTTTCATTTCTGTCCTGGCCCAGTGCCCTGTCCTGGCCCCCGTCACCCCTGTCCTGGCCCCGTCACCCCTGTCCTGGCCCCGTCACCCCTGTTCTGACCCCGTCACCCCTGTTCTGACCCTGTCACCCCTGTCCTGGCTCTGTTACTGCATACCCTCCAACTACCTTTTTGGCAGGTACAGTACCCGCAGCGCCTCCAGACCCCTACCCAATGCACCACGCCTCCGCACCTTCCCCTCCACCACATGCGGCACTCCACCCCTCCCCCACACGCTGTGCCTCCACACCCCTACACCACCCGTGGCTCCCACTCCCTCGCCCCTCCACCACCCACAGCACCTCCAGACCCCTCCACCATCCACCCCCCATATATGTCTCCCGCCACACCTGCCCCCCTCCACCCACAGCATCTGCAGACACCCTCCTCCATCTGCGGTCCCCCCTCCCCCACCCACGGCACCCCCGCACCTGCTCCTCCACCACCTGCAGCGCCTCCAGACCCCCTTCCCCATCCGCCACACCACCCGCACCTGCCCCTCCCCCACCCGCGTCGCCTCTGGAACCCCTACCCCACCCCCGGCACCCCCTTCCCTTCCTATCACACAGCACCTCCGGAACCCTTCACCCATCCGCAACAGCAACATCCCCACACCTGTCCCTCCCCCACCCTTATCACCCCTGCCCCTCCCCCACCTGCAGTGCCTCCGGACCCCTCCCCCATCTGCAGCCCCCACTCCTCTGCCCCTCCCCCACCCGCAGCACCTCCCGACCATTCCCCATCCGCCCCCCGCTGCATCCGCCCCCCCTCCACCTGCAACATCTACAGACACCCTCCCCCATCCGCAGTTCCCCCGCACCCTCTACATTCTGTACATCGTGCCCTGCATGTGCTGTTCACGCCGTTGCAAGGGGCTGCGCCTCCTTCACCACCGCACGCCCTTTCATTGTGCAATATTTAACCACTAACAAAGGAATGCAGGTAAATACTCCATATAATACAAATATTGAACCCCAGAAAGGCATGCAAGGGTTAAGGGGGTGTAGCCCCTTGCGACGGTGTGAAGAGCGCCCGTAGGGCGTGATGAAGCACCTAGTACAGTAATATGTGGCAGTACAGCCAAATGGCCATTGTCTTATCCTAAATACAGAACTCTCCCTAGCTGCCCCATGTAACGATAGTCAATTACTGGTATGTCAGCTATGAGTCTCTGTACTGTGCTTGTATACACAGTCATATAATGGGGGTAATTCAGAGTTGATCGCAGCAGCAAATTTGTTAGCAGTTGGGCAAAACCATGTGTACTGCAGGGGGGACAGATATAACATTTGCAGAGAGAGTTAGATTTGGGTGGATTATTTTGTTTCTGTGCAGGGTAAATAATGGCTGCTTTATTCTTACACTGCAATTCAGTTTGAACACACCCCACCCAATTCTAACTCTCTCTGTACATGTTACATCTGCCCCCCCCCACCTGCAGTGCACATGGTTTTGCCCAACTGCTATCAAATTTGCTGCTGCGATCAACTCTGAATTAGGTCCTATGACCTCAGAGACCTGTGTGCTTTCTGGTGTGTGAACATGTGTTCAAGCATGTGAAGACATCAGTAACTTCTCTGTGTAACTTGTATCTTCTGGCGCGTTTCATCCTAAGGGGTCTGTTCTTTTTCAAGGGTTGTTGTTTTGCTTACAAACATTTTTTTATTTTTTTTATTGTTTGGGTGAGTGGCAGGTCTCTCTTTCAGTGTTGCTCTCTCTCCTTTACAATATTTTTCTTTGCCATCTATTTCTCTCTCTCTCTCTCTATTTCTCTCTCTCTCTCTCTCTCTCTCTCTCTCAGGGGCAGATGTATTAAGCCCGGAGAAGTGATAAAACAGTGATAAAGCAGTGCTAAGTGGAAGGTGATAATGCACCAGCCAATCAGCTCCTAAATTTCAATTTACATATTGGAGCTGATTGGCTGGTGCATTATCACCTTGCACTTATCACTGCTTTATCACTTCTCCAGGCTTAATACATCTGCCCCTCAGTCTGCGTTTCATTCTCTCTCTTCATTCTCTTAAATTATTTCTACAGATATGTTATAAATTTCTCAATCACAGAAACAGCATGACAGGGCCCTTTATGGTTTATCTTATATGTAGAAGAGTAAATGATGAGCCCATGTGGAACAAAATTGATATGATAAATGTGAGACCAATCGTTACCCATTTCTTTCTATGGGGATGTCTCCTGTCATGTATATCAAGGGAAGAGAGCTACAGTATCATTGAAATCAATGCAGCCATTGTTTAATACAGAATTGATCAAAATTCTATCCAGTATTTTTTTTTATATGTATTTGTGTCTACTTTTATATGTACTAAACAGTAACGGGAGGCTGCAGCTAAGCCTGATAACCTTTAAACCCCAAGGCTATTGCGAATGACCAGCATTTTTGTTAGTGTTGGTATTAGTGCCCTTTAAGGTTTAGTAATTGTTATAAGGCGCCCATTATTTTATTGTGATGACACTTTACCATTTAATTAAACTAGCTTAACAAACTACAAATAAAGACACGGACATCAACCGCTAGATTTTAAGGTCAACTGGTATTTATTAAATTGCTTACCTGATTTTGTATTATGATTGTGGAGGATTGCAAAAGAAAGGCGCTACCAAGCGCCAGCTCTAGTCAATAATTCTATACTACAAAAACTGAGGAGGGGACTGAACAACTACATCCTAACTGCATAACCTGCATTGTGCACGACCCACCACTCCTTACACTGGCAAAGCTTGGACGGTCCCACAGGGGCCAACCATTGTCCACTCGCAGAGGAAGGACACACTTGGCGTCTTTCCAAAGGAAGGTGCCCAACAATGACCACTTATGCCAAATTTGACCGCTGGCTGATAGCGACTTACCGCCACACAAGGTTTTACCAAACCGCAGCCACCATCCAAACCCTACAGAAAAAAAATATGCTACTCTATCGCTTCAAAAATACCCTCTAGGAAAAAAACCATACTGGACGGAGAAATGTGGATGTCATCATCCCTTTTTGTTCCGTAGAACCAGCACCCGGTGCATGACCCGTACGCCGCCCATGGCAGTGACAAACAAAGAAATCATGAAACTGACTTTCTTCCTAGCTTTCTCAATGGCAGAAAATGAAAATAATCTCTCCAGTGAAAACGGGGTATAATCTCAGACCAGGCAAAACGAACCTCAGACCAATGGCAATGCAAAGCGACCAAGTCCGCCTTGATGCTCGGTATAAGATCCATGCCATTCACGTGACCCATATCATTCCCACCTAGGTGGATGACCAGCCAGTCGGGGTGGCCCCACCAGCGCTCATGCCTAAAAAGAAGACAAAGTAAATCACACCAGGGCAGGCGACGGACACCTATCCAACAAACCTACCTGTTACCTTCGAAATCTGATGACCTACTAGCCATGGGATGCCTCTCCGCCCAAAAAATATAAGAATGGCCAACTAGCTTAATATGCTTCTTAGCAAGCATGAGAGCTGCAAAGTAGAAACCCTAAACATCAGAAAATTGCCTATAAACAGTAGGGTAAGAAAACATAACATACTATAAACCAGATCCCAAGTGAAGGAGAACACTCAAAAAACCTCCCATGGACCCTAGTGTAAGCCAATTGTAATCAGTCATCCTCAGAGGAAAATTAAAAAATTCACTTCACACCCTCAATTAAAGAATGCTAGCCGTTCAAAAACTAATGGGTAAACAGCGTTTTTGGGTTAGTGCAACAGGCATAAACTAAAGCTTATATAAACAAATATAGGACTTGTAGGAGGCCGACCTAGAGCGACCCAAAGCCTGAATAGTCGCCGCTGAAGATCTGCTGATAGCCACCCCAATCCAAAAAGAATGGGTACCATACTCCGTACCCCGTAAACCCAAGGCCACCAAGCAATGCTGCAACACCGCTGCAAACTGAAACTTGGTAAAGGGAACGGAAACAGCATGCACCAGAAATTGGCCGCCCCCTGGAGGGCGCACCTTAACATATTCAGCTGCCAACAGGAATGGGCAAACATCCCTATGTTTGTGCGCTCTAAGCGATACCCAACGACCACGGACAGCTTGGTCCATTTTAAAACATGCAATCCTGCAAAGAACCAACTCCTCATGCAGCAAAACATTAGTGAAAAGCAGGCCAGAATCAACATATGATTTACTACACGCCACTAGCTCGCTAATCCTGGAAGCCCCGAAAAAAGCAAACGAAAAGGCCAACCTAAAAAGCAAAACCTCAAAACTGGATGCAGCCACACTAGGAAGCACAGCCAACAATTTCTGCAAAATCTTTAAATCAATGGGTCTGCCAAAATCCGCCAACGCAAGCCGTTCCCTCGCCCAACCCTTATGTGCCTTAGAAAGCACAAAAGACCAGGGGGTATATTTACAAAGATTCATGTTTTGGCCGTTTTGAAGGGTGTTTGAACTCGAATGGTATCGGGTGCATTTTACTGCAACTTTTTGAATCCTGATACGATCATTCACTAAGCTGCCGAGTTTTGCACAATCGTTTTTTCCGATGTCGATGTGATTTGTAATATCAGGCAGTGTTTTACGGGAGTGATGAGCAAAACCAGTGGCGTAACTAGAAATTTTTCTCCCCCAAGCCAAAAAATCCTTCGGCGCCCCCCCCCCCCCCCCCATACACCCCGTAATTGCCTGCGGCGCGCGCTGGCAAAAAGGGTGTGTGGCTTTGTCGAAATGGGCGTGGCTTTGCGTGGAGGGCGTGGCATTGCAGGAAAAGACTACCTTATACCCCAGTTTTGCAACCTGCACGCCCAGACGTTGGCCACCACAGGAAAGAAAAATAATCCTGATTCTTGCCCCTTACATTATTTGTCATTTTTCCTCCTTATAGTAATGCCCAGTATACATTATTCCACATACTGCAATGGCCCTTAAACATTATTCCACACACAATCAGTGATCGCGCTGAGCCAAAAAAAAAGTGGGTCCCAGGGACCCTTCACTTTTAAAAATTGGGGTCCTACCGGTCTTTTTCTGGGTCCCATCGGAATGAAGGTTCTTATTAATTTTAATCTTGTTTGGACACTACAAAAGTGTTGCAAGATGGGGGGGATGGGGTGACAATGCTGCTGGGCTGTGTAGCATGCAGGACACCCTGCACCAGAGCTGTAACTAGACATTTTGGTGCCCTTAGGCAGAAAGTGAATTGGTGTTAGACCACTTAGACCACAAAGAACAGGTAGTGCGCGCCGTAGGCGCGTTGCAAAATTTTAGGGGCGTGGCTTCATAGGGAAGGGGCGTGGCCACATAATAGTGTCAATTCACATTACACCACACAGTAGTGGCGCTTATACACATTGCACCAGGTAGAACCTCCTATGCACACTGATCCAGGTAGATCACGTCATACACTTTGCTCCAGGTACAGCACGTCATACACTTTGCACCAGGTACAGCACGTCATACACTTTGCACCAGGTACAGCACGTCATACACTTTGCACCAGGTAGAGCACGTTATCATACACATTGCCGCTAGGTAGAGCACGTTATCATACACAGTGCGCCAGGTAGAACACGTTATACACACTGCGCCAGGTAGAGCACGTTATCATACACATTGCGCCAGGTAGAGCATGTTATCATACACATTGCCGCTAGGTAGAGCAAGTTATCATACACATTGCATCAGGTAGAGCATGTTATCATACACATTGCCGCTAGGTAGAGCAAGTTATCATACACATTGCGTCAGGTAGAACACGTTATTATACACATTGCGCCAGGTAGAGCACGTTATTATACACAATGCGCCTGGTAGAGCACGTTATCAGCCACATTGCTCCAGGTAGAACACGTTATTATACATAATGCGCCTGGTAGAGCACATTATCATACACATTGCGCCAGGTAGAACACGTTATTATACACAATGCGCCTGGTAGAGCACGTTATAATACACATTGCACTAGGTAGAGCACGTTATCATACACATTGCGCCAGGTAGAACACGTTATCATACACATTGCGCGAGGTAGAGCACGTTATCATACACATTGCGCCAGGTAGAACACGTTATTATACACAATGCGCCTGGTAGAGCACGTTATAATACACATTGCACTAGGTAGAGCACGTTATCATACACATTGCGCCAGGTAGAGCACGTTATCATACACATTGTGCCAGGTAGAACACGTTATTATACACATTGCGCCAGGTAGAACACGTTATTATACACATTGCGCCAGGTAGAACACGTTATTACACACAATGCGCCTGGTAGAGCACTGAGGCACATTGCAGTAACCACTCACTTATCACCTCCAGTTGCACGAAGGGGCCGTTTGACACAAGTGGTTCCGCCCCCAGCAGCAACTCACTGACACTCACCATTTTTTCTGACAGCACAGTGCAGTGAGTGCACTGGCACAAGTAGCCAGCCTGCGCCTGTAGTAGCCGCAGCCTGGAGGAGCTCTATGTGAAATCGCAAGCAGAGGCTGTTCTCTGGCAAGAAGGAGCTCGTCCAATCGCTTCCCCTGACGGGCTGGCCACTGCTAAATATACCAATAATCAGTTCCAACTGTGTCAAAGTAGTGGAGCCCCAGGTGCAATGGGAAAGTCAGTGTCACTGCACAGTTGTACTGATATACTGGTATATTTAGCAGTGGCCAGCCCGTCAGGGGAAGCGATCGGAGGAGCTCCTTCTTGCCAGCCTCTGCTTGCGATTTCACAGATAGCTCCTTCATGCTGCGGCGCCGGCTGGCAACTTGTGCCAGTGCACTCACTGCACTGTGCTGTCAGAAAAATGGTGTCAGTGAGGCCCTGACACTCTGAGCGGCCTCACATTGCACACGGAGCTTGCAGCCCCCGGACATCCCGCATCTGCACCAGCTACTCCAGGTGAAGCGGGGCGATGCAGCACTGTCTACTGCTTACCTACAGCGGGAGCTGCGCAGCCCGGACGGCTCCTGCTGGAAGGTAGTTGTCGGGTCTCGTGGGGCGTTGAGCGGGTCCCGGGTAGGGGGTTGGCGGCGGGCAGATCCGGAGCTGTACTCCCAGTCGCAGAGGAGGGTGCTGGCGGCAGAGCGGCAGTGGAGCCGGATGAGCGGGGCCAGTCTGTCAGCCCTGCAGCACAGATTCATGTGCTGGCGGGGAGCAGGATTCAAAGCGGGAGATGCTGCAGGCTGCGATTGGATGGAGACTACAGGAGGTGATTGGCCGAGGAAACAGCCAGTCACCTCCTGCATTCCGCTGACAGGCTTAACACATGCAAACACATATTCAGATGAGCGCGTCCTGTGGGACCCGCTCATCTTCTAAATGTGAGTCCCGGGCGGCTGTTTCTGGGTAAAATACGCGCCATGGCGCGTTTTTACAAACACTGACAATAATGCACATGACACAATATGCACACACCGTAATGCCCCCTACACATTATGCCACACACCGTAATGCCCCCGACACATTATGCCACACACCGTAATGCCCCCGACACATTATGCCACACACCGTAATGCCTGTGACACATTATGACAGGAATCGCAATGCCAGTTATACATTATGCTACACACTGCAATGCCCCTGATACATTATAGCACACACAATGTCTGTGACACAGTATGACACACACCACAATGATCCTGAGACATTATACCACATACCACAATGCCCGTGATATAGTATACAACACACCGTAATGCCTGATACATTATGACACACACCGCAATGTCCGTGATACATTATGCCACACACCGTAATGCCCATTACACATTAAGTTCTACAGTAAGGCTTCCAATTACTTTTAAATTACCTCCTCATTGCCAGGGGTTTCATGCTCTTGGTTCCATGCACGGTGCCAGGGGTTTTCATGCTCAGGGTGTCATGCTCGTTGCCAGGGGTTTCATGCACTGGGTGTCCTGCTCGTTGCTAGGGGGCAGTGCTTGTTGCTAGGGCCGTGCTCCCAGTGCCACATATGCTCCCAGTGCCAGATATTCCCCCACAGTGCCAGGTATATGCACCCAGTGCCAGATATTCCCCCACAGTGCCAGGTATATGCACCCAGTGCCAGATATTCCCCCACAGTGCCAGGTATATGCCCCCCCCCCAGTGCCAGATATTCCCCCACAGTGCCTGCTTCCCCCCCAGTGCCAGATATTCCCCCCCAGTGCCAGGTATATGCCCCCAGTGCCAGATATCCCCCCCCCTCCAGTGCCAGGTATATGCCCCCAGTGCCAGGTATATGACCCCCCAGTGCCAGATATTCCCCCCCCCCCCAGTGCCAGGTATATGCCCCCAGTGCCAGATATTCCCCCACAGTGCCAGGCATATGCCCCCAGTGCCAGATATTCCCTCCCAGTGCCTGCTTCCCCCCCCAGTGCCAGGTATATGCCCCCCCCAGTCACGGGTATATGCCCCCAGTGCCGGGTATATGCCCCCCCAGTGCCAGGTATATTCCCCCAGTGCCAGGTATATGCCCCCTAGTGCCAGGTATATGCCCCCAGTGCCAGGTATATGCCCCCCCCAGTGCCAGATATTCTCCCAGTGCCAGATATTCCCCCCCAGTGCCAGGTATATGCCCCCAGTGCCAGGTATATGCCCCCAGTGCCAGGTACATGCCCCACCAGTGCCAGTTATATGCCCCCAGTGCCAGGTATATGCCCCCAGTGCCAGATATTCCCCCCCAGTGCCTGCTTCCCCCCCCAGTGCCAGGTATATGCCCCCAGTGCCGGGTATATGCCCCCCAGTGCCAGGTATATGCCCCCAGTGCCGGGTATATGCCCCCCCAGTGCCGGGTATATGCCCCCAGTGCCAGGTACATGCCCCCAGTGCCAGATATTCCCCCCTAGTGCCTGCTTCCCCCCCAGTGCCAGGTATATGCCTCCAGTGCCGGGTATATGCCCCCCAGTGCCAGGTATATGCCCCCCAGTGCCGGGTATATGGCCCCAGTGCCAGGTACATGCCCCCAGTGCCGGGTATATGCCCCCCCAGTGCCAGGTATATGCCCCCAGTGCCAGGTATATGCCCCCAGTGCCAGGTACATGCCCTCAGTGCCAGGTATATGCCCCCCCAGTGCCAGGTAGAGGTATATGTCCCCAGTGCCGGGTATATGCCCCAGTGCCTGCTCCTCCGGCCCCCCCCCCTATGTGTTGGAGGGACATGAGCGCATCGCGCGTCTCTCCTGTGTCCCTCCTGGCTCTCCCCCAGCTGTCTAATAAAGGAAGTGCCGTTCGTGAGCCAATCAGAGCTCACGAACGGCACTTGCTTCCTTAGACCGGCCGGGGGAGAGCCAGGAGGGACACAGGAGAGACGCGCGATGCGCTCGTGTCCCTCAAACACATGGGGGGGGGGATGGGGGGGGGGAGCCGGGGGAGCAGGCACCGCAGCAAGGAGGGAGAGGAGATCGCAGATTGACATGCGGACGCTCGTCCGCATGTCAATCTGTTCTAAATCAGTGGCGCCCCCGCAGCCCCTCGCCCCCAAGCTACCGCGAGGACTGCGGGGGCAGTAGTTACGCCACTGAGCAAAACACTGCCTGACAAAACACAAGTAATCCCGGCCGGATCTGTGAGATCCGTGCAGGGCTTCATTGTGTACCTTAAAATGTTGATTAAAGTCTTAAAAAATCTGAAAAAAATTGCGTGGGGGACCCCACGCAATTTTTTTCCCCGTTTTTACACTAAACAGACCCTTTCCCGTAGATAACCATGCACAGATCTCACTGATCCGTGCATGGTTATCCAAACTCGACTGGAAAAAGCAGGTCTATTTTTTTGCTGCCTTTTTTAATGAATCGAAAAAAACAGACCCGCACTTGAGCACTCAGAAACTAACACCCAAATACGAATGAATAGTGAATGCCCGTATTGTATGAAATAACAGCCGTGTTTGACCGATGGTCTATTCATTCGTATTTCGGAACTTTGCAAATCAAACCATTATGAATAGTCCAAACACTGCCGAGATTGGTGCTTAGTGAATTCCCGGATTGGGACTTAGAAAAAAAAACACAAATCGGACAAACTCGGATTTTTAGTAAATACTGGCCCTGGTGGGGTCAACCTGCTGCAGCAGCCTAGCATGAAATGAAATGCCTTCAAGGGCAGACACTATCGCAGCCTTAGACCTGCCCTCTCTATAATGGCCCCACACAAATGCCAGCAAGCACTGCTCTGAAGACTTACCTACGTGACTGTACCTACTCAGATACGACATCCAATCACGCCAAGCCGCCTCATACGCCCTAAGTGTGGAAGGGGCTAAAGATTCTTTGCCAATGCCGCTATACCGACTCGATAATCTGCCAGATATAAGGCAGACATGGTAAACCCTGGGCCTCAGCCCCCTGCAGCAACAAATCGAACTCAAAGTGATAAAAGGTATCCACTATCCTGTTGTCGATGCCGGGGACATGAAGTGCAGTGAAATTTATGTTGTGACGCAGGCACTTGAGGACCAAATGCCGCAGGAGACGGAGAGCATGGAGGGAGGAAGAACGCTGGTTATTGATAGCGCGTACCACACCCATGTTGTCGCAATGGAACACGATGTTCCGATCCGACAACCTGATAGCCCATAACTCCACTGCAACAATTATTGGAAAAAGTTCCAATAAGAGGAGGTTCCTAGTGAAACCTCAGGAGACCCAAGAGGCCGGCCAGGGCTCAGCACACCATTCATTACAGAAAAAGTTACCAAAACCACTAGAGCCGGCAGCGTCGGTAAACAGCTGGATGCAGCTATTAAAACAACGCCACTACGGCCACAAAACGTCAAGGTTAAAAGAAACCAAGAATCAGGAAAAGACCCGGAGATCATCTCTGATCTCACGGGAAAGGTAAATGGTATACTGAGGCCTGACCGTCCCGGCCATGGCCCGCTCAAGTTTGCAGAAAAAAACTCTCCCCATAGGGATGATTCTGCATGCAAAATTGAAAGAGCACAACAAAGATTGAACCTGTTTAAGCCTAACCCAGCGCCTGCCTAAGCAATCTTTGAGGAAGCCTGGAAGCAGGGCCAGTGCTAGGGTGTACGGCGCCCTCCTGCAAACTATACATTTTCGCCTTACCATACTTCACAAAGGATGGGGGGGGGGGGGGTGACACAATGGCTGACTGAGACAGAACACAGAGGTGGGGTGTGAAATAGTGTCAGAACACAGAGGGGTGTGTGAATCAGTGACAGAATGCAGAGGGGGTGAAATAGTAACAGAACTCAGGGGGGGGGTGAAATAGTGACAGAACGCAGAGGAGGGGGGGATGAAATAGTGACAGAACACAGAGGGGTGTGTGTGTGCGCGAAATAGTCACAGACACGGAGGGGGGTTAAATAGTAACAGAACACGGGGGGTGGGTGGGGGTGAAATTGTGACAGAATGCGGGGGTGGGGGGTGAAATAGTGAAAGAACCCAGGGGGGAGGTGTAATAGTGACAGAATGCGGGGGGTGAAATAGTGACAGAATGCGGGGGGGGGGGGTGAAATAGTAACAGAAAACTGGAGGGGAGGTGTAATAGTGACAGAACACGGTGGGGGTGGTGAAACAGTGATAGGACACAGACGGGTGGGGGGAGAAATAGAGACAGAGCACAGAGCGGGGGGGGGGGGGGAGGGGGCGCTGAAACAGAGACATACTGTAACACTGATCCCAGAGTCTCGGCATGCTTACCTGGCCGCTTGCACCCCTGTGCCTTTCCCCAGCCTAGTGACCTGAAGTGCTGCACAGCTCAACGCCATGTATGCCCACTCAGGATGCCGAGTTTGTGCCTCCGGGACTTCTTCCTTGTAAAACTGGTTGACTGGGGGCCAGGAGAGCGCGCTTCCTGTTATGTGTGGCGACCATGGCACCTGTGGGACTCTGGGGGCTTAAGCGGACATGGAGGGGCAAGGCTTGACCGGCCGCAGCAGCAATATGAAGCGCTGCGGATCGTAAGGGGGCGGAGCTTACCGCATTCTCACTGGGGGGGAGGGGAGGAGGAGGGAGGGAGGGAGGGATGTGCTGAAGCCTGGACCGCTGTGCTGTAACATCTCACAAGATCCACAAAGCTGTCGGCACCGCTGCATGACAGGTGCAGCGGTAGCAAGCAGTAACGCAGTCATGTATTGCAGCAGGGATGCGGAGCAGGTTGAGCGCCTCTCCAGCACGGCGCCTGCCTGCTCTGCATCCCTCTGCTGAGCGGGTAGCGCCAGGCCTGCCTGGAAGCTTCTGGACCTTGTAAGCCAACAGGCGACAACAAACAGCGGCAATATCTATCTCGATGCTGGGATAACTAAGATGGCACGTGGGCCCTTCCATCTTATCGTGAGCCACAGGAACCCCTAGAACCTCAAACAACCCAATGGCAGAGCTCAAGATATCTCCAGTGATATCCCCCAGGCCTACCAGGAGAAAATCATCAATGTAGTGTGCAACTCCAGGGTGGCCAGAGGCGGTCTGAACGCACCGAATCAAGAGAGTACTGAATTTCTCGAAATAGTCACAGGAGACAGAAAAGCCCATGGGCAAGCACCTATCGACATAAAAGTCTTTGCCCAATAGGAAACCTGTAAACCGCAGGGAATAGGGGTGCAAGGGAAGCAGGCAAAAAGCGCACTTAACATCTAGTTTAGCCATGAGAGACCCCAGACCGAAATCCCGGACTATCTGGAGAGCCTCATCAAATGATTGATAACGCACCTGGCAAACCGCCTCAGGTATCGCATCATTGACCGAACCACCATGCGGGTGCGATAAATGCTTGATAAGATGGAACTTACCCGGGGTATCTTGTGAACCACCCTTAAAGGGGAAATGCACAAGCCGGGCAAAGGAGGGGAGGAGAAAGGACCGCACATGCGGCATAACCGCATCTCAGCCTCAACCTTGTCCCTCACCACCTGTGGAAAATCGCGGACCGATTTCAAATTCCTGTGCGCATCAATGTGCACAGAATCCAAAATGGGCAGGTGGAAACCGTACCTAAACCCATCCAACAAAAACTGGGCATCTGACCTGTCAGGATACAGACTCAGCCACCTACCCAACTGACACACATTGATAGGGGAATAGGCCTTGCTTAGAGCCCCCACTGGCGTCTGCCGGGTTGGAAGCTCTTCTGCTTTTTGCTCGTGAGTTCAATGGGAGGCTTGACTTGCTGGGTAACTTCCAACCAAACATCCATGTCCTTGAAACCCATAGGCAACAAGAGCTTGCCGTCCAGCTTGCCGTCATACTCTCTCCACGCATCACCCTTCGACTTCAAATACAACTCGTGCACTAAAAACAAGTGTTTGACCACATTAGGGTATTCAGCAGGCCTGCTCTCAGCGTAACAAGCGGAAAAGAGCAAGAAACCACGAAGACACTGATGAAAATTACGAAAAGCATTCTCACCAATGCCACCCGATTTGTTAGCCTTGTCAAAATCTTGACACTTGTCATCTGTAAGGGTGAACATGTCAACATATTTCCCTTTCCTAATCTTCTCTTTCATCCTCTTCCTAACCCCCCTAGTAACAGCAGCATTGGCGCAATGGACCATCTCTGCAGACAGCAGGGGGTTGGAGGAACCCAAAGCCCCGCAGTCCTTACCCTTACTCTTTTTTTTAGCCATGTGATGCGCAATAAGCTTAGCCAACTTACGCGGTCGCTTGGGTGCACTCAAAGAAACACTACTACCAGAAGAACTAGAAGATGAACTACAAGAAGAAGGGGAAGAAACTGCATGCTCACCATCTCCAGCAGGCCCCGGAACCTCCGCCTCCACAGCCGACACTGACGAACCCAAAACTTCCATGCCCACAGATGCGGGCACCACCGTTCGTCCGGAACTGCCCTCTCCTCAACTGTCAGGAATGACCCCTAGGTCGCCTGTAGAAACGTCACCTGCAGGCTCATGGGAAACAAAAGGAGGTGTGAGATGGGATGAGAAGAGGCTCCCCATGGCAGACCCAGGGGGAGAGGAGGAAGCTCGATGGGCAAGGGAGAGGGAGGGAGAGGAGGGATGTGGGGGACTGGGACAGGGGAAGGGGGTAAAGCAACAGCAGATGCAGGGAGAGCCCCCCTGCTGAACCGCTCGGAATACCACATGTGGTCCACCATGGGCTAGGCGCAACATAACTCGAGGGCCTCGAGTAATGACAAGGACCAAATGGTGGCTGTGCAGTGGCGCAAGGCCATCTGGGGGTCTGATGGAGCTGGCAAGCAGTCCCTAGAAATTGCGCCGGCCCACCAAAAGTGGGCGGCTGAGGTAATCTGGGCTGCACATCAACAGACCAGGTGGGTGGGGACACGGACTGGGAAGAAACTACCACCGGGAAATAAGGCGAAAAAGCAGGCGACATAGAAACTGGCAAAGTCAATTGACGCACAGTGCTGGTTACCGGGAAGGCCGTAATACCGGGCTAACCAGCAGGAGCCATGGAACCCATAACAGCCCCCTGGGACGTGATAAGCGGGGGCTGCCCAGGCATAGACAAAGTGGCAGACAATGAACTATGTGTAGCAACCCTCTGCAATAGCACTGGCTGACCAGCAGGGGGTGCCTGGACCCAACCCAAAAAAACTCCTGCATCATGGCCTGGGGAGTGCAACCCAGACCCAGTATCTAAAATGGAGCCCACAGACTACTGGGACACCGAGCTAAGCAGCGCATTAACAAAGACAGGGCTAGCACCAGAAGCCACACAGCCCTTCTGCAGCAACCCCTGATCCGCAGCTCCCACGGCAGCAGAGTTGGCCGCCGGGACCGCACGGCCTGAGCAGTAGTAGCAGGGAGGCCCAGGGGAGCCCTGCCCGCTGCCCGATCACAGAATGCGACACCGGCGGCCTCCGCACCCGACAGCCGGACCCCACCCAGTGCCATACCCTCATTTACCGTGGTCGCACCCACATGGCCGCACCTGCCGCCGGAAGTAGTGAGGGACACTCCCGTAGGTGCTGGGGACACAGGGGAGGGTGCAGCAGGGGACACAGTACGGGTATGCGCAGGGGCAGCAGCCATAACCACCCGCACGCAAGGCCGCCGGTAACCAGCAGCCGCGAGTGGGCGGCGTGCGTCCACCAGCCTGCGGGAAGGGAGCAGAGTGCTTGGGGCATGAGGAAATAAAAAGGGTAAATGAAAGACCAGGGGGAAATAAAGGAAATGAAGGAGGATTGAGAAAGCTGGAAATGAAAGAAACACTGACACAAATAGACAGCAGCAGAGACTTATCCCGCCATCTGGCTTCCAAATGGCAAGAGGAGAAGCACATGACTCAACTCTATATTCCCCTATACTGTCAACACCCACAACTTCTCTGATAGGCAGACTAGATAAACCTGTAACCATTAATAAAAAACCTGCTACAAAGTCTACCTAGCAGCTACTCTGTCATCTTAACAAACTCACAAAAAATCAGGGCTCTTATATGGCTTTGTGCCTAGTCATTGCCTACCCTACTGGAACGATGTCTCCACCTGACTAAGGGCCTAATTCAGAGTTGATCGTAGCAGCAAATTTGTTAGCAGATGGGCAAAACCATGGGGGTCATTCCGACTAGGGATGTGCACTTGAAATTTTTCGGGTTTTGTGTTTTGGTTTTGGGTTCGGTTCCGCGGCCGTGTTTTGGGTTCGAACGCGTTTTGGCAAAACCTCACCGAATTTTTTTTGTCGGATTCGGGTGTGTTTTGGATTCGGGTGTTTTTTTCAAAAAACCCTAAAAAACAGCTTAAATCATAGAATTTGGGGGTCATTTTGATCCCAAAGTATTATTAACCTCAAAAACCATAATTTCCACTCATTTTCAGTCTATTCTGAACACCTCACACCTCACAATATTATTTTTAGTCCTAAAATTTGCACCGAGGTCGCTGGATGACTAAGCTAAGCGACCCAAGTGGCCGACACAAACACCTGGCCCATCTAGGAGTGGCACTGCAGTGTCACGCAGGATGGCCCTTCCAAAAAACACTTCCCAAACAGCACATGACGCAAAGAAAAAAAGAGGCGCAATGAGGTAGCTGTGTGACTAAGCTCAACGACCCAAGTGGCCGACACAAACACCTGGCCCATCTAGGAGTGGCACTGCAGTGTCACGCAGGATGGCCCTTCCAAAAAACACTCCCCAAACAGCACATGACGCAAAGAAAAAAAGAGGCGCAATGAGGTAGCTGTGTGACTAAGCTCAACGACCCAAGTGGCCGACACAAACACCTGGCCCATCTAGGAGTGGCACTGCAGTGTCACGCAGGATGGCCCTTCCAAAAAACACTCCCCAAACAGCACATGACGCAAAGAAAAAAAGAGGCGCAATGAGGTAGCTGTGTGACTAAGCTCAACGACCCAAGTGGCCGACACAACCACCTGGCCCATCTAGGAGTGGCACTGCAGTGTCACGCAGGATGGCCCTTCCAAAAAACACTCCCCAAACAGCACATGACGCAAAGAAAAAAAGAGGCGCAATGAGGTAGCTGTGTGACTAAGCTCAGCTACCCAAGTGGCCGACACAAACACCTGGCCCATCTAGGAGTGGCACTGCAGTGTCACGCAGGATGTCCCTTCCAAAAAACACTCCCCAAACAGCACATGATGCAAAGAAAAAAAGAGGCGCAATGAGGTAGCTGTGTGACTAAGCTCAACGACCCAAGTGGCCGACACAAACACCTGGCCCATCTAGGAGTGGCACTGCAGTGTCACGCAGGATGGCCCTTCAAAAAAATACTCCCCAAACAGCACATGACGCAAAGAAAAATTAAAGAAAAAAGAGGTGCAAGATGGAATTGTCCTTGGGCCCTCCCACCCACCCTTATGTTGTATAAACAGGACATGCACACTTTAACCAACCCATCATTTCAGTGACAGGGTCTGCCACACGACTGTGACTGAAATGATGGGTTGGTTTGGACCCACACCAAAAAAGAAGCAATTAATCTCTCCTTGCACAAACTGGCTCTACAGAGGCAAGATGTCCACCTCATCATCATCCTCCGATATATCACCGTGTACATCCCCCTCCTCACAGATTATCAATTCGTCCCCACTGGAATCCACCATCTCAGCTCCCTGTGTACTTTGTGGAGGCAATTGCTGCTGGTCAATGTCTCCACGGAGTAATTGATTATAATTCATTTTAATGAACATCATCTTCTCCACATTTTCTGGAAGTAACCTCGTACGCCGATTGCTGACAAGGTGAGCGGCGGCACTAAACACTCTTTCGGAGTACACACTTGTGGGAGGGCAACTTAGGTAGAATAAAGCCAGTTTGTGCAAGGGCCTCCAAATTGCCTCTTTTTCCTGCCAGTATAAGTACGGACTGTCTGACGTGCCTACTTGGATGCGGTCACTCATATAATCCTCCACCATTCTTTCAATGGGGAGAGAATCATATGCAGTGCCAGTAGACGACATGTCCGTAATCGTTGGCAGGTCCTTCAGTCCGGACCAGATGTCAGCATCAGCAGTCGCTCCAGACTGCCCTGCATCACCGCCAGCGGGTGGGCTCGGAATTCTGAGCCTTTTCCTCGCACCCCCAGTTGCGGGAGAATGTGAAGGAGGAGATGTTGACAGGTCGCGTTCCGCTTGACTTGACAATTTTCTCACCAGCAGGTCTTTGAACCCCAGCAGACTTGTGTCTGCCGGAAAGAGAGATCCAAGGTAGGTTTTAAATCTAGGATCGAGCACGGTGGCCAAAATGTAGTGCTCTGATTTCAACAGATTGACCACCCGTGAATCCTTGTTAAGCGAATTAAGGGCTCCATCCACAAGTCCCACATGCCTAGCGGAATCGCTCTGTGTTAGCTCCTCCTTCAATGTCTCCAGCTTCTTCTGCAAAAGCCTGATGAGGGGAATGACCTGACTCAGGCTGGCAGTGTCTGAACTGACTTCACGTGTGGCAAGTTCAAAAGGTTGCAGAACCTTGCACAACGTTGAAATCATTCTCCACTGCGCTTGAGACAGGTGCATTCCACCTCCTATATCGTGCTCAGTTGTATAGGCTTGAATGGCCTTTTGCTGCTCCTCCAACCTCTGAAGCATATAGAGGGTTGAATTCCACCTCGTTACCACTTCTTGCTTCAGATGATGGCAGGGCAGGTTCAGGCGTTTTTGGTGTTGCTCCAGTCTTCTGTACGTGGTGCCTGTACGCCGAAAGTGTCCCGCAATTCTTCTGGCCACCGACAGCATCTCTTGCACGCCCCTCTCGTTTTTTAAATAATTCTGCACCACCAAATTCAAGGTATGTGCAAAACATGGGACGTGCTGGAATTTGCCCAGATTTAATGCACACACAATATTGCTGGCGTTGTCCGATGCCACAAATCCACAGGAGAGTCCAATTGGGGTAAGCCATTCCGCGATGATCTTCCTCAGTTGCCGTAAGAGGTTTTCAGCTGTGTGCGTATTCTGGAAACCGGTGATACAAAGCGTAGCCTGCCTAGGAAAGAGTTGGCGTTTGCGAGATGCTGCTACTGGTGCCGCCGCTGCTGTTCTTGCGGCGGGAGTCCATACATCTACCCAGTGGGCTGTCACAGTCATATAGTCCTGACCCTGCCCTGCTCCACTTGTCCACATGTCCGTGGTTAAGTGGACATTGGGTACAGCTGCATTTTTTAGGACACTGGTGACTCTTTTTCTGAGGTCTTTGTACATTTTCGGTATCGCCTGCCTAGAGAAATGGAACCTAGATGGTATTTGGTACCGGGGACACAGTACCTCCAACAAGTCTCTAGTTGGCTCTGCAGTAATGATGGATACCGGAACCACGTTTCTCACCACCCAGGATGCCAAGGCCTCAGTTATCCGCTTTGCAGCAGGATGACTGCTGTGATATTTCATCTTCCTCGCAAAGGACTGTTGGACAGTCAATTGCTTGGTGGAAGTAGTAAAAGTGGTCTTACGACTTCCCCTCTGGGATGACCATCGACTCCCAGCAGCAACAACAGCAGCGCCAGCAGCAGTAGGCGTTACACGCAAGGATGCATCGGAGGAATCCCAGGCAGGAGAGGACTCGTCAGAATTGCCAGTGACATGGCCTGCAGGACTATTGGCATTCCTGGGGAAGGAGGAAATTGACACTGAGGGAGTTGGTGGGGTGGTTTGCGTGAGCTTGGTTACAAGAGGAAGGGATTTACTGGTCAGTGGACTGCTTCCGCTGTCGCCCAAAGTTTTTGAACTTGTCACTGACTTATTATGAATGCGCTGCAGGTGACGTATAAGGGAGGATGTTCCGAGGTGGTTAACGTCCTTACCCCTACTTATTACAGCTTGACAAAGGCAACACACGGCTTGACAAATGTTGTCCGCATTTCTGTTGAAATACTTCCACACCGAAGAGCTGATTTTTTTGGTATTTTCATCAGGCATGTCAATGGCCATATTCCTCCCACGGACAACAGGTGTCTCCCCGGGTGCCTGACTTAAACAAACCACCTCACCATCAGAATCCTCCTTGTCAATTTCCTCCCCAGCGCCAGCAACACCCATATCCTCCTCATCCTGGTGTACTTCAACACTGACATCTTCAATCTGACTATCAGGAACTGGACTGCGGGTGCTCCTTCCAGCACTTGCAGGGGGCGTGCAAATGGTGGAAGGCGCATGCTCTTCACGTCCAGTGTTGGGAAGGTCAGGCATCGCAACCGACACAATTGGACTCTCCTTGTGGATTTGGGATTTCGAAGAACGCACAGTTCTTTGCTGTGCTTTTGCCAGCTTGAGTCTTTTCATTTTTCTAGCGAGAGGCTGAGTGCTTCCATCCTCATGTGAAGCTGAACCACTAGCCATGAACATAGGCCAGGGCCTCAGCCGTTCCTTGCCACTCCGTGTGGTAAATGGCATATTGGCAAGTTTACGCTTCTCCTCCGACAATTTTATTTTAGATTTTTGAGTCCTTTTTTTACTGATATTTGGTGTTTTGGATTTTACATGCTCTGTACTATGACATTGGGCATCGGCCTTGGCAGACGACGTTGATGGAATTTCATCCTCTCGGCCATGACTAGTGGCAGCAGCTTCAGCACGAGGTGGAAGTGGATCTTGATCTTTCCCTATTTTTGGAACCTCAACATTTTTGTTCTCCATATTTTAATAGGCACAACTAAAAGGCACCTCAGGTAAACAATGGAGATGGATGGATACTAGTATACTTATGGATGACGAGCGACTGCCGACACAGAGGTAGCTACAGCCGTGGACTACCGTACTGTGTCTGCTGCTAATATAGACTGGATGATAATGAGATAAAATTAAAAAATATATATATATCACACTAGTACTGCAGCCGGACAGGTATATATTATGTAATGACGGACCTGCTGGACACTGTCTGTCAGCACTGCAGACTCCTAAAGTAAGCTGCTAGTATCAAGAAGATAGAAAAAAAAAAAAACCACGGGTAGGTGGTATACAATTATGGATGGACGAGCGACTGCCGACACAGAGGTAGCTACAGCCGTGGACTACCGTACTGTGTCTGCTGCTAATATAGACTGGATGATAATGAGATAAAATTAAAATATATATATATATATATATATATATATATATATATATCACACTAGTACTGCAGCCGGACAGGTATATATTATGTAATGACGGACCTGCTGGACACTGTCTGTCAGCACTGCAGACTCCTAAAGTAAGCTACTAGTATCAAGAAGATAGAAAAAAAAAAAAAACCACGGGTAGGTGATATACAATTATGGATGGACGAGCGACTGCCGACACAGAGGTAGCTACAGCCGTGGACTACCGTACTGTGTCTGCTGCTAATATAGACTGGATGATAATGAGATAAAATTAAAATATATATATATATCACACTAGTACTGCAGCCGGACAGGTATATATTATGTAATGACGGACCTGCTGGACACTGTCTGTCAGCACTGCAGACTCCTAAAGTAAGCTACTAGTATCAAGAAGATAGAAAAAAAAAAAAACACGGGTAGGTGGTATACAATTATGGATGGACGAGCGACTGCCGACACAGAGGTAGCTACAGCCGTGGACTACCGTACTGTGTCTGCTGCTAATATAGACTGGATGATAATGAGATAAAATTAAAATATATATATATCACACTAGTACTGCAGCCGGACAGGTATATATTATGCAATGACGGACCTGCTGGACACTGTCTGCAGAATGCGTTTATAAAAACACCACACGACGAGTGTTTAACTTTTTCAGGCAGACAATCACAATATACTGGTGGTCAGCAGACAATCACAATATACTGGTGGTCAGTGGTCACTGGTCAGTCACACTGGCAGTGGCACTCTGGCAGCAAAAGTGTGCACTGTACTTAAAATATGTACTCCTGCTATAACTGCTCCCCAGTCTCCCCCACAATTAAGCTGTGTGAGCAGTGAGCACTCAGCACAGTCAGATAATGATATACAGTATTACATATGATGCAGCACACTGGGCTGAGCACAGATATGGTATGTGACTGTGTCACACTGTGTATCGTTTTTTTTCAGGCAGAGAACGGATTAATTAAACTGGTGGTGGTCACTGGTCACTGGTCACACTATCAGCAAGTAGTACTCCGTCCTAAGCAGACAATCACAATATACTGGTGGTCAGTGTGGTCACTGGTCAGTCACACTGGCAGTGTGGCACTCTGGCAGCAAAAGTGTGCACTGTACTTAAAATATATTATTTATGTACTCCTGCTCTAACTGCTCCCCAGTCTCCCCCACAATTAAGCTGTGTGAGCAGTGAGCACTCAGCACAGTCAGATATACAGTATTACATATGATGATGCAGCGCACTGAGGCTGAGCACAGATATGGTATGTGACTGTGTCACACTGTGTATTGTTTTTTTTCAGGCAGAGAACTGATTAATTAAACTGGTGGTCAATGGTCACTGGTCACACTATCAGCAAGTAGTAGTACTCCAGTCCTAATATGCTCCCCAAAATTAGTAAATAGTGTCTCTAACTCTCTACTCTCATCTCTATAAACGGAGAGGACGCCAGCCACGTCCTCTCCCTATCAATCTCAATGCACGTGTGAAAATGGCGGCGACGTGCGGCTCCTTATATAGAATCCGAGTCTCGCGATAGAATCCGAGCCTCGCGAGAATCCGACAGCGGGATGATGACGTTCGGGCGCGCTCGGGTTAACCGAGCAAGGCGGGAGGATCCGAGCCTGCTCGGCCCCGTGTAAAAAAAGCTGAAGTTCGGCGGGTTCGGATTCCGAGAAACCGAACCCGCTCATCACTAATTCCGACCCGATCGCACGCTGCGCTTTGTCGCAGCCGTGCAATCAGGTCGGAACTGCGCATGCGCTGCGGCCGCATTGCGCAGTTGCGTCGATGGCCGTCGCCGGGCAGCGATGCCGATAGCGAAGAAAGCGGTTGCAGTGGCGACCGCAAGAAGATTGACAGGAGGAAGGCATTCCGGGGCATCAACTGACCATTTTCTGGGAGTGGTGCGGCGAACGCAGGCGTGTCCAGGCGTTTGGAGGGCGGATGTCTGATGTCAATTCCGAGACCTTCAACGCTGGATTGATCGCACAGGGTAAGTAACTCTTACCCTGGTCTAGTTCTACACAAAACTTTTTTTGCATAGCAGGGCTGCACAAGTGATTGCAGCCTTGCTATGCAAAAAAACACTCCCCCATAGGCGGCGTCTAGTTGAACGCACGAGCTGCAAAAAGATGCAGCGTGCGATCAACTCGAAATGGCCCCCCATCTGCAGTGCAGGTGGGGCAGATATAACATGTGCAGAGAGAGTTAGATTTGGGTGGGGTGTGTTCAAAGTGAAATCTAAATTGCAGTATAAAAATAAAGCAGACAGTATTTACCCTGCACAGAAACAATATAACCCCTCAAATCTAACTCTCTCTGCACATGTTATATCTGCCCCACCTGCAGTGCACATGGTTTTGCCCAACTGCTAACAAATTTGCTGCTGCGATCAACTCTGAATTACCCCCTAAGTCAATCCAACACATATAGGGGGTCATTCCTAGTTGATCACTCGCTTGCAACTTTTTGCAGCGCTGCGATCAGATAGTCGGCGCCTATAGGGGAGTGTATTTCGCTTTGCAAGTGTGCGAACGCTTTTGCAGCCGACGGCACAAAAAAAGTTTTTTGCAGTTTCTGAGTAGCTCTGGACTTACTCAACTGCTGCGATCACTTCAGTCTTTTTGATCCCGGAATTGACGTCAGACACCCGCCCTGCAAACGCTCGGACACACCTGCGTTTTTCCAAAAACTCCCAGAAAACGGTCAGTTGACACCAACAAACGTCTTCTTCCTGTCAATATCCTTGCGATTGGCTGTGCAAATGGATTCTTCGTTAAATCCATCGCCCAGCACCGATCCTCTTTGTACCCGTAGGACGCGCCTGCGCAATGCGATGCATACGCATGCACAGTAGTAACCTGTTCGCTGCGCTGCGAAAAATGGCCCAATTCGTAATGACCCACGTAGTCTCCAAGAAAATTGTACACCAGCAACTGGTTCTGTGTACTTGTAGGTTTTGGTTTATTGCCATGCTTTCTATGAGCCGGATGTACTAAGCGGAAAATGCGGTAAACTCCCTGTTTACCGCATTTTCCTGATGTACTAACCCCCGGCCGGCAGGCCAGCGCCGCGGCGGGGTACGCCAGCTTTAGCTGGCGATAGTCCATAGAAGCCTATGGGCTTCTCTCCGATCGGATCCCTCCCAGCATGCCCTGCGGCCGCCCCCGTCACCCCGCGCATGCGCAGACTGACTCCTGGGGCCGAATCCCGGAAGTCAGGCTGCCGCTGCGCATCGCGGAGGACAGCTCTTATCGGAAAAGCTGTCCTCTGCAATGCTGATCGCATATGTTAGTACATATGCGATCAGCATCGTGGCGCAGGGCGGCGATGGGTGGCGATGTACATTAGTACATCCCGCCCTATGTCTCCATGCTTCCTTTCCTTACTATTTAACAAATCATCAATAAAATAATAAATCATCAAATAACTGACATTTTAAATACCAACACTGTATGTGTCTTTATTTTTTTATCATGCTTCGTGAGACATAAGCCATTATGGTGTTTAAAGAAAAATATTTTCATTTAATCAATGATTTTTTTTCTTAAGCTGTAAACTGCCTTAAGCTTGTTTTACCGAATTTATGACATTGCAATTTCGTTATACACTTTTGATGGTCTAATCTTTCTAGAAAGAGTTTTGTCGTTTCTTCAATAAACCAAACGCAGCTGATATTTTTAGGTGAGGTAAACTGTGAACAGGTGAAGTGCAAAAACATTTTATTTTCATATCTTTCAGTGCCATTATAATTTAATTAGTGGTATTTTATTAACAATGTATTGTTTATTCCTCCTAGAAATACTTTAAAAAATTCTAAATTCATCTACTGTAAGACGTTAGAAGATTTTATGGTGGCAAAAAAATAACAGCTAGAATCTGCCCAAATCCAAAAGCACTATAACCAATATTAAATTTAACCAAGAGGTATCTACTCAAACCTTCTAACTCGACTACCCACCCGGTGAGGTGATGATGCTGCCCCCGTCTGGGAGGCGCAGCAGACATACACAGTCATCACCTAAAACTATCGTAAATCAAATATAAACCGAGTTCTTCCCCATATAGCTAACCTGTCCTTCTTTCCCGCCGCAAATATCCGAGGAAGACACCAATGGGGTCATTCCGAGTTGTTCGCTCGCTAGCTGTTTTTAGCAGCCGTGCAAACGCAATGCCGCCGCCCACTGGGAGTGTATTTTAGCATAGCAGAAGTGCGAACGAAAGGATTGCAGAGTGGCATAATTGTTTTGTGCAGTTTTAGAGTAGCTCAATACCTACTCAGCGCTTGCGATCACTTCAGACTGTTCAGTTCCTGTTTGACGTCACAAACACGCCCTGCATTCGCCCAGCCACGCCTGTGTTTTTCCTGGCACGCCTGCGTTTTTTTGAACACTCCCTGAAAACGGTCAGTTGACACCCAGAAACGTCCTCTTCCTGTCAATCACTCTGCGGCCAGCAGTGCGACTGAAAAGCTTCGCTAGACCTTGTGTGAAACTACATCTGCCGTTGTGAAAGTACGTCGTGCGTGCGCATTGCGCCGCATACACATGCGCAGAAGTGCCGTTTTTTTGCATCATCGCTGCGCAGCGAACATTTTCAGCTAGCGATCAACTCGAAATGACCCCCCCAAGAGCTTAATTCAGACTTAATTGTATCAGTGCAAAATTTTGCACGGCTACGATCAGCTTCCCTAGTCCGCCCCGCATGTCTGGCTCTGCCCCGCCGCACAAGTACAAAAGCATCAAACAGCGGCGAGGCTTTTGTACTTGACGAGTAGCTCCCTACCAGCGCAGCTCCTGCGCACTGGCAGGGAGCTAGTCGTCGCTGTCCGGGTCGCAGCGGCTGCGTGTGATGTCACACAGCCACCGTGGCCCGCCACCCACACGATCTGGGCATGCCTGCGTTGCCCGGACCGTGCCCCGAAAACAGCGTCCAAACGCCGCCGGCCCGCCCCCTCCCGCCCAGCGACCGCCTCGGCCTGTCAATCAGGCAGAGGCAATCGCAGGGCTGAGACGGCTGTCGGCTGTCTGGCATGTGGCGGCGCACTGCGGTGCCAGCGTATGCTCAGTTCAGACCTGATTGGCTGCTGTGCGAAAACGCACAGCAGCGATCAGGTCTGAATTAGACCCCAAACCAGAACACAGAAGTAGGGAGGGAGGGTGGGGAGACAGGAACAAAGGAGGCTGATCCAAGCCACAAAGAACTAAGGGGTACATTTACTAAGCAGTGATAAGAGCGGAGAAGTGAGCCAGTGGAGAAGTGCCCATGGCAACCAATCAGCACTGAAGTAACATCTATAATTTTCATACTATAAAATGATACAGAGCTGCTGATTGGTTGATGGGGAAATTTTTCCACTGGCTCACTTCTCCGCTCTTATCACTGCTTAGTAAATGTTCCCCTAAGATACTGCTACTGTATAAGAACACCCCTACGTTCTACAGACCACCTTATCGCCTGATGCCGCAAAGGAACGCCCCAAGCCTATGAGGTTTAATAGACTCTATTGTCATTCCATCATTCCGTTCCCCCAATGCAAAAAAATTGGAAAAGCAGTGGGGTATTCTGAGCACAGTTGCGGCATGGGTTGGTATCGCGTGACCTGCGGTCACCATACCAACGGCGGGATACCCGCATTGAGATGGCTGGTGGGGGAGAAGGGCAATTAGTCCCTGTTAGTCGGCATGCCGACTGTAGGGATTGTGAGGGGGTGGGATGTATGTGCCGGTATTGTGACCGCCGGCCTTCTGACAGCCGGTCACATAACTACTGTACACATACCTCCCAACTTTGACTTTCTGTGTAGCGGGCGTTCCCGAAAAGGGGGCGTGCCCTATGAAAAGGGGCGTGGCTTCGCGGGAGGACCCGCGATCACGAGCCACGCCCCCGCTTTCATCACTGAGAGGGCATGCCCAGCGCTCTGTGAGCCGCTGGCATGCTCCCTCTCCCTCTGACTCCACTGAATAGACGCTGTGTGCATGCGCACAGCGTCTATTCACCGCTGCTCTGCTAAGCAGAGCAGCGATTGACAGAGCCTCCCAACTGACTCCCCCACCGCGGGACACTGTGGCCCGCGGGTGGGACAGCGGGACAGTCCCCAAAAAATGGGACTGTCCCGCGAAAATCGGGACAGTTGGGAGGTATGCTGTACATCCCACAGGAACAGATCATTTTCCATCATAGGATTCATCTTTCTTCATATTGCTGAAAATAAAGATCAGTGTTAAATATTTAGAAAGAGAAGGCATCAGTTTTATTCCAATCTAACATTCATTTTGTGTATAATTCTCCAATTATTTATCATATTACTTTGTTGGAGTACATTAGGTCTGGTTTAGGCTCTAGTCTTCTGATTCAAATTTTATTTGCAATCTGCTGTGTGTACGGGAATATTAATTAAATAACAGACAAGAGCAGATTTCAGGATTACAAAAGAACAGCATGTTCGCATTGATGAAAAAAGACAAATGTCATGTTTTTTTATACCTCCGGATAAATTAGATAGTCTGATTTACAGCGTCAGAACCCTGGTTTATAATTATTATGCTAATTCTTGTTTTCCATCTATATGACATATGAATGAAATATAAGATATGAATGAAATATACCAACAGAGGCTGCAGGCATTCCCGTCTCGATATAGGCAAAGCAGAAAAAACACAGGGCCTAATTCACATCTGATCGCTGGGCTACGTTTTTTGCTGTCCTGCGATCAGATAGTCGCCGCCTACAGTGGTAGTGTATTTTTGCTGTGCAAGTGTGCGATCCCATGTGTATGCCGCGCTGCAAAAATCCACTTTGCGCAGTCTCTGCGCACCCCAGGACTTACTCCTCCAGTGTGATGAGAACGGGCTGATCGGGGCCGGAGCTGACGTCAAACACCCTCCCTGAAAATGATTGGGAACGCCTGCGTTTTTCCAAACACTCCCAGTAAACGCTCAGTTGCCACCCACAAACAGGCCTCTTTCTGTCAATCACCTTGTGAACGCCCGTGTGATCAGATTTTTCGCACCATCACGTCGCTGACCGGCGACGTCAGTTGTTGTCTGACGTGCGTACGCATTGCTGTGCATACGCATGCGCAGTTGTGAACTGATCGCCAGCTGTGCAAAAATGCACAGCAGCTATCAGATCTGAATTACGCCCTCAGTTGCCTATGGCCTGCACATGCCCTGGCTTTGGGGGTGATTCAGAGGTGGGCGCAGGAGTGGTCTTTGTCAGCAGCGGATCTGAGAAGTTAGCAAATGCTGCAGGGGCCATCTATTTAAATGTGACACTACTGCCTTCTCAGATCTGCTACCTCCGTCAAAAGCTGTACCTCCGATCAACAGCAGGAACATTGCATGGACCATCTAGACACCGGAGCAAGCCTATGATTGCTCAGAATGGCCACCACAACTAAGCTGCTGAGACCAGTGCTGAGAAACAGTCGCTGGCTTCGCCATGCTTCCAAAACGATGTGCCTCCATTATATACAGCACTCCCCATCACCTCTGAATCCCCCCCCCCTGTCTTCCTCAAAGGCGGCTCCAGAGGTGGGGCTTCAGCGTAGTCCATAGTTCAAATACGGGAGCCACACCAACTGCCACCAACTGTCACCAACTGTCATCCCAAACTGACAAACTGGCAGTTGGTGTGGCTCCCCTATTTGAACTAGAGATGAGCGCCTGAAATTTTTCGGGTTTTGTGTTTTGGTTTTGGGTTCGGTTCCGCGGCCGTGTTTTGGGTTCGAACGCGTTTTGGCAAAACCTCACCGAATTTTTTTTGTCGGATTCGGGTGTGTTTTGGATTCGGGTGTTTTTTTCAAAAAACACTAAAAAACAGCTTAAATCATAGAATTTGGGGGTCATTTTGATCCCAAAGTATTATTAACCTCAAAAACCATAATTTACACTCATTTTCAGTCTATTCTGAATACCTCACACCTCACAATATTATTTTTAGTCCTAAAATTTGCACCGAGGTCGCTGTGTGAGTAAGATAAGCGACCCTAGTGGCCGACACAAACACCGGGCCCATCTAGGAGTGGCACTGCAGTGTCACGCAGGATGTCCCTTCCAAAAAACCCTCCCCAAACAGCACATGACGCAAAGAAAAAAAGAGGCGCAATGAGGTAGCTGTGTGAGTAAGATTAGCGACCCTAGTGGCCGACACAAACACCGGGCCCATCTAGGAGTGGCACTGCAGTGTCACGCAGGATGTCCCTTCCAAAAAACCCTCCCCAAACAGCACATGACGCAAAGAAAAAAAGAGGCGCAATGAGGTAGCTGTGTGAGTAAGATTAGCGACCCTAGTGGCCGATACAAACACCGGGCCCATCTAGGAGTGGCACTGCAGTGTCACGCAGGATGTCCCTTCCAAAAAACCCTCCCCAAACAGCACACGACGCAAAGAAAAAAAGAGGCGCAATGAGGTAGCTGACTGTGTGAGTAAGATTAGCGACCCTAGTGGCCGACACAAACACCGGGCCCATCTAGGAGTGGCACTGCAGTGTCACGCAGGATGTCCCTTCCAAAAAACCCTCCCCAATCAGCACATGATGCAAAGAAAAAGAAAAGAAAAAAGAGGTGCAAGATGGAATTGTCCTTGGGCCCTCCCACCCACCCTTATGTTGTATAAACAAAACAGGACATGCACACTTTAACCAACCCATCATTTCAGTGACAGGGTCTGCCACACGACTGTGACTGATATGACGGGTTGGTTTGGACCCCCCCCAAAAAAGAAGCAATTAATCTCTCCTTGCACAAACTGGCTCTACAGAGGCAAGATGTCCACCTCATCTTCACCCTCCGATATATCACCGTGTACATCCCCCTCCTCACAGATTATCAATTCGTCCCCACTGGAATCCACCATCTCAGCTCCCTGTGTACTTTGTGGAGGCAATTGCTGCTGGTCAATGTCTCCGCGGAGGAATTGATTATAATTCATTTTAATGAACATCATCTTCTCCACATTTTCTGGATGTAACCTCGTACGCCGATTGCTGACAAGGTGAGCGGCGGCACTAAACACTCTTTCGGAGTACACACTTGTGGGAGGGCAACTTAGGTAGAATAAAGCCAGTTTGTGCAAGGGCCTCCAAATTGCCTCTTTTTCCTGCCAGTATAAGTACGGACTGTGTGACGTGCCTACTTGGATGCGGTCACTCATATAATCCTCCACCATTCTATCAATGTTGAGAGAATCATATGCAGTGACAGTAGACGACATGTCCATAATCGTTGTCAGGTCCTTCAGTCCGGACCAGATGTCAGCATCAGCAGTCGCTCCAGACTGCCCTGCATCACCGCCAGCGGGAGGGCTCGGAATTCTGAGCCTTTTCCTCGCACCCCCAGTTGCGGGAGAATGTGAAGGAGGAGATGTTGACAGGTCGCGTTCCGCTTGACTTGACAATTTTGTCACCAGCAGGTCTTTCAACCCCAGCAGACCTGTGTCTGCCGGAAAGAGAGATCCAAGGTAGGCTTTAAATCTAGGATCGAGCACGGTGGCCAAAATGTAGTGCTCTGATTTCAACAGATTGACCACCCGTGAATCCTTGTTAAGCGAATTAAGGGCTGCATCCACAAGTCCCACATGCCTAGCGGAATCGCTCCCTTTTAGCTCCTTCTTCAATGCCTCCAGCTTCTTCTGCAAAAGCCTGATGAGGGGAATGACCTGACTCAGGCTGGCAGTGTCTGAACTGACTTCACGTGTGGCAAGTTCAAAGGGCATCAGAACCTTGCACAACGTTGAAATCATTCTCCACTGCACTTGAGACAGGTGCATTCCACCTACTATATCGTGCTCAATTGTATAGGCTTGAATGGCCTTTTGCTGCTCCTCCAACCTCTGAAGCATATAGAGGGTTGAATTCCACCTCGTTACCACTTCTTGCTTCAGATGATGGCAGGGCAGGTTCAGTAGTTTTTGGTGGTGCTCCAGTCTTCTGTACGTGGTGCCTGTACGCCGAAAGTGTCCCGCAATTGTTCTGGCCACCGACAGCATCTCTTGCACGCCCCTGTCATTTTTTAAAAAATTCTGCACCACCAAATTCAAGGTATGTGCAAAACATGGGACGTGCTGGAATTTGCCCATATTTAATGCACACACAATATTGCTGGCGTTGTCAGATGCCACAAATCCACAGGAGAGTCCAATTGGGGTAAGCCATTCCGCGATGATCTTCCTCAGTTGCCGTAAGAGGTTTTCAGCTGTGTGCGTATTCTGGAAAGCGGTGATACAAAGCGTAGCCTGCCTAGGAAAGAGTTGGCGTTTGCGAGATGCTGCTACTGGTGCCGCCGCTGCTGTTCTTGCGGCGGGAGTCCATACATCTACCCAGTGGGCTGTCACAGTCATATAGTCCTGACCCTGCCCTGCTCCACTTGTCCACATGTCCGTGGTTAAGTGGACATTGGGTACAACTGCATTTTTTAGGACACTGGTGAGTCTTTTTCTGACGTCCGTGTACATTCTCGGTATCGCCTGCCTACAGAAGTGGAACCTAGATGGTATTTGGTAACGGGGGCACACTGCCTCAATAAATTGTCTAGTTCCCTGTGAACTAACGGCGGATACCGGACGCACGTCTAACACCAACATAGTTGTCAAGGACTCAGTTATCCGCTTTGCAGTAGGATGACTGCTGTGATATTTCATCTTCCTCGCAAAGGACTGTTGAACAGTCAATTGCTTACTGGAAGTAGTACAAGTGGGCTTACGACTTCCCCTCTGGGATGACCATCGACTCCCAGCGGCAACAACAGCAGCGCCAGCAGCAGTAGGCGTTACACGCAAGGATGCATCGGAGGAATCCCAGGCAGGAGAGGACTCGTCAGAATTGCCAGTGACATGGCCTGCAGGACTATTGGCATTCCTGGGGAAGGAGGAAATTGACACTGAGGGAGTTGGTGGGGTGGTTTGCGTGAGCTTGGTTACAAGAGGAAGGGATTTACTGGTCAGTGGACTGCTTCCGCTGTCACCCAAAGTTTTTGAACTTGTCACTGACTTATTATGAATGCGCTGCAGGTGACGTATAAGGGAGGATGTTCCGAGGTGGTTAACGTCCTTACCCCTACTTATTACAGCTTGACAAAGGGAACACACGGCTTGACACCTGTTGTCCGCATTTCTGGTGAAATACCTCCACACCGAAGAGCTGATTTTTTTGGTATTTTCACCTGGCATGTCAACGGCCATATTCCTCCCACGGACAACAGGTGTCTCCCCGGGTGCCTGACTTAAACAAACCACCTCACCATCAGAATCCTCCTGGTCAATTTCCTCCCCAGCGCCAGCAACACCCATATCCTCCTCATCCTGGTGTACTTCAACACTGACATCTTCAATCTGACTATCAGGAACTGGACTGCGGGTGCTCCTTCCAGCACTTGCAGGGGGCGTGCAAATGGTGGAAGGCGCATGCTCTTCACGTCCAGTGTTGGGAAGGTCAGGCATCGCAACCGACACAATTGGACTCTCCTTGTGGATTTGGGATTTCGAAGAATGCACAGTTCTTTGCTGTGCTGCTTTTGCCAGCTTGAGTCTTTTCATTTTTCTAGCGAGAGGCTGAGTGCTTCCATCCTCATGTGAAGCTGAACCACTAGCCATGAACATAGGCCAGGGCCTCAGCCGTTCCTTGCCACTCCGTGTGGTAAATGGCATATTGGCAAGTTTACGCTTCTCCTCCGACAATTTTATTTTAGGTTTTGGAGTCCTTTTTTTACTGATATTTGGTGTTTTGGATTTGACATGCTCTGTACTATGACATTGGGCATCGGCCTTGGCAGACGACGTTGCTGGCATTTCATCGTCTCGGCCATGACTAGTGGCAGCAGCTTCAGCACGAGGTGGAAGTGGATCTTGATCTTTCCCTAATTTTGGAACCTCAACATTTTTGTTCTCCATATTTTAATAGGCACAACTAAAAGGCACCTCAGGTAAACAATGGAGATGGATGGATTGGATACTAGTATACAATTATGGACGGGCTGCCGAGTGCCGACACAGAGGTAGCCACAGCCGTGAACTACCGCACTGTACTGTGTCTGCTGCTAATATAGACTGGTTGATAAAGAGATAGTATACTCGTAACTAGTATGTATGTATAAAGAAAGAAAAAAAAACCACGGTTAGGTGGTATATACAATTATGGACGGGCTGCCGAGTGCCGACACAGAGGTAGCCACAGCCGTGAACTACCGCACTGTACTGTGTCTGCTGCTAATATATAGACTGGTTGATAAAGAGATAGTATACTCGTAACTAGTATGTATGTATAAAGAAAGAAAAAAAAAACACGGTTAGGTGGTATATACAATTATGGACGGGCTGCCGAGTGCCGACACAGAGGTAGCCACAGCCGTGAACTACCGCACTGTACTGTGTCTGCTGCTAATATATAGACTGGTTGATAAAGAGATAGTATACTCGTAACTAGTATGTATGTATAAAGAAAGAAAAAAAAACCACGGTTAGGTGGTATATACAATTATGGACGGGCTGCCGAGTGCCGACACAGAGGTAGCCACAGCCGTGAACTACCGCACTGTACTGTGTCTGCTGCTAATATAGACTGGTTGATAAAGAGATAGTATACTCGTAACTAGTATGTATGTATAAAGAAAGAAAAAAAAACCACGGTTAGGTGGTATATACAATTATGGACGGGCTGCCGAGTGCCGACACAGAGGTAGCCACAGCCGTGAACTACCGCACTGTACTGTGTCTGCTGCTAATATATAGACTGGTTGATAAAGAGATAGTAAACTCGTAACTAGTATGTATGTATAAAGAAAGAAAAAAAAACCACGGTTAGGTGGTATATACAATTATGGACGGGCTGCCGAGTGCCGACACAGAGGTAGCCACAGCCGTGAACTACCGCACTGTACTGTGTCTGCTGCTAATATATAGACTGGTTGATAAAGAGATAGTATACTCGTAACTAGTATGTATGTATAAAGAAAGAAAAAAAAACCACGGTTAGGTGGTATATACAATTATGGACGGGCTGCCGAGTGCCGACACAGAGGTAGCCACAGCCGTGAACTACCGCACTGTACTGTGTCTGCTGCTAATATATAGACTGGTTGATAAAGAGATAGTATACTCGTAACTAGTATGTATGTATAAAGAAAGAAAAAAAAACCACGGTTAGGTGGTATATACAATTATGGACGGGCTGCCGAGTGCCGACACAGAGGTAGCCACAGCCGTGAACTACCGCACTGTACTGTGTCTGCTGCTAATATATAGACTGGTTGATAAAGAGATAGTATACTCGTAACTAGTATGTATGTATAAAGAAAGAAAAAAAAACCACGGTTAGGTGGTATATACAATTATGGACGGGCTGCCGAGTGCCGACACAGAGGTAGCCACAGCCGTGAACTACCGCACTGTACTGTGTCTGCTGCTAATATATAGACTGGTTTATAAAGAGATAGTATACTCGTAACTAGTATGTATGTATAAAGAAAGAAAAAAAAACCACGGTTAGGTGGTATATACAATTATGGACGGGCTGCCGAGTGCCGACACAGAGGTAGCCACAGCCGTGAACTACCGCACTGTACTGTGTCTGCTGCTAATATATAGACTGGTTGATAAAGAGATAGTATACTCGTAACTAGTATGTATGTATAAAGAAAGAAAAAAAAAACCACGGTTAGGTGGTATATACAATTATGGACGGGCTGCCGAGTGCCGACACAGAGGTAGCCACAGCCGTGAACTACCGCACTGTACTGTGTCTGCTGCTAATATAGACTGGTTGATAAAGAGATAGTATACTACTAATATTATATATACTGGTGGTCAGGTCACTGGTCACTAGTCACACTGGCAGTGGCACTCCTGCAGCAAAAGTGTGCACTGTTTAATTTTAATATAATATTATGTACTCCTGGCTCCTGCTATAACCTATAACTGGCATTGCAGTAGTGCTCCCCAGTCTCCCCCACAATTATAAGCTGTGTGAGCTGAGCAGTCAGACAGATATATAATATATATAGATGATGCAGCACACTGGCCTGAGCCTGAGCAGTGCACACAGATATGGTATGTGACTGAGTCACTGTGTGCTGTGTATCGCTTTTTTCAGGCAGAGAACGGATTATAAATAAAACTGGTGGTCACTATCAGCAAAACTCTGCACTGTACTGAGTACTCCTAATGCTCCCCAAAGTTAGTAAATCAAGTGTCTCTCTAATCTATTCTAAACGGAGAGGACGCCAGCCACGTCCTCTCCCTATCAATCTCAATGCACGTGTGAAAATGGCGGCGACGCGCGGCTCCTTATATAGAATCCGAGTCTCGCGATAGAATCCGAGCCTCGCGAGAATCCGACAGCGTCATGATGACGTTCGGGCGCGCTCGGGTTAACCGAGCAAGGCGGGAAGATCCGAGTCGCTCGGACCCGTGAAAAAAAACATGAAGTTCTGGCGGGTTCGGATTCAGAGAAACCGAACCCGCTCATCTCTAATTTGAACTATGGACTACGCAGTAGCGCCACCTCTGGAGCCGTCCCTGCTTTAGACCATCGCCCCTGGCTCCACTGCAATAGTTTTGTAGAATGCACTGACTGGTGCAGAATCTCATTTCTCCTCCACTTGTCATTAGTGCTGTTTGTCATTTCAGGGCCAATCTAATAGGCCCTACACACTGGCCGATTTTTGGAAAGATATGAACGATCTCGTTCATAAATGAACGAGAACTCGTTCATATCTTTCAGTGTGGAGGCTCCAGCGATGAACGATGCGCGTCCCCGCGCTCGTTCATCGCTGGTCTCCCGTCGGCTGTGCATGCAGGCCAATATGGACGATCTCGTCCATATTTGCCTGCACTTCAATGCAGCCGCGTGACGGGGGGAGTGAAGAAACTTCACTCCCCCCGTCACTGCCCCCCCGCCCCGGGTCGCTCGTCGGCCGTATCCGCCGTCGGGCAGCTCGGCGGCGGATCGGCTAGTGTATAGGGCCCCTAAGTCATGGAAAATCCTTCATAAACTTCCATTTTTGAGGATTTCCACATCAATTTTAGGCGCCCATAATTTTATTGCGATTGACATAAACACTTCTTTAAGTTAGCTTACCACTAAAATAACGACACACTAAAATAACGACACGGACACGGTTAGCTGTAGTTAAAGGTCAGACGATATTTATTGATCGCTGACCTGTTCTTTAAACTATAATTGTAATTGAATTGATTTTATATTGGAGGATGGCAAAAGGAAAAGTCGCTACCAGACACCAGCTCCAGTCATTTAGATTGAAACACAAAAACTGAGGAGGGGACTAAACCACAACACCGCCTCCTCCCTGCATAACCCGCATTGTGCAGGACTCACCCCTCTTATCTCTGGCAAACGTTCGGTTCCCGCAGGGGAACGTCTAAATGTCCAATCGCAAGGTAAGGACACACCTGCCGTCCTTCTAAAGAGGGTGCCCCACAATGACCACTTATGCCCATCTGACCGCTGGTTGGTAGCGACTTCCCGCCACAAAGGTTTAACAAACCGCCCCGCCATCCAAACCAATAAAATCCAGGAAAACAAGATAGCTAACTGAAAGGACCAAAACCCCAGTTAAGAAAAACCAGAAAACTCCAGCCGGAGAAAGACAAACCCCATCCTCCTTGTCGAACTGCCGCTGACGCAGTACAAGCAGAGGATGCCTACAACCATTCCCCTTAAAAGCTGTAACAAACAACGAAACAGCAGAATTACCATCTTGCGGGCTGTCTCAACAGCTGAGAAATGCACCGCCCCCTTCCAATGAAAAAAACGCTGGACTAATTGACCACCCAAAACGGCTCTCCGGCCAGTGACAACGTGGCCCACGAAATCAGCCTTAACGAACAAATTGAGGTAGATGCCGTCGACGCGACCCCTATCAGCGCCGCCCAAATGCAGGACAATACCGCCAGGATAATCCCCACTATGCTCACGGTGGCAAAGGAGCTGTATACCACTGATAATTTATTATTGCTGCAATATGTATTTATAAAAAGTTAAGTTTCTCAGGTAAAAATTGCCGGCCTTGATACATCAGCCTCTCAATACGTTCTACCAGCAATGTATCGTCCTCTCAAATGGTGTATTTTTCACAATGTAGTAAATGAAAAAATAAAAATAAAAATTAGTATATGAAAAAAAGAACCTTCCCCTAATAAATGGGATAAACGTTACCTAATTTTTAGGGGGTTTGTAAAGCACCACAATGCGGTAGTAACAGGGTATCATAGCATACATATAATATGTAATATGCAACAGCAATACAAAGCATAAGTACTGTACATAGCAAAAGTACTGCAAGGGAAGAACAAGAGGATCATAGGCGTGCGCAGCTGATTTTATTAGGGGGTGCACCGCTGGAGAGGCATGTCTAGCACCGCCTTTGGGTGTGTCTCGCACCGCCCAGGGATATGTCTAACACTATTTTACATTCTCTCAGTAAAATCACATGGTGTAATCTAATTTATCCCTTGTTCCTAATAATACAAGTAGATACAATACACCCCAGAGAAATAAAATGAAACATAATGGTGCGACCAGTAGCCACTACTGACTGTCCACTACAGCATAATTATGAGCCCTACCTGCCGCTCTATCCTATCGCTATTTACACTTCCCCAACCTATCTCTGACCTAGTGGTGAAACTAGAGAGTGGTGGGCCTTGGTGCAAAATTCACATTATGCCATACAGTATTAGCCAAAATTCACATTAAGCCACACGGAATGAGCCAAAATTTACATTACACCACACAGTATGAGCCAAAATTCACATTACGCCACATGGTATAAGCCAAAATTCACGTTATGCCACACAGTATGAGCCAAAATTCACATTATGCCACACAGTATGGTAGAAAATTCACATTACGCCACACAGTATGAGGCAAAATTCACATTATGCAACACAGAGATAAAATTCCCATTACGCCACACAGTATGAGCCAAAATTCACATTACACCACACGGTATGAGCCAAAATTTACATTACACTACATGCTATGAGCCAAAATTTACATTATGCCACACAGTATGAGATAAAATTCACATTACGCCCCACAGTATGAGATAAATTCACATTACGCCACACAATATGAGATCAAATGTACATTATGCCACACAGTATGAGATAAAATTCACATTACGCCCCACAGTATGAGATAAAATTCACATTACGCCACACAATATGAGATAAAATTTACATTACGCTGCCTGATATGAGTCAAAATTGACATTACGCCACACGGTATGAGGCAAAATTCACATTACGCCACATTATGCCCCGGCCTTAATACACCCCATAGTACCCCCAAACACATTATGTAATACACAGTGCACCCTAAACACATATGCTACACAGTGCGCCCCCATACACATTATGTGACACATAGTGCCTCTACAAATACATTATATAAAATATACATTATACATTACTTGTCCGTGTGCTCGCAGCTGAGCGCTCCTCACCGCCTGCCACTCCATGCATAGACAACTACTGCCGTCCTTTCTCTCTCCTTCACCCCCTCCTTCCCTGCAGTCCTGTTCATGTGTGGGTTCCAGTAGAGGGTGCAGCTGACAAATGCACCCTCTACTGCCCCTGCAGCAGCGTGTCTCTTCCCCTATCGCCAAGCCTGCTGACCGGGCGTAGCGGACAGGTGAAGAGAGGGAAGCGGCGGGTGTACAGAGCGGGTGTAGGGAGCGGGAGTGGGCGGGTGTAGAGAGCGGGGGTGGGCGGGCATAGCGAGCAGGCGGACGACCATAGAGAGAGTGGCAGTCTGTGCTGGCGGGCATAGAGTGCGGGTGGGCATACACAGTCAGGAGTAGAACTGCAAGCTTGGCAATAACTCAGTTGTAGGACTGTGTAAGGGGGGGTGCCGGACATTAGGGGGTGCTTGTGCGCACGCCTATGTAGAGGATGGAGGGCCCTACCCATAAGAGTTTACATAATAAGTGAAAATGGTGAACGTTGGTGGGTGAAAGGAAAAGATATACAGTGGAGGGGTGGAGAAGAACAGTATCGAGCCATCAGAAGGTCTGGTATATTTTAATAAAAGTGTTTATTTTATGGGTGCGTTTAAAGCTGGGGAGACCGGTTAGACGTCTGATTGGGAGAAGTAATGAAGATGAGGACACCTTCAGCAAAATCTTGGAGGCGTGTCTGAGAGGAAGTTCTCTTAAGCCAACTCTGTGGTTTTGTAGATATGAGTGAAACGCATAAAATTGTGGTCAGGCCATCCAGCTGATACTTCTCATTTAAAAGAAACTCGCTAATCTTGATCATTATAATGAGCTACAGATCTTTTCTTAATCATTATTTCACCTTTACAGGCTCTGAGGATATTCTGTGTGATCCTTGCTGTGCTGAAAACAAAGTATATCTGAATTTATTGTGAAGTGACAATGACTATTTTACAGACAATGGGCATCTGGATATAGCAATACTGAATATAGATAATTACTACAATAGAGAGGGGCATGACGGGTCATATTGGAGCCAATTCCTTAAAAAAACAAACATATTTCATGAATTTTAAGCTAAAATGTAGCTGGATTGCAGCAAGCAGAATTTCTGAAGCTTCATTCAACCCTACGTATGGCATAATGATCGCTGGACACTCCATTGAACTACACCAGTGAAAAACCAATGTATTTTGCAGTGCCCCTCAGCTGGGTGAATGATCACTGTCTGATATGTACAGTACCTGATGATACACTGAAAAATGTCCCAAGTGTTGTGGTATTAACCTGCATGTTTGATTTTATTAACACATGTTTTTAGCATATTATTTGCTCTAGCCATATGAATTGTGCTATTCATCATACCCCCGGGAGATATATGACCATTGTATGTTAATAAATTATTTATACATTTATTACAGCATTTTTGTGTTTATGTATGATTAAGTGCCAATTGGGTTTTTTCTTGTTTGACAATGGGTTATATCTGGGCAATGTATCACATGCTGCCAATGATAAGATATCACTGTAAATGATACCGATCAAGACCTACACAGCCCTACCCCTCTTCTTCAGGTTACCAGAGATTTGGATCAGTTTTGTAAGCATCTATCACACACATCTTTCCAACCTCATGGCTGTCCTCTACTGGGAAAGACCAAGTATATTGATATTTTTCTTTTTCTGCCATAAAATAGGTTGCTGGAGGGAAGTGTAGGGTTGAAGGAATTTGCCTACCTTATAGTGGGGTAATCAATAGTGTCAGCAAGCCCAATCTCCAGAGAGACAGAGAGAGGGCGGAGCACACCCTGGCCAACAGACACTCAGTTACACTCACAGGATGTTTCTGGAGGTTAGGACTGATCATTGGTGGAATGATAAGAAAGTATCAGGGAGCCCTTACTGTAAAATCACAGCAGAATAGACTGCCCATTTTTGTATCATGGATGGTCCTACATCCTGCAATGGATCTACTGTGGTCATGCTCTTTATTATACACATGCTGCCAAAACATATGGCGGGCATGGGTGCTAGAGGTGGCATTGCTAAAGCTGGGAAGGTTAATACTTGTACTAAAACTAACTATGCATGCCATTGCACGTTCAGGAGGGAAGCTTTCCTTCTTGTCCATGCAGGGCCATCTTAATGTATAGGCACACTGGCCAGTTGGCCAAGGCCCCAGAATTTTAAGGGCCTTTGAGCAGGGACAGGTGGTGGTTACACAATCAGCATTCATACCTGCCTCCCAGCCTGCAGCCAGGCAGTGAATTGCTGTCACCATGCTGATTGGTGGATGGATGGAGCTATCCACAAATCAGAGTGCTGACAGCCATTCACTGTATGGAAGCATGTGGAGAGATTGTGAGATATGGTGCAGGACCTCAGGAGGGTTAAGTTATGTTTTTTAAAAAAAAATTAGTTTCCATGAATGGGTGGTTAGGTGCCCCAGTGCATTGCTTTGACCATGCCCTACAACACTGTTAAGATGGCCCTGCCTCCATGGCTGGCCCAGGCACCCCAGACAAACCCAGGCCTGGCTATTTAGAAACCCCCCCCCCCCCCATGGCATTCCTGACTATACACAATGTAGACAGACACATTTGAGTAAATAAGATGGTATTGCAAGGCCATATAGCTTGTGTTGTGCAAATTACATTCAAAGGTTCTGCAGGGTCTTTATACAAGCTGTAAATATGCTCTACCTTTTTCTGGTTTCTTTTGGACTTAACCCCTATGTTGTCTTGACTTGCTCATGACCAGATTGCTGTCTTAAGAAATTTTGTGCCTTGGGAGCTTGCTCCTCTTGTTCATGCTAGCCCGTTTTATTTCCGTGGCATCATAGTGATCCATCTTTGCTGAGCAGTCGGGAGTTTTTTTAACCATGTTCTTCAATTACGGATTGTCGGCTAGCAACAGTAATAGAAGTGGGCACCCAAGGTCAGTGGCAACTAATGTCATGAGATTAATGTAGCATAGAATCAACGTCAAGAACATTCCAGCCCAAATAAAGCAGAATACACTCTAAACTCAAACAGAGCGGCTGGTGATGATGCAAAAATAAAACTAAATGTTATTAATTACTTCTGCATAACCCAGTGATATTATCTTACACCATGTAAGAGAAATCTACATTCTGTAGATTATATAAATGATATAACTTAACTTATTCCGACTCCACAAAATTGAATATGTTCCATTTCGTATCCAATCATACCATGCTTTACATGCATCATTACACTTCCACACGTAAGTACAGAATGTAATGAGGCAATGGGAGAAGGATTCCGGCATTGCTGGGAAAATCAGCCAGCATTCTGCTAAATCTTCACAGATGACTTTTATTACGAGAGAATCTCTTACAGATTTATGGAGTATCGGAGTGCCCACATAGGAGATACATCAACCCAACTTTGCTTCAACTTAATATCTGGTTACAAAGATTAATGGCAACACGTTGAGCAGTGATTGGTATATAAGTTATATAAATTGAAGAAAATGTATTTTACATTATGAACTCTAAATTTCCCTTTTCAAACATGATTGGTGGGATTTAAAGATTAAATGTAACAGAAATGCTGAGATATATTCTTGATCTTGACAAGCATTGTTATCTGCGATATTAGTTACAGATATCACTTACTCTCATTCTACTTTTTTACCGCTAGCTGCTCTGTAAATGTTGAACTGCGGCAGATGTGTTGCCAATGCCATATAGTTTAGGATATTAGAGAATGAAGATCGTAAAAAAAAAAAAAAACTTAATATCAGATGAAAATGTCTTTTTGTTTTTTTCTCTCCGCCACTTGGTGGGAAGTTGATATGTTGAGAGTTTATGCAAAGTATTCGTTATTTGTAGAGTAGAACGGTACCCAAAGTATAAATTTCAGAGGTGGGTGCTGCTCTGTCCAGTCTAGCGTCTGTTGCTGGAACCGCGGCAGCGATAATATGCAAATGCTACTTTCAGCCTTCTCCTGCTGTACCAGCGTGCACCAGATTGTGCAAGCCCAGAGACGGCCACCTCTAGCACATGTGCATGCAGTAGCGCTGCCGGTGATTCTGGACAATCCACCATCGGCGCACCATCACGTGCACCATAAACACTTGCAGTATAGCTGATGCAATTTCTACATCAGAACATGGGCTCAGTGGAAGCGACAATGCATCTGAGAACGCAGCCACTTTCTCCAACACGCCCCTGACACTTGCATAACATGCCCATGAGATGGATTTTGTTGGCCAGACACCATCCAGGACCTTCCTCGGTTTTACCTCGCCATTTTGGATACCATCTGTCCTGCATGCAACAGCACATGTGTGATGCCCTGGGGTTGCTTGGCTGTGTTTTTTTGGGGGGGTCCCGTGACCTAGGTTTGAACCCCTATAGTGTTAGGTACTGCAGCAGAGTGGAGTCCCTTGCCGCGGGGCTGCAGCTTCATGCATTGATCAATTCATAACTAAACTCCACTATTTATTATATGTTAAGCTATATGATATCAGTAATGCTAGAGACAGTGCACCTACAACACCCCCCTTTTTTCTTCTGTAGAACTACAAGTCTCAGTAGGTAGCACCTCACATTACTAGCAGCTATAGGTGTGCAGTCTAAGGCCCCTCCCTAGCATGTGTGTGTAGACTCAGAGCAATGCATGCACCATAGGAGTTTTCTGAATATTTTGTGCAGTAGCAGATAATCTCTCAACTTCGTGAACATGGGCATTACATGCCGTTAGCGCGCAACTCTGAATAAGGCCAAAAATGTGGTGCTTTAGCAACCTGGGATGCTTGGTTCTCCCATTCGGCAAGTTCCCCCAGAAAGTATTCGAAAGTGCACCACCATTGCACTCTACATCTGCTGGGCTATTACTAGCGGTCAGCAGTGCAGGACTATATGGTGGAAGCCCTCAGAAGAACTTGCAGATACAGTAAGTAATAAAAAGATCTGCTAATTTTAAGCCTCCTCTAGAGAAGGGACAATTCTGTGTCCTGCATTTCCTTATTTCCTTGTACTGTAAATTAAGGAATGCAGATTAGCGCTAAGTAGCATGGGGCGGTTAGGGCAAGGGTGCGGGAGGGGTGAGTTAGGGTTAGGCTGCTGAAGGGGACATTAGCAGTTTCCTCAGGAATTCAGGAAGAGCAAATATTATTTCAGATGACAGCAATTTAATCAGTTTCCATTTGAAATCTGACAGCAATGAAATGCATTAGCTCAGAAGGTCAAGGGTTAACCTGTAACGAAGCTGTTCTACTGACACCCTATAATGTACCTCAAAGCGTCTGCACACTTTTTTTTGCCAACTCGTACTGTCACGGTTCACCAGGGTTCCCAGTATGTGCATAGGCCAATGCAGGTGGGGGGGTTCCAGTTGCCCGAAAACCCCCTTCCACTTGGCCAGCATCTCAAATTATAACCACAATAGCAATAGTATATAATACGATTACTAGAGCTGCCGGCACAACATGCAGTTTAAGGGACAGAGTGGAAACAGCTTCTTCTACCAAGTTTGCTGTGTGTGGATCTGTGTGCTCAATCAGTACACACTGGACCAGAGAGTTCGGAATGGTCGGATTTACATGGAACAATGCCTGCACGATACATGACACACTGGATTCTTGAAGTATGCAGATAACAGTCACTGGTAAATAACAGAGTGCTGAATATGGACAAGCTCAGTTTTTGAACACAGGTGGAAGTTATGTAAGCTGAACCAGATGCAAACCCATACCAAGGGTTTGGCAGAGACCCTGAAAAGAGGCTTGGAGTCCAAGGAGGTTTGGACTCAGCTGGGCCCGACTTGTAGGTCATGGCCCTCTGTCCGGGTTCCCAAATACGGAAAATGGAATTTGAAGAAGAAAAACCTTTGCCACATATCTGCCTTTGATGATAGAGAACCATCGGACCTCCACCAATGATGACAAAACCACTGATGGACGTTAACCAATGATGTTTGATGGCCATCCCTTGCTCTGCCCCCTTCCTGTGAGTCACATGGGATTGACTCATAGGGGTAAATTTACTGAGGTGGGAGTTTTTTTTAGAACTGGTGATGTTGCTCATAGCAGCCAATCAAAAAATGCAACATTAGTTCAGTGGTTTCCTTTTTGTAATTAATTTGCCATTCCTTTATATGTGTAATAGAAGTTTGATGTTTGATTCATCTGGTAAAATATTTAATTTCTGGCAGCAATTTTAGGGTATTTTTCAGGTAAAAGACATCTTTGGTGGCTAATCATCCCTCTTTGGAGTGAACATTAAAAAAAATTTGTATGTAAAAAGTTACAATATGGGGGGCGTGGCTTCGGCGGACATGGAGTAGCACACAGACTGTGTGGCTCTCCAGCTTTATCATCCGACTTCTACATCCTGTGTCCCCCCTTGGGTCTGCAGATTGCCCCAGTGCAGATGTGAGGCTGTGGAGGGACCTCTGTGTTCATTTGGGAGCCGCGGGCTGCTCTCCCGATGTGGCCGGACTGTTTCTCTGCTTGGGGCGCCGGAGCCTGCTACACCACGTGGGACGCTGCTCTCCCGTCCTCCCGCGCTGCCGCTGCCGCTCTAAGCGCTGCCCGTGCCCGCTCCTGCTGCTGCCGCTGTGTAGAGCCAAGACGCCGGGGGCCCTGTTAAGAGCTCTGCTTGTGCCCAGAGGAGAGGCTGATAAATCCTCTGCTACGGTGCTGCCGCGGGTCCTGCCGCCGATCCCTTGATTTACCGCTGAGGCTCCTGCTCCCTTGCCTGTCTCCTGGGGAACCACTTACACCGTTGGGGGGAACAGGGTGCACCTTGGGGGACCTGTGGGAGAGCTTCCCTGCCTCCAGACCTGGGATAACAGTGTATGCTGGCTCCGTGTGGCTCCTCTGCTGGGTTGCCATATTACCCTAGCACACTGTGCAGCTTGCTTTACACGCTCTCTCCTGGTGACCCTCTGCAATTGTTATTGTGTGTAGCATCTGGATGATCTGCAGCTAGACGGAGTTGATACATCTCCATAGGCAGCCTCTGGACAGTACTGATATACTACGTGTCCATAGGGTAGCAGCTGGACATTTTGATATACCATACTATATATTTTCACCCATAGCAGCTGGACGACTTTGATATACTATACTCCCCTACTCTCTGCCATCGGCTTGGCTATAATGGTCAAACCTCATCAATCTGCCGCTGCTGCGGCAAAGCTAGAGAAATTTGCTAGAAATCCTCCGACACGTTCCCAGCCGGGAGGGGGGGTACAGTCGACTTCATCGCCACCCTCTCCGTCAACTAGCTCTTCGTCGGTGGAGGCTACAGATGCCGCTTTGCAGAAGGTGCTGGATGCGGTTACGGCCAGCGAAGCCCGCTTAGCCGACAGGATCGGTCAGGTCCAGGCGGACTTATCCATTATACACCAAGACCTTCAGCGGGTGCGAGAGAGGGTTGGTGAGGTTGAGACACGCATATCCACACTGGAGGACACGGTTACGCCACTTGGTAGACGTACTTCTGCTCTGGAGTCACAGATGTCGGAGGTACATAGAAAGATGACGGATATGGAGGGAAGATTGCGACGGAACAATGTCCGCTTTGTTGGTCTCCCTGAGAAAGAGGAGGGTGCCTCCCCCGAGAAATTTATTGAGAAATGGCTGCTGGATGAGTTCGGAGTGGAGGAGTTCACCTCACATTTTGCGGTGGAGCGCGCTCACAGAGTCCCGATGCGCCCTTTGCCTCCGGGGGCACCCCCCCCGTACGTTTATTGCCAACCTACTACACTACCGGGATAGGGACGTGATTCTGAAACTGGCCCGTACTAAGGGCCCCCTCAAGTGGAACGGCTCTCCGATCTCAGTCTTTCCGGATTTTGCTATTGACGTTCAGAAGGATAGAGCTCAGTTTGTCCCTGTGAAACGCAGGCTGCGTGAACTGAACCTCCCCTATGCTATGCTCTTCCCATCTAAACTGCGGGTAGTCTCTGATGGAGAAACTAAATTCTTCACGTCTCCCCGTGAGGCGTCGGTGTGGTTGGACAGACGCTTTCCGGCACGGCGGGCACTGGCCGCTGACTGAACTCATGCATACAGTTTCTCTATTTGCAAGTATACTGTTTATTTACTGCCTGTGGTGTTTCGTGGGAGGGAAGTGCTAACACTATTGGCGGGGAGATTACTGGGTTATTATTATTAGGAGATAATATTCTGTTTTTCATAGGATGTTGCGGTGCTCATCTCTATCCATATATCTGCCCCCTGTTGCCTTTAGGTAATATCCTGGTTTAGTTCTCTATACTAGTTTCGGGACCGCCTGCATATATCTGTCTCGCTGTATGGTCCCAAATAGTTATGTCAATGGGGTTGTTTTGGCGGCCCTGGGGGGGGACTTGAGTTTAGCTGGAAGCTTCTCCCGTCTTGAAGTCACTAAATTCTTGGCCCCCTTTTTGGTTTCTTTTGGCCTGGTAAAATGTGTTATTGTTATTAAGTTTTGCCTTAGTTGTTAGGGTTTGTTGTTTTAGAGGGTTGGTCGTTCGGGAATCAGGTATGCTGCAAGTTCTTAGTGGTATACGGGGTGGGGGTTCTGTTAGGAAATTATTGTTTTGTTTTTATTTTCTGATGTGCAATGTGCTTGTCTCTAGTGTGCTTCTGTTGCAGCTAATCGGGGGTATGGTTTGCTGGGAATGTGATGGGGGTGGCTGGTCGCGGGTCATCTGCTTTATTATTGCGCTGCTTTGTTATGGCTTTGGTTAAGTTTCTGTCCTGGAATGTGAGGGGGATCAATGACAAAATTAAGCGTTCCCTGGTACTCAGACAGGTCAAACAGTACGCATCGGATGTGGTTTGTTTGATGGAGACCCACTTGGTGGGTACAAGGATCATGTCTCTTAAAAAGCCGTGGGTGGGGTGGGCTTTCCACTCCATGCACACCGCAGCATCCCGGGGAGTGTCGATCTTGATTAAAAAGTCTGTGCCTTTCATGCTTGATAGTGTACAAACAGATCAATGGGGGAGATATGTGTTTTTAAAATGTAAAATTAACTCTGTTCCCTTGCTGTTGCTGGCTGTATATGTACCACCTCCATATTCGTCTGACGTACTCAAAAGGGCATCTATTTTTATGGCTGCGTCCCCGGGGGTGGCTACCATATGTATGGGTGACTTTAACAATGTTTTACATCATGAATTGGATAGGTTGTCTACTGCATTCTTCAACCCACAGCCGAAACGGTCCTTATTTGCAGATACTGTCTCTGAGCTGGGCTTGGTCGATCCCTGGAGATTGAAATATCCTGACCTGAGGCAGTATCCCTGTTTCTCACACTCCCACGCTTCCTTCTCTAGGATAGACCTGGCCCTCCTCTCTCGGGAGCTCCTGCCTATGATTCAAAATGTTAGATATGAGACTAGGGGTATTTCGGATCACTCCCCTGTATCGGTTCATGTTGACTTGAGTTGTCAGAGAGGCCAGGCAGTATGGAAGCTTAACCCTTTCTGGCTCACGCATATGGGTGAGGGATCCGAATTGGAGGTTAGCTGGTTGGAATTCTTTGATTCTCATGCAGATACTACCGATATCTCCTTATTGTGGGATACCTTTAAAGCCTTCCTGAGAGGGACCTTGATCAAAAGAGTGGGTAGTCTTAAATCCTCTTTTAGGAAACGGGAAGCTAACCTGGAGGCTTGTGTCATCGCTTCTGAGATGGTATACATACAGGATGGCTTAGACAGCTCTAAATTAGACTGGCTCCATGCTCAGAAAGAATGGAAGGAGTATCTATGGGGGAAAACCCAGCATAGGCTTCTATTCTCCTCCCATGTTCAATACGCTACAGGGGATAGACCGGGCTGATATTTGGCTAATCTTGCCAGGGGGGACCGTTCCTCTCGTACGGTGGTGGAGATTGTGAATTCGGCTGGGATAGTGTTGGATCGCACTCCCCAAATTGTCACGGAATTTGTATCTTACTATCAAGAGCTCTATAGCTCCAAACTCACATGTTCCCCATTAGAATTGTGTGACTATTTAGATCGAATCCAGTTGCCTTGTATTACTAGTGAGGCTAGAGCTCTTCTAGATGCTCCCATATCAGTGGAAGAGATAGAGGCAGCAATCACCGCATCTCCGGATGGTAAGTAGAGATGAGCGCCTGAAATTTTTCGGGTTTTGTGTTTTGGTTTTGGGTTCGGTTCCGCGGCCGTGTTTTGGGTTCGAACGCGTTTTGGCAAAACCTCACCGAATTTTTTTTGTCGGATTCGGGTGTGTTTTGGATTTTTTCAAAAAACACTAAAAAACAGCTTAAATCATAGAATTTGGGGGTCATTTTGATCCCAAAGTATTATTAACCTCAAAAACCATAATTTACACTCATTTTCAGTCTATTCTGAATACCTCACACCTCACAATATTATTTTTAGTCCTAAAATTTGCACCGAGGTCGCTGTGTGAGTAAGATAAGCGACCCTAGTGGCCGACACAAACACCGGGCCCCTCTAGGAGTGGCACTGCAGTGTCACGCAGGATGTCCCTTCCAAAAAACCCTCCCCAAACAGCACATGACGCAAAGAAAAAAAGAGGCGCAATGAGGTAGCTGTGTGAGTAAGATTAGCGACCCTAGTGGCCGACACAAACACCGGGCCCATCTAGGAGTGGCACTGCAGTGTCACGCAGGATGTCCCTTCCAAAAAACTCTCCCCAAACAGCACATGACGCAAAGAAAAAAAGAGGCGCAATGAGGTAGCTGACTGTGTGAGTAAGATTAGCGACCCTAGTGGCCGACACAAACACCGGGCCCATCTAGGAGTGGCACTGCAGTGTCACGCAGGATGTCCCTTCCAAAAACCCCTCCCCAATCAGCACATGATGCAAAGAAAAAGAAAAGAAAAAAGAGGTGCAAGATGGAATTGTCCTTGGGCCCTCCCACCCACCCTTATGTTGTATAAACAAAACAGGACATGCACACTTTAACCAACCCATCATTTCAGTGACAGGGTCTGCCACACGACTGTGACTGATATGACGGGTTGGTTTGGACCCCCCCCAAAAAAGAAGCAATTAATCTCTCCTTGCACAAACTGGCTCTACAGAGGCAAGATGTCCACCTCATCTTCACCCTCCGATATATCACCGTGTACATCCCCCTCCTCACAGATTATCAATTCGTCCCCACTGGAATCCACCATCTCAGCTCCCTGTGTACTTTGTGGAGGCAATTGCTGCTGGTCAATGTCTCCGCGGAGGAATTGATTATAATTCATTTTAATGAACATCATCTTCTCCACATTTTCTGGATGTAACCTCGTACGCCGATTGCTGACAAGGTGAGCGGCGGCACTAAACACTCTTTCGGAGTACACACTTGTGGGAGGGCAACTTAGGTAGAATAAAGCCAGTTTGTGCAAGGGCCTCCAAATTGCCTCTTTTTCCTGCCAGTATAAGTACGGACTGTGTGACGTGCCTACTTGGATGCGGTCACTCATATAATCCTCCACCATTCTATCAATGTTGAGAGAATCATATGCCGTGACAGTAGACGACATGTCCGTAATCGTTGTCAGGTCCTTCAGTCCGGACCAGATGTCAGCATCAGCAGTCGCTCCAGACTGCCCTGCATCACCGCCAGCGGGTGGGCTCGGAATTCTGAGCCTTTTCCTCGCACCCCCAGTTGCGGGAGAATGTGAAGGAGGAGATGTTGACAGGTCGCGTTCCGCTTGACTTGACAATTTTGTCACCAGCAGGTCTTTCAACCCCAGCAGACCTGTGTCTGCCAGAAAGAGAGATCCAAGGTAGGCTTTAAATCTAGGATCGAGCACGGTGGCCAAAATGTAGTGCTCTGATTTCAACAGATTGACCACCCGTGAATCCTTGTTAAGCGAATTAAGGGCTGCATCCACAAGTCCCACATGCCTAGCGGAATCGCTCCCTTTTAGCTCCTTCTTCAATGCCTCCAGCTTCTTCTGCAAAAGCCTGATGAGGGGAATGACCTGACTCAGGCTGGCAGTGTCTGAACTGACTTCACGTGTGGCAAGTTCAAAGGGCATCAGAACCTTGCACAACGTTGAAATCATTCTCCACTGCACTTGAGACAGGTGCATTCCACCTACTATATCGTGCTCAATTGTATAGGCTTGAATGGCCTTTTGCTGCTCCTCCAACCTCTGAAGCATATAGAGGGTTGAATTCCACCTCGTTACCACTTCTTGCTTCAGATGATGGCAGGGCAGGTTCAGTAGTTTTTGGTGGTGCTCCAGTCTTCTGTACGTGGTGCCTGTACGCCGAAAGTGTCCCGCAATTTTTCTGGCCACCGACAGCATCTCTTGCACGCCCCTGTCGTTTTTTAAAAAATTCTGCACCACCAAATTCAAGGTATGTGCAAAACATGGGACGTGCTGGAATTTGCCCATATTTAATGCACACACAATATTGCTGGCGTTGTCCGATGCCACAAATCCACAGGAGAGTCCAATTGGGGTAAGCCATTCCGCGATGATCTTCCTCAGTTGCCGTAAGAGGTTTTCAGCTGTGTGCGTATTCTGGAAAGCGGTGATACAAAGCGTAGCCTGCCTAGGAAAGAGTTGGCGTTTGCGAGATGCTGCTACTGGTGCCGCCGCTGCTGTTCTTGCGGCGGGAGTCCATACATCTACCCAGTGGACTGTCACAGTCATATAGTCCTGACCCTGCCCTGCTCCACTTGTCCACATGTCCGTGGTTAAGTGGACATTGGGTACAACTGCATTTTTTAGGACACTGGTGAGTCTTTTTCTGACGTCCGTGTACATTCTCGGTATCGCCTGCCTAGAGAAGTGGAACCTAGATGGTATTTGGTAACGGGGGCACACTGCCTCAATAAATTGTCTAGTTCCCTGTGAACTAACGGCGGATACCGGACGCACGTCTAACACCAACATAGTTGTCAAGGACTCAGTTATCCGCTTTGCAGTAGGATGACTGCTGTGATATTTCATCTTCCTCGCAAAGGACTGTTGAACAGTCAATTGCTTACTGGAAGTAGTACAAGTGGGCTTACAACTTCCCCTCTGGGATGACCATCGACTCCCAGCGGCAACAACAGCAGCGCCAGCAGCAGTAGGCGTTACACGCAAGGATGCATCGGAGGAATCACAGGCAGGAGAGGACTCGTCAGAATTGCCAGTGACATGGCCTGCAGGACTATTGGCATTCCTGGGGAAGGAGGAAATTGACACTGAGGGAGTTGGTGGGGTGGTTTGCGTGAGCTTGGTTACAAGAGGAAGGGATTTACTGGTCAGTGGACTGCTTCCGCTGTCACCCAAAGTTTTTGAACTTGTCACTGACTTATTATGAATGCGCTGCAGGTGACGTATAAGGGAGGATGTTCCGAGGTGGTTAACGTCCTTACCCCTACTTATTACAGCTTGACAAAGGGAACACACGGCTTGACACCTGTTGTCCGCATTTCTGGTGAAATACCTCCACACCGAAGAGCTGATTTTTTTGGTATTTTCACCTGGCATGTCAACGGCCATATTCCTCCCACGGACAACAGGTGTCTCCCCGGGTGCCTGACTTAAACAAACCACCTCACCATCAGAATCCTCCTGGTCAATTTCCTCCCCAGCGCCAGCAACACCCATATCCTCCTCATCCTGGTGTACTTCAACACTGACATCTTCAATCTGACTATCAGGAACTGGACTGCGGGTGCTCCTTCCAGCACTTGCAGGGGGCGTGCAAATGGTGGAAGGCGCATGCTCTTCACGTCCAGTGTTGGGAAGGTCAGGCATCGCAACCGACACAATTGGACTCTCCTTGTGGATTTGGGATTTCGAAGAATGCACAGTTCTTTGCTGTGCTGCTTTTGCCAGCTTGAGTCTTTTCATTTTTCTAGCGAGAGGCTGAGTGCTTCCATCCTCATGTGAAGCTGAACCACTAGCCATGAACATAGGCCAGGGCCTCAGCCGTTCCTTGCCACTCCGTGTGGTAAATGGCATATTGGCAAGTTTACGCTTCTCCTCCGACAATTTTATTTTAGGTTTTGGAGTCCTTTTTTTACTGATATTTGGTGTTTTGGATTTGACATGCTCTGTACTATGACATTGGGCATCGGCCTTGGCAGACGACGTTGCTGGCATTTCATCGTCTCGGCCATGACTAGTGGCAGCAGCTTCAGCACGAGGTGGAAGTGGATCTTGATCTTTCCCTAATTTTGGAACCTCAACATTTTTGTTCTCCATATTTTAATAGGCACAACTAAAAGGCACCTCAGGTAAACAATGGAGATGGATGGATTGGATACTAGTATACAATTATGGACGGGCTGCCGAGTGCCGACACAGAGGTAGCCACAGCCGTGAACTACCGCACTGTACTGTGTCTGCTGCTAATATAGACTGGTTGATAAAGAGATAGTATACTCGTAACTAGTATGTATGTATAAAGAAAGAAAAAAAAACCACGGTTAGGTGGTATATACAATTATGGACGGGCTGCCGAGTGCCGACACAGAGGTAGCCACAGCCGTGAACTACCGCACTGTACTGTGTCTGCTGCTAATATAGACTGGTTGATAAAGAGATAGTATACTCGTAACTAGTATGTATGTATAAAGAAAGAAAAAAAAACCACGGTTAGGTGGTATATACAATTATGGACGGGCTGCCGAGTGCCGACACAGAGGTAGCCACAGCCGTGAACTACCGCACTGTACTGTGTCTGCTGCTAATATAGACTGGTTGATAAAGAGATAGTATACTCGTAACTAGTATGTATGTATAAAGAAAGAAAAAAAAACCACGGTTAGGTGGTATATACAATTATGGACGGGCTGCCGAGTGCCGACACAGAGGTAGCCACAGCCGTGAACTACCGCACTGTACTGTGTCTGCTGCTAATATATAGACTGGTTGATAAAGAGATAGTATACTCGTAACTAGTATGTATGTATAAAGAAAGAAAAAAAAACCACGGTTAGGTGGTATATACAATTATGGACGGGCTGCCGAGTGCCGACACAGAGGTAGCCACAGCCGTGAACTACCGCACTGTACTGTGTCTGCTGCTAATATATAGACTGGTTGATAAAGAGATAGTATACTCGTAACTAGTATGTATGTATAAATAGAGATGAGCGGGTTCGGTTTCTTTGAATCCGAACCCGCACGAACTTCACTTTTTTTTCCACGGGTCCGAGCGACTCGGATCTTCCCGCCTTGCTCGGTTAACCCGAGCGCGCCCGAACGTCATCATGACGCTGTCGGATTCTCGCGAGGCTCGGATTCTATCGCGAGACTCGGATTCTATATAAGGAGCCGCGCGTCGCCGCCATTTTCACTCGTGCATTGAGATTGATAGGGAGAGGACGTGTCTGGCGTCCTCTCCATTAGAATAGAGATAGATAGATTAGATAGAGAGAGATTGTGCAGAGTCGCAGACAGAGTTAGTTTACCACAGTCAGTGACCAGTGCAGTTGCTAGTTAACTTTTATTTAATATAATATATCCGTTCACTTCTCTCTGCTATATCCGTTCTCTGCCTGAAAAAAAAAACGATACACAGCACAGTCAGTCACACAGTGTGACTCAGTCTGTGTGCACTCAGCTCAGCCCAGTGTGCTGCACAGTCATCAATGTATAAATTAAAAGCTTATAATTAATTGTGGGGGAGACTGGGGAGCACTGCAGGTTGTTAGCAGGAGCCAGGAGTACAATTATATTAATTAACAGTGCACACTTTTGCTGCAGGAGTGGTGACCAGTGCCTGACCACCAGTATAGTATTGTTGTATACTACTAATATCTCTTTAAATATCAACCAGTCTATATTAGCAGCAGACACAGTACAGTGCGGTAGTTCACGGCTGTGGCTACCTCTGTGTCGGCACACGGCAGGCAGTCCGTCCGACCAGAATTGTATTATTTATTATTATATACCTACCACCTAACCGTGGTTTTTTTTTCATTCTTTATACCGTCATAGTGTCATCCTAATTGTTACGAGTATACTACTATCTCTTTATCAACCAGTGTACAGTGCGGTAGTTCACGGCTGTGGCTACCTCTGTGTCGGCACACGGCAGGCAGTCCGTCCGACCAGAATTGTATTATTTATTATTATATACCTACCACCTAACCGTGGTTTTTTTTTCATTCTTTATACCGTCATAGTGTCATCCTAATTGTTACGAGTATACTACTATCTCTTTATCAACCAGTGTACAGTGCGGTAGTTCACGGCTGTGGCTACCTCTGTGTCGGCACACGGCAGGCAGTCCGTCCGACCAGAATTGTATTATTTATTATTATATACCTACCACCTAACCGTGGTTTTTTTTTCATTCTTTATACCGTCATAGTGTCATCCTAATTGTTACGAGTATACTACTATCTCTTTATCAACCAGTGTACAGTGCGGTAGTTCACGGCTGTGGCTACCTCTGTGTCGGCACACGGCAGGCAGTCCGTCCGACCAGAATTGTATTATTTATTATTATATACCTACCACCTAACCGTGGTTTTTTTTTCATTCTTTATACCGTCATAGTGTCATCCTAATTGTTACGAGTATACTACTATCTCTTTATCAACCAGTGTACAGTGCGGTAGTTCACGGCTGTGGCTACCTCTGTGTCGGCACACGGCAGGCAGTCCGTCCGACCAGAATTGTATTATTTATTATTATATACCTACCACCTAACCGTGGTTTTTTTTTCATTCTTTATACCGTCATAGTGTCATCCTAATTGTTACGAGTATACTACTATCTCTTTATCAACCAGTGTACAGTGCGGTAGTTCACGGCTGTGGCTACCTCTGTGTCGGCAGTCGGCAGGCAGTCCGTCCATCCATAATTGTATTATTATTATAATATATACCACCTAACCGTGGTTTTTTTTTCATTCTTTATACCGTCGTCATAGTGTCATACTAGTTGTTACGAGTATACTACTATCTCTTTATCAACCAGTGTACAGTGCGGTAGTTCACGGCTGTGGCTACCTCTGTGTCGGCAGTCGGCAGGCAGTCCGTCCATCCATAATTGTATTATTATTATAATATATACCACCTAACCGTGGTTTTTTTATACCACCTAACCGTGGCAGTCCGTCCATAATTGTATACTAGTATCCAATCCATCCATCTCCATTGTTTACCTGAGGTGCCTTTTAGTTCTGCCTATAAAATATGGAGAACAAAAAAGTTGAGGTTCCAAAATTAGGGAAAGATCAAGATCCACTTCCACCTCGTGCTGAAGCTGCTGCCACTAGTCATGGCCGAGACGATGAAATGCCAGCAACGTCGTCTGCCAAGGCCGATGCCCAATGTCATAGTACAGAGCATGTCAAATCCAAAACACCAAATATCAGTAAAAAGCCTCTTTTTTTCTTTGCGTCATGTGCTGTTTGGGGAGGGTTTTTTGGAAGGGACATCCTGCGTGACACTGCAGTGCCTCTCCTAGATGGGCCCGGTGTTTGTGTCGGCCACTAGGGTGGCTAATCTTACTCACACAGCTACCTCATTGCGCCTCTTTTTTTCTTTGCGTCATGTGCTGTTTGGGGAGGGTTTTTTGGAAGGGACATCCTGCGTGACACTGCAGTGCCACTCCTAGATGGGCCCGGTGTTTGTGTCGGCCACTAGGGTCGCTTATCTTACTCACACAGCGACCTCGGTGCAAATTTTAGGACTAAAAATAATATTGTGAGGTGTGAGGTATTCAGAATAGACTGAAAATGAGTGTAAATTATGGTTTTTGAGGTTAATAATACTTTGGGATCAAAATGACCCCCAAATTCTATGATTTAAGCTGTTTTTTAGTGTTTTTGGAAAAAAACACCCGAATCCAAAACACACCCGAATCCGACAAAAATAATTCGGTGAGGTTTTGCCAAAACGCGTTCGAACCCAAAACACGGCCGCGGAACCGAACCCAAAACCAAAACACAAAACCCGAAAAATTTCAGGCGCTCAAAGAAAAAAAAACCACGGTTAGGTGGTATATACAATTATGGACGGGCTGCCGAGTGCCGACACAGAGGTAGCCACAGCCGTGAACTACCGCACTGTACTGTGTCTGCTGCTAATATATAGACTGGTTGATAAAGAGATAGTATACTCGTAACTAGTATGTATGTATAAAGAAAGAAAAAAAAACCACGGTTAGGTGGTATATACAATTATGGACGGGCTGCCGAGTGCCGACACAGAGGTAGCCACAGCCGTGAACTACCGCACTGTACTGTGTCTGCTGCTAATATAGACTGGTTGATAAAGAGATAGTATACTCGTAACTAGTATGTATGTATAAAGAAAGAAAAAAAAACCACGGTTAGGTGGTATATACAATTATGGACGGGCTGCCGAGTGCCGACACAGAGGTAGCCACAGCCGTGAACTACCGCACTGTACTGTGTCTGCTGCTAATATAGACTGGTTGATAAAGAGATAGTATACTACTAATATTATATATACTGGTGGTCAGGTCACTGGTCACTAGTCACACTGGCAGTGGCACTCCTGCAGCAAAAGTGTGCACTGTTTAATTTTACTATAATATTATGTACTCCTGGCTCCTGCTATAACCTATAACTGGCACTGCAGTAGTGCTCCCCAGTCTCCCCCACAATTATAAGCTGTGTGAGCTGAGCAGTCAGACAGATATATAATATATATAGATGATGCAGCACACTGGCCTGAGCCTGAGCAGTGCACACAGATATGGTATGTGACTGACTGAGTCACTGTGTGTATCGCTTTTTTCAGGCAGAGAACGGATATATTAAATAAACTGCACTGTGTGTCTGGTGGTCACTCACTATATAATATATTATGTACTCCTGGCTCCTGCTATAACCTATAACTGGCACTGCAGTAGTGCTCCCCAGTCTCCCCCACAATTATAAGCTGTGTGAGCTGAGCAGTCAGACAGATATATATAATATTATATATAGATAATAGATGATGCAGCACACTGGCCTGAGCCTGAGCAGTGCACACAGATATGGTATGTGACTGAGTCACTGTGTGCTGTGTATCGCTTTTTTCAGGCAGAGAACGGATTATAAATAAAACTGGTGGTCACTATCAGCAAAACTCTGCACTGTACTGAGTACTCCTAATGCTCCCCAAAATTAGTAAATCAAGTGTCTCTCTAATCTATTCTAAACGGAGAGGACGCCAGCCACGTCCTCTCCCTATCAATCTCAATGCACGTGTGAAAATGGCGGCGACGCGCGGCTCCTTATATAGAATCCGAGTCTCGCAATAGAATCCGAGCCTCGCGAGAATCCGACAGCGTCATGATGACGTTCGGGCGCGCTCGGGTTAACCGAGCAAGGCGGGAAGATCCGAGTCGCTCGGACCCGTGAAAAAAAACATGAAGTTCTGGCGGGTTCGGATTCAGAGAAACCGAACCCGCTCATCTCTACTGGTAAGGCCTGTGGCCTAGATGGTATTCCATCCGAACTGTATAAGAAACATGCAAAATTTTTCGCCCCTCAGTTGCTTCATTTATTTAATACTATATTTGCTCAAAATGCGCTTCCCCCTTCTATGGCGGAGGCATTAATTATAGTGATTCCCAAGCCGGATAAGGACCCCAAGAGAGTTGAATCATATCGTCCTATCTCTCTGCTACCCACAGATGTTAAAATCCTAGCCAAGGTCCTGGCTTCCAGACTTAATCAGGTTATAACCCAAATTATTCACCCGGACCAAACAGGCTTTATGCCTGGTAAGTCCACTGCTGTTAATTTAAGGCGCTTGTTTACTCACTTTCAGGTTTCTCGTGGGGAGGCCTGCTCTTCTGTTGTAGCCTCTTTGGATGCCACAAAGGCCTTCGATTCGGTGGAGTGGGCCTTCCTGTGGGAAACCATGAGTAGATTTGGCATGGGCCCTAATTTTATTAAATACGTTAAACTACTTTACTCACTGCCCATGGCCAGGGTCTCCGTGAATGGATACGTATCCCACTCCTTCCCCTTGTCCAGGGGAACGAGGCAAGGCTGCCCTCTGTCCCCTACCTTGTTTGCCGTAGCTATTGAGCCATTGGCCTGTTTGATTAGAGGCAGTAAAGATATTCTCTGTATTAGGGTGGGCGCAAGAGAAGATAGAATAGCATTGTATGCGGATGATCTTTTGTTATTTATTGATGATTATGTCTCCTCTATGCCTATAATTCTGGATATGATGAATACTTATGGACACTTCTCCGGGCTCACTATAAACTGGGACAAATCGAATATCACTCCACTTAAGGGTCCGATGCCGGTTTCCCCACTGATTCATATCCCGCTTAAATGGGTAGATTCTTTCAAGTATCTGGGGATATGGGTATCGAATGACCCTTGTACTTATGTCTCTCTTAATATTACACCGCAGACTGTCTATCTCCGTTCGAAAGTAAAGGTCTGGGGGAATTTGCCTCTAATTATAACTGGTAGGGTCAACCTGGTGAAAATGGTGTATCTACCTAAGCTCCTTTATGTTCTTCAGCAGTCACCTATATATATTGGCTTGAAAATATTCAGGCAAATTGATAGCTTGTTGTCTTCCTTGATCTGGGCCGGCAGAAGAGCACGTTTGAAGCTTGACACCTTGTCTAGACCAAGATCGGCAGGGGGCTTGGCCCTCCCTATTTTTAAATTTTACTACTACGCTGCGCAACTAGCGCATATCTGGGAATGGGTGACTAACTCTGATAGTCTCACTATGCACTCGCAAATGCTCTTGCAGGAGTATCCTGATGGCACGCCGTTACAGCTGCTACTCTGTGGGAATATTAAATTATCTAAGGTCCCCATAATAAAACAAGCCACTCTTGTATGGAAGCAAGTACATGCTATCTTGAAGGGCCAAGGTATAGACCCGGACACGCCATTAGATTATGTCCTTAGTTTTCCAGAATTAGCCTCGCTCCAAACCGGGGCAGTATGGGGGAAGTGGGGGGTAACATCCCTGGGGCATTTGTATAATGGCGATATATTAAAATCTTTCCAGCAGCTCCAACAGGACTTTAATGTGCCCTCTCCATATTTCTATCGGTATTTGCAACTGAGACATGCGATTAACGCACAGTTTTCTAATGCCCCTCCGATGATTCTAGACTCCCCAATTAAATCACTTTTACAAACTCTGGGGGGCGGCCATTTGGTTTCCAGTATATATACGAGTATGCTTCAGTCCCACTATTCTGACCCGCTGTCTTCCCTTAGGAATAAATGGGAAGCTGACCTGGGACCAATTTCGGACGAGATATGGGCGGGAGCTTTATGCTCTCCACGGTTATCTTCCACCACCACTAGATATCAGCAAATCCAACTGTTTATTGTGCACAGAGTGTATATGACGCCGGTGAGATTGGCCCGCATAGGCGGTACCCACTCTGCCGGATGTCCTAAGTGTGGCGGTTTGGGTGCTGATTTTTGGCACATTATTTGGCTTTGCCCTAAGATAGCAGTATTCTGGTCTGGTATTATTAATGTCATAGTGTCGACTGGAATTCCATCGGTTGTGTGTACCCCGGCGGTGTGTGTGTTGTCGGCCTTGGAGGAAGACGCCTTGGATGCTCCTAGCAAACGATACCTGATCAATCTGTGTGCTCTAGCTAAGGTGTGTGTTGCTAGACTATGGTTGGCTAAGGATGCTCCTACTGTACAGTCTTGGGTTTCGCTTGTTAATACAACGGCCGCTCATGAGAAGTACGTATACATGGCCAGGAAGGCGGGGAAGAAGTATTATGACTTGTGGGGCAGATGGCTCAGCTCTCCTGACTTGACGAACCATAGTGACTGACACTCTCCACTGTGTGTCTAATACTGGGGTGTGATGGGGGGATAGGCCACGCTTCGTGTGGAGTTATGCGAGGGGGGTCTACATTAGCAATGGGACTGTCCCTCTCGTGCGTCGCCCCCTGGGACCCGCGGCCTGCCACCCATTTGCCCGTACTGCCGTTAGTGATGTATAATTACAATTAGCGGGTTGGCTGTCTGGAAGTATTTGAATGTTGTATCTGATTAAGTTGATTTGACATGTCATCTCTCCTGATTTACACAGGTATATTTGAGAGATAAGCCTGCACATTTTATTTATTTGTTATGATTGTAATGCTGTAATGTTGTGAATTGGGAATCTGCGTATTCCCTTGTTTTGCATATATTCCCTTTTTTTTCTTTTTCTCTCTCTCTTTCTTTTGTTGTTTAGTGGTTTTGTCTTGTTTAAACTGCAAATGTAAAATCAATAAAAAATTATTGAATTAAAAAAAAAAAGTTACAATATGAAAGCTAACGTCTGATTTGTTCATTGTTTTTTCTTTTTTTTTCTCATGGTTCCGTGGTGTAAAAATGACGGGAAAACTCATCACTAACTAATAAACTAGAATTTTGTACATGAAAATAAATATATATATATATATATATATAGTATGCAATTAATTTGCCGGCTGTCGAGATCCCGGCGGTCAGGATACTGATGCGATATGCCGACAGCTGACAATGCAGACAGCTGGAATCCCAGCTAACAGGGAACATTCCCACCCGTGTGTGTCCACGACATGCAGAGAGCAAGAATAAAACCTGTGGCAAGTACAGGGAGCCACCGAGCCCGCAAGGGAACTCTTTGCGCTCACCCAACAGCCAGCATACTAGTAGCTGGGATGCCGTTGTCGGCCTACTGATGGCCGCCGGTAAATCCTACTGATTATATATATATATATATATTTAGAGATGTGCGGCTGGCACTTTCGTGTTTTGTGTTTTGGTTTTGGTTCTAATTCCAATTTCGTGTTTTGGTTTTGGCTTGGTTTTGCCAAAACCAACCTTTCGTGTTTTGGTTTTGGTTTTAAATCTGGATGATTTTTGAAAAAAACATAAAAACAGCTAAAATCACATAATTTGGGGGTAATTTTGCTCCTACTGTATTATTAACCTCAATAACAATCATTTCCACTCATTTCCAGTTTATTCTGAACACCTCACACCTCACAATATTGTTTTTAGGCCAAAAGGTTGTACCGAGGTTGCTGGATGACTAAGCTAAGCGACACAAGTGGACAACACAAACACCTGGCCCATCTAGGAGTGGCACTGCAGTGGCAGACAGGAGGGCAGATATAAAAAAAGGCCCCAAACAGCACATCATGCAAAGTAGAAAAAGAATTGCAATGAGGTAGCTGTATGACTAAGCCAAGCGACACAAACAATTGGCCCATCTAGGCGTGGCACTGCAGTGGCAGACAGGAGAGCAGATATCAAAAAAAGGCCCCTAACAGCACATGATGCAAAGAAGAAAAAAAGGTGCACCGAGGTTGCTGTATGACTAAGCTAAGCGACACAACCACCTGGCCCATCTAGTAGTGTCACGCAGTGGCTGAATGTCGAGAGTGGGCCGCAATTATTCGGTCCACTGACAGAATCTCCAGCACGCTCCAGTCATTTAAAAAAAATTCTGCAATTTGTGGACTTATATGACAGCACCCCTGGACTAATATAGCAGTACCCCTGGACTCATATGGCAATGTCAGACAGGATGGCACTTTTCAAAAACTAGGCCCCAAACAGCACCTCATGCAAAGATGTCGAAGAGGTGCAATGAGGTAGCTGTATGACTAAGCCAAGCGACACAAACAATTCCAACTGGAACTATACGTCCAAATCACTGGAATTATACGTCCAACTCACTGGAATTAACTGGCAAAATCACTGGAATTATACATCCAAATCACTGGAATTAATTGGCAAGATCACTGTAATTATACGTCCAAATCACTGGAATTAATTGGCAAGATCACTGTAATTAATAATTATACGTTCAAATCACTGGAATTAATTGGCAAAATCACTGGAATTATACATCCAAATCAATGAAATTAATTGGCAGTATCACTGGAATTAATAATTATACGTTCAAATCACTGTAATTATACGTCCAAATCACTGTAATTAATAATAATACGTCCAAATCACTGTAATTAATTGGCAAAATCACTGTAATTAATAATTATATGTCCAAATCACTGGAATTATACTGCAAAATCACTGTAATTATATGTCCAAATCACTGGAATTAATTGGCAAAATCACTGTAACTAATAATTATACGTCCAAATCATTTGAATTATACTGCAAATTCACTGTAATTATACATCAAAATCACTGGAATTCATTGGCAAAATCACTGTAATTAATTATACGTCCAAATCACTGGAATTATACTGCAAAATCACTGGAGTTATACGTCCAAATTACTGGAATTAATTGGCAAAATCACTGTAATTAATAATTATTAGTGATGAGCGGGTTCGGTTCCTCGGAATCCGAACCCACCCGAACTTCACCCATTTTACACGGGTCCGAGGCATACTCGGACACTCCAGTATTGCTCTGTTAACCCGAGCGCGCCCGAACGTCATCATCCCGCTGTCGGATTCTCGCGAGATTCGAATTCTATATAAGGAGCTGCGCGTCGCCGCCATTTTTCACTCGTGCATTAGAAATGATAGTGAGAGGACGTGGCTGGCGTCCTCTCACTTTGTTTCAGAACTTTCAGGGGGCTGCAAATATCTTTATTCTGGGGACCAGCAGTATTATAGGAGGAGTACAGTGCAGAGTTTTGCTGACCAGTGACCACCAGTATTATACGTTCTCTGCCTGAAAAACGCTCCATATCTGTGCTCAGTGTGCTGCATATATCTGTGCTCACACTGCTTTATTGTGGGGACTGGGGACCAGCAGTATTATATAGGAGGAGTACAGTGCAGAGTTTTGCTGACCAGTGACCACCAGTATTATACGTTCTCTGCCTGAAAAACGCTCCATATCTGTGCTCAGTGTGCTGCATATATCTATGCTCACACTGCTTTATTGTGGGGACTGGGGACCACCAGTATTATATAGGAGGAGTACAGTGCAGAGTTTTGCTGACCAGTGACCACCAGTATTATACGTTCTCTACCTGAAAAACGCTCCATATCTGTGCTCAGTGTGCTGCATATATCTGTGCTCACACTGCTTTATTGTGGGGACTGGGGACCACCAGTATTATATAGGAGGAGTACAGCGCAGAGTTTTGCTGACCAGTGACCACCAGTATTATACGTTCTCTGCCTGAAAAACGCTCCATATCTGTGCTCAGTGTGCTGCATATATCTGGGCTCACACTGCTTTATTGTGGGGACTGGGGACCAGCAGTATTATATAGGAGGAGTACAGTGCAGAGTTTTGCTGACCAGTGACCACCAGTATTATACGTTCTCTACCTGAAAAACGCTCCATATCTGTGCTCAGTGTGCTGCATATATCTGTGCTCACACTGCTTTATTGTGGGGACTGGGGACCACCAGTATTATATAGGAGGAGTACAGCGCAGAGTTTTGCTGACCAGTGACCACCAGTATTATACGTTCTCTGCCTGAAAAACGCTCCATATCTGTGCTCAGTGTGCTGCATATAACTGGGCTCACACTGCTTTATTGTGGGGACTGGGGACCAGCAGTATTATATAGGAGGAGTACAGTGCAGAGTTTTGCTGACCAGTGACCACCAGTATTATACGTTCTCTGCCTGAAAAACGATCCATATCTGTGCTCAGTGTGCTGCATATATCTGTGCTCACACTGCTTTATTGTGGGGACTGGGGACCAGCAGTATTATATAGGAGGAGCACAGTGCAGAGTTTTGCTGACCAGTGACCACCAGTATTATACGTTCTCTGCCTGAAAAAACGCTCCATATCTGTGCTGCATTGTAGTATATAGTAGGAGTACAGTGCATAATTTTGCTGACCACCAGTATATAATATATAGGAGTACGGTACAGAAGGCCACTGCTCTACCTACCTCTGTGTCGTCAAGTATACTATCCATCCATACCTGTGGTGCATTTCAGTTTTGCACAGTTTGCTGACCACCAGTATATAATATATAGCAGTACGGTACAGTAGGCCACTGCTCTACCTACCTCTGTGTCGTCAAGTATACTATCCATCCATACCTGTGGTGCATTTCAGTTTTGCACAGTTTGCTGACCACCAGTATATAATATAAAGCAGTACGGTACGGTACAGTAGGCCACTGCTCTACCTACCTCTGTGTCGTCAAGTATAATATCCATCCATACCTGTGGTGCATTTCAGTTGTGCGCAGTTTATATAGTAGTAGGCCATTGCTATTAATACTGGCATATAATTCCACACATTAAAAAATGGAGAACAAAAATGTGGAGGGTAAAATAGGGAAAGATCAAGATCCACTTCCACCTCATGCTGAAGCTGCTGCCACTAGTCATGGCCGAGACGATGAAATGCCATCAACGTCGTCTACCAAGGCCGATGCCCAATGTCATAGTAGAGAGCATGTAAAATCCAAAACACAAAAGTTCAGTAAAATTACCCAAAAATCAAAATTAAAGCGTCTGAGGAGAAGCGTAAACTTGCCAATATGCCATTTACGACACAGAGTGGCAAGGAACGGCTGAGGCCCTGGCCTATGTTCATGGCTAGTGGTTCAGCTTCACATGAGGATGGAAGCACTCATCCTCTCGCTAGAAAAATGAAAAGACTTAAGCTGGCAAAAGCACAGCAAAGAACTGTGCGTTCTTCTAAATCACAAATCCCCAAGGAGAGACCAATTGTGTCGGCTGCGATGCCTGACCTTCCCAACACTGGACGGGAAGAGGTGGTGCCTTCCACCATTTGCAAGCCCCCTGCAAGTGCTGGAAGGAGCACCTGCAGTCCAGTTCCTGATAGTCAAATTGAAGATGTCACTGTTGAAGTACACCAGGATGAGGATATGGGTGTTGCTGGCGCTGAGGAGGAAATTGACAAGGAGGATTCTGATGGTGAGGTGGTTTGTTTAAGTCAGGCACACGGGGAGACACCTGTTGTCCGTGGGACGAATATGGCCATTGACATGCCTGGTCAAATTACAAAAAAAATCACCTCTTCGGTGTGGAATTATTTTAACACAAATGCGGACAACAGGTGTCAAGCCGTGTGTTGCCTTTGTCAAGCTGTAATAAGTAGGGGTAAGGACGTTAACCACCTCGGAACATCCTCCCTTATACGTCACCTGCAGCGCATTCATCATAAGTCAGTGACAAGTTCAAAAACTTTGGATGACAGCGGAAGCAGTCCACTGACCACTAAATCCCTTCCTCTTGTAACCAAGCTCCTGCAAACCACACCACCAACTCCCTCAGTGTCAATTTCCTCCTTACACAGGAAAGCCAATAGTCCTGCAGGCCATGTCACTGTCAAGTCTGACGAGTCCTCTCCTGCCTGGGATTCCTCCGATGCATCCTTGAGTGTAACGCCTACTGCTGCTGCGCTGCTGTTGTTGCTGCTGGGAGTCGATCGTCATCCCAGAGGGGAAGTCGGAAGACCACTTGTACTTCTTCCAGTAAGCAATTGACTGTCCAACAGTCCTTGGCGAGGAAGATGAAATATCACAGCAGTCATCCTGCTGCAAAGCGGATAACTCAGGCCTTGGCAGCCTGGGCGGTGAGAAACGTGTTTCCGTTATCCACCGTTAATTCACAGGCAACTACAGACTTGATTGAGGTACTGTGTCCTCGGTACCAAATACCATCTAGGTTCCATTTCTCTAGGCAGGCGATACCGAAAATGTACACAGACCTCAGAAAAAGAGTCACCAGTGTCCTAAAAAATGCAGTTGTACCCAATGTCCACTTAACCACGGACATGTGGACAAGTGGAGCAGGGCAGACTCAGGACTATATGACTGTGACAGCCCACTGGGTAGATGTATTGCCTCCTGCAGCAAGAACAGCAGCGGCGGCACCAGTAGCAGCATCTCACAAACGCCAACTCGTTCCTAGGCAGGCTACGCTTTGTATCACCGCTTTCCATAAGAGGCACAAAGCTGACAACCTCTTACGGAAACTGAGGAACATCATCGCAGAATGGCTTACCCCAAATGGACTCTCCTGGGGATTTGTGACATCGGACAACGCCAGCAATATTGTGCGTGCATTACATCTGGGCAAATTCCAGCACGTCCCATGTTTTGCACATACATTGAATTTGGTGGTGCAGAATTATTTAAAAAACGACAGGGGCATGCAAGAGATGCTGTCGGTGGCCCGAAGAATTGCGGGCCACTTTCGGCATTCAGCCACCGCGTGCCGAAGACTGGAGCACCAGCAAACAGTCCTGAACCTGCCCTGCCATCATCTGAAGCAAGAGGTGGTAACGAGGTGGAATTCAACCCTCTATATGCTTCAGAGGATGGAGGAGCAGCAAAATGCCATTCGAGCCTATACATCTGCCTACGATATAGGCAAAGGAGGGGGAATGCACTAGTGATGAGCGGGTTCGGTTTCTCGGAAACCGAACCCCCCTGAACTTCACCCTTTTTACACGGGTCCGAGGCATACTCGGATTCTCCCGTATGGCTCGGTTAACCCGAGCGCGCCTGAACGTCATCATCCCGCTGTCGGATTCTCGCGAGATTCAGATTCTATATAAGCAGCCGCGAGTCGCCGCCATTTTCACTCGTGCATTGGAAATGTTAGGGAGAGGACGTGGCTGGCGTCCTCTCCGTTTATTCATTGTTGAGTTGATGCAAATATTTGTGCTTGCTTATATCATTGTGGGGACTGGGGAGCAGCTTTATATTAATATAGGAGGAGTACAGTGCAGAGTTTTGCTGATCAGTGACCACCAGTTTTATCCATTCTCTGCCTGAAAAAAAAACGCTCCTTATCTGTGCTCAGTGTGCTGCATATATCTGTGCTCACACTGCTTAATTGTGGGGACTGGGGAGCAGCTGTATTATATAGCAGGAGTACAGTGCAGAGTTTTGCTGACAGTGACCACCAGTATACGTTGTCTGCCTGAAAAACACTCCATATCTGTGCTCAGTGTGCTGCTTTATTGTGGGGACTGGGGAACACCAGTATAATATATATATAGGAGGAGTACAGTGCAGAGTTTTGCTGACCAGTGAACACCAGTATATAATATATAGCATTACGGTACAGTAGGCCACTGCTGTACCTACCTCTGTGTCGTCAAGTATACTATCCATCTACATTCTATACCTGTGGTGCATTTTAGTTTTGCAGTTTGCTGACACAGTGACCACCAGTATATATAGCAGTACGGTACGGAAGCCACTGCTGTACCTACCTCTGTGTCGTCAAGTATACTATCCATCTACATTCTATACCTGTGGTGCATTTTAGTTTTGCAGTTTGCTGACACAGTGACCACCAGTATATATAGCAGTACGGTACGGAAGGCCACTGCTGTACCTACCTCTGTGTCGTCAAGTATACTATCCATCTACATTCTATACCTGTGGTGCATTTTAGTTTTGCAGTTTGCTGACAGGGTGACCACCAGTATATATAGCAGTATGGTACGGAAGGCCACTGCTGTACCTACCTCTGTGTCGTCAAGTATACTATCCATCTACATTCTATACCTGTGGTGCATTTTAGTTTTGCAGTTTGCTGACACAGTGACCACCAGTATATATAGCAGTACGGTACGGAAGGCCACTGCTGTACCTACCTCTGTGTCGTCAAGTATACTATCCATCTACATTCTATACCTGTGGTGCATTTTAGTTTTGCAGTTTGCTGACACAATGACCACCAGTATATATAGCAGTACAGTATGGAAGGCCACTGCTGTACCTACCTCTGTGTCGTCAAGTATACTATCCATCTACATTCTATACCTGTGGTGCATTTTAGTTTTGCAGTTTGCTGACACAGTGACCACCAGTATATATAGCAGTACAGTACGGAAGGCCACTGCTGTACCTACCTCTGTGTCGTCAAGTATACTATCCATCTACATTCTATACCTGTGGTGCATTTTAGTTTTGCAGTTTGCTGACACAGTGACCACCAGTATATATAGCAGTACGGTACGGAAGGCCACTGCTGTACCTACCGCTGTGTCGTCAAGTATACTATCCATCTACATTCTATACCTGTGGTGCATTTTAGTTTTGCAGTTTGCTGACACAGTGACCACCAGTATATATAGCAGTACGGTACGGAAGGCCACTGCTGTACCTACCTCTGTGTCGTCAAGTATACTATCCATCTACATTCTATACCTGTGGTGCATTTTAGTTTTGCAGTTTGCTGACACAGTGACCACCAGTATATATAGCAGTACGGTACGGAAGGCCACTGCTGTACCTACCTCTGTGTCGTCAAGTATACTATCCATCTACATTCTATACCTGTGGTGCGACCTTGGTGCGCCTCTTTTTTTCTTTGCATCATGTGCTGTTTGGGGACTATTTTTTTGAAGTGCCATTCTGCCTGACACTGCAGTGCCACTCCTAGATGGGCCAGGTGTTTGTGTCGGCCACTTGGGTCGCTTAGCTTAGTCACACAGCTACCTCATTGCGCCTCTTTTTTTCTTTGCATCATGTGCTGTTTGGGGACAATTTTTTTGAAGTGCCATCCTGCCTGACACTGCAGTGCCACTCCTAGATGGGCCAGGTGTTTGTGTCGGCCACTTGTGTCGCTTAGCTTAGCCATCCAGCGACCTTGGTGCACCTCTTTTTTTCTTTGCATCATGTGCTGTTTGGGGACTATTTTTTTGAAGTGCCATCCTGCCTGACACTGCAGTGCCACTCCTAGATGGGCCAGGTGTTTGTGTCGGCCACTTGGGTCGCTTAGCTTAGTCACACAGCTACCTCATTGCGCCTCTTTTTTTCTTTGCATCATGTGCTGTTTGGGGACAATTTTTTTGAAGCGCCATCCTGCCTGACACTGCAGTGCCACTCCTAGATGGGCCAGGTGTTTGTGTCGGCCACTTGTGTCGCTTAGCTTAGCCATCCAGCGACCTTGGTGCACCTCTTTTTTTCTTTGCATCATGTGCTGTTTGGGGACTATTTTTTTGTAGTGCCATCCTGCCTGACACTGCAGTGCCACTCCTAGATGGGCCAGGTGTTTGTGTCGGCCACTTGGGTCGCTTAGCTTAGTCACACAGCTACCTCATTGCGCCTCTTTTTTTCTTTGCATCATGTGCTGTTTGGGTACAAATTTTTTGAAGTGCCATCCTGCCTGACACTGCAGTGCCACTCCTAGATGGGCCAGGTGTTTGTGTCGGCCACTTGTGTCGCTTAGCTTAGTCACACAGCGACCTTGGTGCGCCTCTTTTTTTCTTTGCATCATGTGCTGTTTGGGGACAATTTTTTTGTAGTGCCAAACTGCCTGACACTGCAGTGCCACTCCTAGATGGGCCAGGTGTTTGTGTCGGCCACTTGTGTCGCTTAGCTTAGCCATCCAGCGATGTTGGTGCACCTCTTTTTTTCTTTGCATCATGTGCTGTTTGGGGACTATTTTTTTGAAGTGCCATCCTGCCTGACACTGCAGTGCCACTCCTAGATGGGCCAGGTGTTTGTGTCAGCCACTTGGGTCGCTTAGCTTAGTCACACAGCTACCTCATTGCGCCTCTTTTTTTCTTTGCATCATTTGCTGTTTGGGGACTATTTTTTTGAAGTGCCATCCTGTCTGACACTGCAGTGCCACTCCTAGATGGGCCAGGTGTTTGTGTCGGCCACTTGGGTCGCTTAGCTTAGTCATCCAGCGACCTCGGTGCAAATTTTAGGACTAAAAATAATATTGTGAGGTGTGAGGTGTTCAGAATAGACTGAAAATGAGTGAAAATGATGGTTATTGAGGTTAATAATACTATGGGATCAAAATGACCCCCAAATTCTATGATTTAAGCTGTTTTTGAGGGTTTTTTTTATAAAAAACACCCGAATCCAAAACACACCCGAATCCGCCCAAAAAAATTTCAGGGAGGTTTTGCCAAAACGCATCCAAATCCAAAACACGGCCGCGGAACCGAATCCAAAACCAAAACACAAAACCCGAAAAATGTCCGGTGCACATTACTAGAATGCACCTGACTCAAGCGCAGTGGAGAATGATTTCAACGTTGTGCAAGGTTCTGCAACCCTTTGAACTTGCCACACGTGAAGTCAGTTCAGACACTGCCAGCCTGAGTCAGGTCATTCCCCTCATCAGGCTTTTGCAGAAGAAGCTGGAGACATTGAAGGAGGAGCTAAAACAGAGCGATTCCGTTAGGCATATGGGACTTGTGGATGGAGCCCTTAATTCGCTTAACCAGGATTCACGGGTGGTCAATCTGTTGAAATCAGAGCACTACATTTTAGCCACCGTGCTCGATCCTAGATTTAAAACCTACGTTGGATCTCTCTTTCCGGCAGACACAAGTCAGCAGAGGTTCAAAGACCTGCTGGTGAGAAAATTGTCAAGTCAAGCGGAACGTGATCCGTCAAAAGCTCCTCCTTCACATTCTCCCGCAACTGGGGGTGCAAGGAAAAGGCTAAGAATTCCGAGCCCACCCGCTGGCGGTGATGCAGGGCAGTCTGGAGCGAGTGTTGACATCTGGTCCAGACTGAAGGACCTGCCAACGATTACTGACAAGTTGTTTACTGTCACTGCATATGATTCTCTCACCATTGAAAGAATGGTGGAGGATTATATGAGTGACCGCATCCAAGTAGGCACGTCAGACAGTCGGTACGTATACTGGCAGGAAATAGAGGCAATTTGGAGGCCCTTGCAGATTCTGGCTTTATTTTACCTAAGTTGCCCACCCTCCAGTGTGTACTCCGAAAGAGTGTTTAGTGCAGCCGCTCACCTTGTCAGCAATCGGCGTACGAGGTTGCTTCCAGAAAATGTGGAGAAGATGATGTTCATCAAAATGAATTATAATCAATTCCTCCGTGGAGACATTCACCAGCAATTGCCTCTAGAAAGTATACAGGTACCTGAGATGGTGGATTCCAGTGGGGACGAATTAATAATCTGTGAGGAGGGGGATGTACACAGTGAAAGGGGTGAGGAATTGGACGATGAGGAGGAGGTGGACATCTTGTCTCTGTAGAGCCAGTTTGTGCACGGAGAGATTGATTGCTTCTTTTTTGGTGGGGGCGCAAACCAACCAGTCATTTCAGTCACAGTTGTGTGGCAGACCCTGTCGCTGAAATGATGGGTTTGTTAAAGTGTGCATGTCCTGTTTATACAACATAAGGGTGGGTGGGAGGGCCCAAGGACAATTCCATCTTGCACCTCTTTTTTCTTTCATTTTTCTTTGCATCATGTGCTGTTTGGGGACTATTTTTTTGAAGTGCCATCCTGCCTGACACTGCAGTGCCACTCCTAGATGGGCCAGGTGTTTGTGTCGGCCACTTGGGTCGCTTAGCTTAGCCATCCAGCAACCTTGGTGCAAATTTTAGGACTAAAAATAATATTGTGAGGTGTGAGGTGTTCAGAATAGACTGAAAATTAGTGGAAATTATGGTTATTGAGGTTAATAATACTATGGGATCAAAATGACCCCCAAATTCTATGATTTAAGCTGTTTTTGAGGGGTTTTTGTAAAAAAACACCCGAAACCAAAACACACCCGAATCCGACAAAAAAATTTCAGGGAGGTTTTGCCAAAACGCGTCCGAATCCAAAACACGGCCGCTGATCCGAATCCAAAACCAAAACACAAAACCCGAAAAATGTCCGGTGCACATCACTAATAATTATACGTCCAAATCACTGGAATTAAATGGCAAAATCTCGCTATCGCCTGCCTAGCGAAGTGGAATCTAGATGGGATTTGGTACCGGGGACACAATACCTCCATCAATTGTCTAAATCCCACTGCACTAATGGCGGATACCGGACGCACGTCTAACACCAACATAAGTGTCAAGGCCTCAGTTATGAGGGCTTCCATCGTCATGTGAAGATGAACCACTAGTCGTGAACATTAGAGATGAGCGGGTTCGGTTTCTCTGAATCCGAACCCGCCCGAACTTCATGTTTTTTTTCACGGGTCCGAGCGACTCGGATCTTCCCGCCTTGCTCGGTTAACCCGAGCGCGCCCGAACGTCATCATGACGCTGTCGGATTCTCGCGAGGCTCGGATTCTATCGCGAGACTCGGATTCTATATAAGGAGCCGCGCGTCGCCGCCATTTTCACACGTGCATTGAGATTGATAGGGAGAGGACGTGGCTGGCGTCCTCTCCATTTAGATTAGGGTTGAGAGAGAGAGAGAGAGATTGACCTGAGGCTGTGATACTGTAGAAGAGAGTGCAGAGTTTAGTGACTGACGACCACAGTGACCACCAGACAGTGCAGTTGTTTGTTTTATTTAATATATCCGTTCTCTGCCTGAAAAAAACGATACACACAGTGACTCAGTCACATACCATATCTGTGTGCACTGCTCAGCCCAGTGTGCTGCATCAATGTATATATATATCTGACTGTGCTCAGCTCACACAGCTTATAATTGTGGGGGAGACTGGGGAGCACTGCAGTGCCAGTTATAGGTTATAGCAGGAGCCAGGAGTACATAATATTATATTAAAATTAAACAGTGCACACTTTTGCTGCAGGAGTGCCACTGCCAGTGTGACTAGTGACCAGTGACCTGACCACCAGTATATATAATATTAGTAGTATACTATCTCTTTATCAACCAGTCTATATTAGCAGCAGACACAGTACAGTGCGGTAGTTCACGGCTGTGGCTACCTCTGTGTCGGCACTCGGCAGCCCGTCCATAATTGTATATACCACCTAACCGTGGTTTTTTTTTCTTTCTTTATACATACATACTAGTTACGAGTATACTATCTCTTTATCAACCAGTCTATATATTAGCAGCAGACCCAGTACAGTGCGGTAGTTCACGGCTGTGGCTACCTCTGTGTCGGCACTCGGCAGCCCGTCCATAATTGTATATACCACCTAACCGTGGTTTTTTTTTCTTTCTTTATAGTCATACTAGTTACGAGTATACTATCTCTTTATCAACCAGTCTATATTAGCAGCAGACACAGTACAGTGCGGTAGTTCACGGCTGTGGCTACCTCTGTGTCGGCACTCGGCAGCCCGTCCATAATTGTATATACCACCTAACCGTGGTTTTTTTTTCTTTCTTTATACATACATACTAGTTACGAGTATACTATCTCTTTATCAACCAGTCTATATTAGCAGCAGACACAGTACAGTGCGGTAGTTCACGGCTGTGGCTACCTCTGTGTCGGCACTCGGCAGCCCGTCCATAATTGTATATACCACCTAACCGTGGTTTTTTTTTCTTTCTTTATACATACATACTAGTTACGAGTATACTATCTCTTTATCAACCAGTCTATATATTAGCAGCAGACACAGTACAGTGCGGTAGTTCACGGCTGTGGCTACCTCTGTGTCGGCACTCGGCAGCCCGTCCATAATTGTATATACCACCTAACCGTGGTTTTTCTTTCTTTCTTTATACATACATACTAGTTACGAGTATACTATCTCTTTATCAACCAGTCTATATATTAGCAGCAGACACAGTACAGTGCGGTAGTTCACGGCTGTGGCTACCTCTGTGTCGGCACTCGGCAGCCCGTCCATAATTGTATATACCACCTAACCGTGTTTTTTTTTCTTTCTTTATACATACATACTAGTTACGAGTATACTATCTCTTTATCAACCAGTCTATATATTAGCAGCAGACACAGTACAGTGCGGTAGCTCACGGCTGTGGCTACCTCTGTGTCGGCACTCGGCAGCCCGTCCATAATTGTATATACCACCTAACCGTGGTTTTTCTTTCTTTCTTTATACATACATACTAGTTACGAGTATACTATCTCTTTATCAACCAGTCTATATATTAGCAGCAGACACAGTACAGTGCGGTAGTTCACGGCTGTGGCTACCTCTGTGTCGGCACTCGGCAGCCCGTCCATAATTGTATATACCACCTAACCGTGTTTTTTTTTTCTTTCTTTATAGTCATACTAGTTACGAGTATACTATCTCTTTATCAACCAGTCTATATTAGCAGCAGACACAGTACAGTGCGGTAGTTCACGGCTGTGGCTACCTCTGTGTCGGCACTCGGCAGCCCGTCCATAATTGTATATACCACCTAACCGTGGTTTTTTCTTCTTTCTTTATACATACATACTAGTTACGAGTATACTATCTCTTTATCAACCAGTCTATATTAGCAGCAGACACAGTACAGTGCGGTAGTTCACGGCTGTGGCTACCTCTGTGTCGGCACTCGGCAGCCCGTCCATAATTGTATATACCACCTAACCGTGGTTTTTTTTTCTTTCTTTATACATACATACTAGTTACGAGTATACTATCTCTTTATCAACCAGTCTATATATTAGCAGCAGACACAGTACAGTGCGGTAGTTCACGGCTGTGGCTACCTCTGTGTCGGCACTCGGCAGCCCGTCCATAATTGTATATACCACCTAACCGTGTTTTTTTTTTCTTTCTTTATACATACATACTAGTTACGAGTATACTATCTCTTTATCAACCAGTCTATATATTAGCAGCAGACACAGTACAGTGCGGTAGTTCACGGCTGTGGCTACCTCTGTGTCGGCACTCGGCAGCCCGTCCATAATTGTATATACCACCTAACCGTGGTTTTTTTTTCTTTCTTTATACATACATACTAGTTACGAGTATACTATCTCTTTATCAACCAGTCTATATATTAGCAGCAGACACAGTACAGTGCGGTAGTTCACGGCTGTGGCTACCTCTGTGTTGGCACTCGGCAGCCCGTCCATAATTGTATATACCACCTAACCGTGGTTTTTCTTTCTTTCTTTATACATACATACTAGTTACGAGTATACTATCTCTTTATCAACCAGTCTATATTAGCAGCAGACACAGTACAGTACGGTAGTTCACGGCTGTGGCTACCTCTGTGTCTGCACTCGGCAGGCAGTCCATAATTGTATACTAGTATCCATCTCCATTGTTTACCTGAGGTGCCTTTTAGTTGTGCCTATTAAAATATGGAGAACAAAAATGTTGAGGTTCCAAAATTAGGGAAAGATCAAGATCCACTTCCACCTCGTGCTGAAGCTGCTGCCACTAGTCATGGCCGAGACGATGAAATGCCAGCAACGTCGTCTGCCAAGGCCGATGCCCAATGTCATAGTACAGAGCATGTCAAATCCAAAACACCAAATATCAGAAAAAAAAGGACTCCAAAACCTAAAATAAAATTGTCGGAGGAGAAGCGTAAACTTGCCAATATGCCATTTACGACACGGAGTGGCAAGGAACGGCTGAGGCCCTGGCCTATGTTCATGGCTAGTGGTTCAGCTTCACATGAGGATGGAAGCACTCAGCCTCTCGCTAGAAAAATGAAAAGACTCAAGCTGGCAAAAGCAGCACAGCAAAGAACTGTGCATTCTTCGAAATCCCAAATCCACAAGGAGAGTCCAATTGTGTCGGTTGCGATGCCTGACCTTCCCAACACTGGACGTGAAGAGCATGCGCCTTCCACCATTTGCACGCCCCCTGCAAGTGCTGGAAGGAGCACCCGCAGTCCAGTTCCTGATAGTCAGATTGAAGATGTCAGTGTTGAAGTACACCAGGATGAGGAGGATATGGGTGTTGCTGGCGCTGGGGAGGAAATTGACCAGGAGGATTCTGATGGTGAGGTGGTTTGTTTAAGTCAGGCACCCGGGGAGACACCTGTTGTCCGTGGGAGGAATATGGCCGTTGACATGCCAGGTGAAAATACCAAAAAAAAATCAGCTCTTCGGTGTGGAGGTATTTCACCAGAAATGCGGACAACAGGTGTCAAGCCGTGTGTTCCCTTTGTCAAGCTGTAATAAGTAGGGGTAAGGACGTTAACCACCTCGGAACATCCTCCCTTATACGTCACCTGCAGCGCATTCATAATAAGTCAGTGACAAGTTCAAAAACTTTGGGTGACAGCGGAAGCAGTCCACTGACCAGTAAATCCCTTCCTCTTGTAACCAAGCTCACGCAAACCACCCCACCAACTCCCTCAGTGTCAATTTCCTCCTTCCCCAGGAATGCCAATAGTCCTGCAGGCCATGTCACTGGCAATTCTGACGAGTCCTCTCCTGCCTGGGATTCCTCCGATGCATCCTTGCGTGTAACACCTACTGCTGCTGGCGCTGCTGTTGTTGCCGCTGGGAGTCGATGGTCATCCCAGAGGGGAAGTCGTAAGCCCACTTGTACTACTTCCAGTAAGCAATTGACTGTTCAACAGTCCTTTGCGAGGAAGATGAAATATCACAGCAGTCATCCTACTGCAAAGCGGATAACTGAGGCCTTGACAACTATGTTGGTGTTAGACGTGCGTCCGGTATCCGCCGTTAGTTCACAGGGAACTAGACAATTTATTGAGGCAGTGTGCCCCCGTTACCAAATACCATCTAGGTTCCAATTCTCTAGGCAGGCGATACCGAGAATGTACACGGACGTCAGAAAAAGACTCACCAGTGTCCTAAAAAATGCAGTTGTACCCAATGTCCACTTAACCACGGACATGTGGACAAGTGGAGCAGGGCAGGGTCAGGACTATATGACTGTGACAGCCCACTGGGTAGATGTATGGACTCCCGCCGCAAGAACAGCAGCGGCGGCACCAGTAGCAGCATCTCGCAAACGCCAACTCTTTCCTAGGCAGGCTACGCTTTGTATCACCGCTTTCCAGAATACGCACACAGCTGAAAACCTCTTACGGCAACTGAGGAAGATCATCGCGGAATGGCTTACCCCAATTGGACTCTCCTGTGGATTTGTGGCATCGGACAACGCCAGCAATATTGTGTGTGCATTAAATATGGGCAAATTCCAGCACGTCCCATGTTTTGCACATACCTTGAATTTGGTGGTGCAGAATTTTTTAAAAAACGACAGGGGCGTGCAAGAGATGCTGTCGGTGGCCAGAAGAATTGCGGGACACTTTCGGCGTACAGGCACCACGTACAGAAGACTGGAGCACCACCAAAAACTACTGAACCTGCCCTGCCATCATCTGAAGCAAGAAGTGGTAACGAGGTGGAATTCAACCCTCTATATGCTTCAGAGGTTGGAGGAGCAGCAAAAGGCCATTCAAGCCTATACAATTGAGCACGATATAGTAGGTGGAATGCACCTGTCTCAAGCGCAGTGGAGAATGATTTCAACGTTGTGCAAGGTTCTGATGCCCTTTGAACTTGCCACACGTGAAGTCAGTTCAGACACTGCCAGCCTGAGTCAGGTCATTCCCCTCATCAGGCTTTTGCAGAAGAAGCTGGAGACATTGAAGGAGGAGCTAACACGGAGCGATTCCGCTAGGCATGTGGGACTTGTGGATGGAGCCCTTAATTCGCTTAACAAGGATTCACGGGTGGTCAATCTGTTGAAATCAGAGCACTACATTTTGGCCACCGTGCTCGATCCTAGATTTAAAGCCTACCTTGGATCTCTCTTTCCGGCAGACACAAGTCTGCTGGGGTTGAAAGACCTGCTGGTGACAAAATTGTCAAGTCAAGCGGAACGCGACCTGTCAACATCTCCTCCTTCACATTCTCCCGCAACTGGGGGTGCGAGGAAAAGGCTCAGAATTCCGAGCCCACCCGCTGGCGGTGATGCAGGGCAGTCTGGAGCGACTGCTGATGCTGACATCTGGTCCGGACTGAAGGACCTGACAACGATTACGGACATGTCGTCTACTGTCACTGCATATGATTCTCTCAACATTGATAGAATGGTGGAGGATTATATGAGTGACCGCATCCAAGTAGGCACGTCACACAGTCCGTACTTATACTGGCAGGAAAAAGAGGCAATTTGGAGGCCCTTGCACAAACTGGCTTTATTCTACCTAAGTTGCCCTCCCACAAGTGTGTACTCCGAAAGAGTGTTTAGTGCCGCCGCTCACCTTGTCAGCAATCGGCGTACGAGGTTACATCCAGAAAATGTGGAGAAGATGATGTTCATTAAAATGAATTATAATCAATTCCTCCGCGGAGACATTGACCAGCAGCAATTGCCTCCACAAAGTACACAGGGAGCTGAGATGGTGGATTCCAGTGGGGACGAATTGATAATCTGTGAGGAGGGGGATGTACACGGTGATATATCGGAGGGTGATGATGAGGTGGACATCTTGCCTCTGTAGAGCCAGTTTGTGCAAGGAGAGTTTAATTGCTTCTTTTTTGGGGGGGTCCAAACCAACCCGTCATATGTCACAGTCGTGTGGCAGACCCTGTCACTGAAATGATGGGTTGGTTAAAGTGTGCATGTCCTGTTTTGTTTATACAACATAAGGGTGGGTGGGAGGGCCCAAGGACAATTCCATCTTGCACCTCTTTTTTCTTTTCTTTTTCTTTGCATCATGTGCTGATTGGGGAGGGTTTTTTGGAAGGGACATCCTGCGTGACACTGCAGTGCCACTCCTAAATGGGCCCGGTGTTTGTGTCGGCCACTAGGGTCGCTAATCTTACTCACACAGTCAGCTACCTCATTGCGCCTCTTTTTTTCTTTGCGTCATGTGCTGTTTGGGGAGGGTTTTTTGGAAGGGACATCCTGCGTGACACTGCAGTGCCACTCCTAGATGGGCCCGGTGTTTGTGTCGGCCACTAGGGTCGCTAATCTTACTCACACAGCTACCTCATTGCGCCTCTTTTTTTCTTTGCGTCATGTGCTGTTTGGGGAGGGTTTTTTGGAAGGGACATCCTGCGTGACACTGCAGTGCCACTCCTAGATGGGCCCGGTGTTTGTGTCGGCCACTAGGGTCGCTAATCTTACTCACACAGCTACCTCATTGCGCCTCTTTTTTTCTTTGCGTCATGTGCTGTTTGGGGAGGGTTTTTTGGAAGGGCCATCCTGCGTGACACTGCAGTGCCACTCCTAGATGGGCCCGGTGTTTGTGTCGGCCACTAGGGTCGCTTATCTTACTCACACAGCGACCTTGGTGCAAATTTTAGGACTAAAAATAATATTGTGAGGTGTGAGGTATTCAGAATAGACTGAAAATGAGTGTAAATTATGGTTTTTGAGGTTAATAATACTTTGGGATCAAAATGACCCCCAAATTCTATGATTTAAGCTGTTTTTTAGTGTTTTTTGAAAAAAACACCCGAATCCAAAACACACCCGAATCCTACAAAAAAAATTCGGTGAGGTTTTGCCAAAACGCGTTCGAACCCAAAACACGGCCGCGGAACCGAACCCAAAACCAAAACACAAAACCCGAAAAATTTCAGGCGCTCATCTCTAGTGAACATAGGCCAGGGCCTCAGCCGTTCCTTACCACTCTGTGTCGTAAATGGCATATTGGCAAGTTTACATTTCTCCTTAGACCATTTAAATTTTTTTTTTTTTTGATCTTTTTACTGAACTTTGGCTTTTTGGATTTTACATGCCCTCTACTATCACAATAGGCATCGGCCTTGGCAGACGACGTTGATGGCATTTCATCATCTATGTCACGGCTAGTGGCAGCAGCTTCAGCACTAGGAGGAAGTGGTTCTTGATCTTTCCCTATTTTATCCTCCAAATTTTTGCAGCGGCAGACAGGATGGCACTTAAAAAAAACTAGTCCCCAAACAGCACATCATGCAAAGAAGTAAAAGAGGTGCAATGAGGCAGCTGTATGACTAAGCTAAGCGACACAAGTGTGTGGTACAAAAACCTGGCCCATCTAGGGTTGGCACTACAGTCCCACTGCACTAATGGCGGACACTGGACGCACGTCTAACACCAACATAGCTGTCAAGGCCTCAGTTATCCGCTTTGTAACAGGATGACTGCTGTCATATTTCATTGTCCTAGCAAAGGACTGTTGGACAGTCAATTGCTTACTGGAAGTAGTACAAGTGGTCTTCCGACTTCCCCTCTGGGATGAAGATCGACTCCCAGCAGCAGTGGCAGCAGCAACAGCACCAGGCATGCCACTCAAGGATCCTCTGAAGGTATTCCGGTTAGGAGAGGATTCATCAGTCATGCCAGTGACATGGCCTGCAGGACTACTTCCATTCCTGACAGAGGAGGAAATTTACGTTGAGGGAATTGGTGGTGTGGCTTGCAGAAGCTTGCGTACAAGATGAAGAAGGGATTTAGGTGTCAGTGGACTGCTTACGCTCTTACCCAAAGTTTCTGAACTTGACAATGACTTCAGATGAATGCGCTGCAGGTGACTTATAAGGGAGGATGTTCCTAGGTGGTTAATGTCCTTACCCCTACTTATTACGGATTGACAAAGGCAACACACGGCTTGACACCTATTGTTTGGATTTGTGGAGAAATAATTCCACAATGAAGAGGTGTTTTTTTTTGGTATTTTGCTCAGGCATGACAATGGGCTTTCTCATCCCATGGACAACAACTGTCTCCACTGGCTGTCACTGGCCTAGACTGAGGGTGTTGTGAACTCGGGGACTCTTCCTATGGTTGGGAAGAGGAACCACAACTGAGCCGGAAAAGGGGAGGCCTAATATAGGATTTCCTCATACAGGATGCTGACAATGGAGTTAGATGAAATATTGATGAGTTTTATTGCAGGGAAAACAACTTAAAGTCAAATGACAAAAGGGGTGAATGTCCAGACTCACTGAAGGGTTTTATGAGCAGAATTTGAGATACTGGTAGCTGGAGAAACTGTGGGTGATATTTAAAAGTCACTGATAACTTATAAATGATGATAAAGGCACAGATGGAAAAAGAACTTGTAAGCGGTGACAGAGACGCTGATGATGTGAGGAACAGAAGTGCAGGGGGTTTTAGACGCTGTTTAATTTGTAGAACTTGAGAACGGTGACTGAGACGCTGATGATGTGAGGAACTGAAGTGCAGGGGTTTTAGACGCTGTTAAGTTGTAGAACTTGAGAACGGTGACTGAGACGCTGTTAATTGTAGAACTTGAGAACGGTGATTTAGACCCGCAGCCACGCTGATTCCTAGGAGCACTGGTGACTGGATCACAGAGAGATATACCGGCCGCTGAGTACACTGGAACCGGTGCAGCGGACTGGCAGACTGGAAATGCCGGGGACACTAGAGTACAACTGCAGAGATCCTTGCCGGGAACAAGAGCGCTGGCATCTACGTCACGGAAAGACGATACTCAGGCACTGAGGCTCCGTCCGGGGTCTGACTTTGAATTCCCCGCCACCACTGGATTGGCGGAGCAGTCTGATGACATCACCCGCCCCCCGTCAACGTGAAGCCGGGTGTCATGGCGGCGCCCATGCCCCGGAGAATCACCGGGAGCCGCGCCAGCCAGACGCCGGAGCCCACGGACCACCGAAGGCAGAGGCCGCAACACCGACCAGCAGACACGCAGGGGTAAGCGCGGCGCCTCTGGTGTGTGACAGTACCCCCTCTTCCAGGAGTGGCCCCTGGACACTTTCCAGGTTTCGTTGGATGTCTGGAATGGAACATCCGCACCAGTCGGGGAGCCGTAACCTCAGTAGCTTTGACCCAGCTACTTTCCTCGGGGGCCAAAACCTTTCCGTTCCACCAAATACTGCAGATTCTTGTGACGATAGCGAGAATCAAGTATAGCTTTGATCTCGAAGTCCGTACCCTCTTCAGCCTCTGCAGAGGTTGGCCTTGGGGACTTGGAGTGAAACCGGTTCAAAACAAGAGGGCGAAGAAGAGAGACATGGAAGGAATTTGGTATCCAGAAATGGGAAGGCAATCCCAATTTGCAGGCAACCGGATTCAAAACTTGTAACACGGGATAAGGACCAATGAACCTTGGAGCGAACTTCATAGTGGGCACCTTTAAACGAAGATTGCGGGTAGAGAGCCAAACCCTGTCACCAACCTTGTATTGAGGAGCTGCCCGTCGCTTCCTATCCGCAAAGAACTTATACCGAGCGGAAACTCTCTTGAGATTGGCATGGACTCGACTCCAGATTTGACTAAAATGCCGGAGGGTAGAGGCTGCAGCAGGAACTTCTTCTGGAGGACAAATGGGTAATTCCGGAACTTGGGGATGAAATCCGTAATTAATGAAAAATGGAGACTCACCAGTCGAGGAGTGATATAGATGATTATGGGCAAACTCGGCCCAAGGCAGCAACTCCACCCAATTGTCTTGTGAGGGGGAGAGATAAACACGGAGAAAAGTCTCTAGATCTTGATTGACGCGTTCAGTTTGCCCATTGGTCTGTGGATGGTAAGCAGATGAAAACTTGAGTTTTATTTGTAGAGCCGTGCAGAGGGCTCTCCAGAATCTTGCCGTAAACTGTACCCCTCTATACGAGACTATTTCCAGAGGTAACCCGTGCAGACGGAAGTGTTCCCGAATGAATAACAAAGCCAACTTAGAAGCTGATGGTAATCCGGACAACGGAACAAAATGTGCCATCTTAGAGAATCGGTCGATAATCACCCAGACGGTGTTATGACCATTAGAGAGAGGCAGTTCAGTAACAAAATCCATAGAGATATGAGTCCAAGGCCTCTTAGGAATGGACAATGGGTGCAACAACCCCGCAGGAGGTAGACGAAGAATTTTGTGCTGAGCACATTGAGGACACGAATTGACATATTCTTGAACGTCCCTCTTCATAGTGTCCCACCAGTAAGATCTTCGTAGAAATTCCCACATCTTTTGAACTCCCGGATGGCCAGAAAACTTGGAAATGTGAGCCCACTGCAACAATCTTGGTCGAGATTTAGCTGGCACAGACATTCTTCCAGGAGGAGGACCCAACGCAGTGGGAGCCGCAGAAATAGAGACAGGACTGAGGATCAACGCCTATTCAACGAAATTCTCCTCATCCGAAGCCATTAAGGAACGGGATAGGGCATCCGCCTTGGTGTTGAGAGTTCCAGTCCGGTACTTAATGACAAATGAAAATCGAGCAAAAAAGAGCGCCCATCTTGCTTGACGGGGATTCAAGCACTGGGCCGTCTTAAGATACAGTAAATTCTTGTGATCCGTGAAAACCGTAATTAGGTGTTTAGCCCCTTCCAAAAGATATCTCCATTCTTCTAAGGCAGATTTTATTGCCAACAGTTCTTTGTCTCCAATGGTGTAATGTAATTCAGCAGGGGAGAATTTGCGAGAATGGAAACCACATGGATGTAACTTCCCATCTGAAGCGTATTGCGAAAGTACGGCACCTATGCCTACCGTAGAAGCATCAACCTCAAGAAAGAATGGTTTTAGAAAGTCTGGTTGCTGAAGCACCGGAGCGGTCATAAAGGCTGCCTTCAACTGGGCGAACGCTGCTACAGCTTCAGAGGACCAATGGCTTGGGTCAGCCCCCTTCTTGGTTAGGGCAGTAATAGGCGCCACAATAGTAGAGAAACCCCTTATGAACTTCCGGTAGTAATTTGCGAACCCTAGAAACCGTTGTACTGCTTTCAAGGAAAGAGGCTGAGTCCAGTCCCGAATAGCAGAAAGTTTCTCTGGATCCATACGCAACTCCGTGCCTGAAATAATGTAGCCCAGAAATGAAATAGAGGGGACCTCAAAAGTGCATTTGGAAATCTTGCCGTAAAGAGGGTTCTCTCGCAACCAAAGGAGTACCTCCTTAACTTGTATTCTGTGCTCAGTGAGATTCTTCGAAAATATCAGGATATCATCCAAATATACCACCACATTTAGGTATAACATGTCCCGAAAGACTTCATTAATGAATCCCTGAAAAACGGCAGGGGCATTGCTGAGGCCAAACGGCATTACCAGGTACTCATAATGCCCGTCCCTAGTATTGAAGGCCGTCTTCCACTCGTCCCCTTGTCGAATACGTATCAAGTTATAAGCTCCCCTTAAATCGAGCTTAGTGAAGACTCGAGCTCCGCAAACTTTATCGAAAAGCTCCGTGATGAGCGGCAGGGGATACTTATTCTTAATGGTGACTTCATTTAGACCACGATAATCGATACATGGCCTCAGGCCTCCGTCTTTTTTCTTCACAAAGAAGAAGCCCGCTCCCGCTGGGGAAGTAGAGGGGCGGATGAATCCCTTCTGCAGATTAGACTTGATATATTCTGACATGGCTTGAGTCTCAGGTACTGACAAAGGATAGGTACGACCTCGAGGTGGCATTTTCCCCGGAATAAGCTTAATAGGACAGTCCCAAGGTCTATGCAGTGGTAACTTATCGGCCGCCTGTTCCGAAAAAACATCTGCAAACTCCCGATAAGCCTGTGGAATCTGCTCTACATCCGACTTGGACGATGCACGAAGCGGGTAGACAGGAGTAAGACAATTCGAGTGACAGAATGGACTCCAAGAAATTATCTGTGTCGACTTCCAGTTGACGTGAGGGTTATGAAGCTTGAGCCAGGGAAGACCAAGGACGAGGTCGTGAGACATCTCCTGAATCACAAGGAACTCCAGATGTTCTTGGTGCAAAGCTCCCACTTGCAGCTTGATTGGCGTTGTATGACTTGTAATCAGAGCATTAGGAATTTGGGTACCATTAATAGCAGTTATCGTAATAGGTCGTTCGACCGACTGTAACTTCAAACCTAGATTCTGGGCGCAGGAAAGGGAAATAAAATTCCCCGCAGCTCCTGAGTCCAACAGTGTCTTAACGTTTTTGACTTCAGACTCAGAAAACAGAGAAACAGAAAGCAGACAGTCCGCTGCCGGAGAAGATTGAGAAACAACCCCTAGCTTGACTTCTCCAGAACAAGCTAGGACTGCCCGTTTCCCGGGCGAGACTTGCAAGACTTGAGGAAATGATCCGCGGCTCCACAGTAGAGGCAAAGTCTACCCTCACGCCGACGTTGACGCTCTTCTGGGGACAGCCGAGACCGATTAATCTGCATGGGTTCGTCTGGACTGAAATTAACTGTTTGCTTAGAAGGAAGAGATCGGAGTCTCAACCGGTCTGACTGACTACGTTCACCACCTCGTTCCTGCATACGAAGATCCACCTTTACACAGAGTGAAACCAACTGTTCCAAGGAATCTGGCAGATCTCTAGTAATCAATTCGTCTTTTAAACGATCTGAGAGACCGTTCCAAAAAGCAGCCCGAAGGGCATCATTATTCCAGCTCAGTTCAGAAGCTATAGTTTGAAAGTTAATTACATACTGTCCCACTGTACGAGAGCCTTGTCGAACTCGGAGCAAGTCAGCTGAGGCAGCAGTCGTCCGGCCAGGCTTATCAAAGATCTTTCAGAACGATGTAATGAAGTTGGTATAACTAGAGACTAACGGATCTGATCGCTCCCACAACGGTGACACACACTCCAACGCTGAACCCTCAAGCAAAGAGATAATGTATGCCTCTTTAGACCGATCAGTAGGGAAGTTATGTGAGAGAAGTTCGAAGTGTACCTCACACTGATTGAGGAATCCACGGCAATTTTTCGGATTCCCGTTATAACGAGGAGGAGTGGGAAGCTGAAGGCGTGACCTGGTTCCAGACAAGGAGGGAACGTTGCCAGATACAACCACTGGTGCGGATACTGGAACTGGAGCTATGACCACTGAAGCCAGCGAAGTCTGGATTTGATCCAGCCGGCCAGATAACTCCTGGAGATAATGCATCACCTGATTCTGTGCTGCTTCCTGACTCTGTACTCGGGAAACCAGGTCCTGCATGGTGCTTGCCTCTGGGTTTCGATTCCCCGGGTCCATGTGGCCTGAGTATACTGTCACTGGCCTAGACTGAGGGTGTTGTGAACTCGGGGACTCTTCCGATGGTTGGGAAGAGGAACCACAACTGAGCCGGAAAAGGGGAGGCCTAATATAGGATTTCCTCATACAGGACGCTGACAATGGAGTTAGATGAAATATTGATGAGTTTTATTGTAGGGAAAACAACTTAAAGTCAAATTACAAAAGGGGTGAATGTCCAGACCCACTGAAGGGTTTTATGAGCAGAATTTGAGATACTGGTAGCTGGAGAAACTGTGGGTGATATTTAAAAGTCACTGATAACTTATAAATGATGATAAAGGCACATATGGAAAAAGAACTTGTAAGCGGTGACAGAGACGCTGATGATGTGAGGAACAGAAGTGCAGGGGTTTTAGACGCTGTTTAATTTGTAGAACTTGAGAACGGTGACTGAGACGCTGATGATGTGAGGAACTGAAGTGCAGGGGTTTTAGACGCTGTTAAGTTGTAGAACTTGAGAACGGTGACTGAGACGCTGAAGATGTGAGGAACTGAAGTGCAGGGGTTTTAGACGCCGTTAATTGTAGAACTTGAGAACGGTGATTTAGACCCGCAGCCACGCTGATTCGTAGGAGCACTGGTGACTGGATCACAGAGAGATATACCGGCCGCTGAGTACACTGGAACCGGTGCAGCGGACTGGCAGACTGGAAATGCCGGGGACACTGGAGTACAACTGCAGAAATCCTTGCCGGGAACAAGAGCGCTGGCATCTACGTCAGGGAAAGACGATACTGAGGCACTGAGGCTCCGTCCGGCGTCTGACTTTGAATTCCCCGCCACCGCTGGATTGGCGGAGCAGTCTGATGACGTCACCCGCCCCCCCGTCCACGTGAAGCCGGGTGTCATGGCGGCGCCCATGCCCCAGAGAATCGCCGGGAGCCGCGCCAGCCAGACGCCGGAGCCCGCGGCCCACCGAGGGCAGAGGCCGCAACACCGACCAGCAGACAAGCAGGGGAAAGCGCGGCGAACGCCGCCTCTGGTGTGTGATACTGGCGACTTATTCAAACAAACCACATCACCATCAGAATCCTCATCATCAACTTCCTCCTCAGTGCCAGCTACACCTACAGTATATCCTCCTCATCCTGGTGTACGTCTACAGTGACATCCCAAATCTCAATATTAGCAACTGGAATGTCGGTGCTCTTCCCAGCACTTGCAGGGGGCATGCAAATGGTGAAAGGAGCCTCCTCTTTCTATACAGTCTTGGGAAGGTCAGGCCTAGACATCGCAACTGCAGACACTCTTGGACTCTCCTTGGGGATTTGTGATATCTCTGAACACACAGCTGTTTTTCCCTGTGCTTTAACAAGCTTAATTTTTTTAATTATTCGAGAGGAAAGAGGGCTTCCATCCTCTTGAGAAGCTGAGCCACCAGCCATGAACATATGCCAAGGCCTTAGCCTTTCCTTGGCACTTTGTGTCGTGAATGGCATATTGCCAATGTTACGTTTCTAGTCAGATAATTTCTTTTTTTTCTGATAATTAATTTTTGCTTCTTGGATTTTACAAGCCCTCTAGGACATTGGGCATCGGCCTTAGCAAACAACGTTGATGGAATTGCATTGTCAATGTCATGACTGGTGGCAGCAGCAGCTTCAGCACCAGTACTAGGAACTGGATGTGGTTCCTGATCTTCCATTATTTTTTCCTACAAATATTTGGGATCCGGTCTGAAGATCGACAGTATCTAGGTCGACAATGTTTAGGTCGACCACTATAGGTCGACAGTCACTAGGTCGACATGGATGGAAGGTTGAAGGGGTTTCTAGGTCGACATGTGCTAGGTCGACAGGTCTAAAGGTCGACATGAGTTTTTCACTTTTTTTTTCTTTTTTTGAATTTTTTCATACTTAACGATCCACGTGGACTACGATTGGAACGGTAATCTGTGCCGAGCGAAGCGGTAGCGGAGCGAAGGCACCATGCCCGAAGCATGGCGAGCGAAGCGAGACATGAAAGGGTACCGGGATCCCGGGATCCCGGTCACTCTACGAAGAAAACGACAAAAAAAAAACAACCTCATGTCGACCTTTAGACCTGTCGACCTAGCACATGTCGACCTAGAAACCCTGTCGACCTTCCATCCATGTTGACCTAGTGACTGTCGACCTAAAGTGGTCGACCTAAACATTGTCGACCTAGATACTGTCGATTTGATGAACCACACCCAAATATTTTTCCTCCATTTTACAGGACAGCACCCCTTTGTTATTACAGCACACAGAACAGTGCCCTTTTATTTTCACAGCACACCTGTATTCTTACAGCATACAGTACCAGTGTAATCTTATTTGAACAGCAGCACTCCTATATTTTACAGCATACAGTTGCATTGTGCTTGTAATTTTTAACAACTGCACCCCTGAATTTTTACAACATACATGGCCAATGTAATGTTATTTGAACAGCAGCACTCCTATGTTTTACAGCATATAGGAGCAGTGTGCTTGTATTTTTTTTAACAACTGCACCCCTGAATTTTTACAACATACAGGGTTAGTGTAATGTTCTTTGAACAGCAGCACCCCTATATTTTACAGCATACAGGAGCAGTGTGCTTTTTATTTTTTAACAACTGCACCCCTGAATTTTATAGCATACAGGGCCAGTGTAAGGTTATTTGAATAGCAGCACCTTTATATTTTACAGCACACAGGAGCAGTGTGCTTTTAATTTTTAACAACTGCACCCCTGAATTTTTACAACATACAGGGCCAGCAGCACCCCTATATTTTACAGCATACAGGACTAGTGTGCTTTTAATTTTTAAAACTGCACCTCTGAATTTTTGTAGCATACAGGGCCAACAGCACCCCTATATTTTCCAGCATACAGGAGGACAGAGCCCCTGCACCCTGTACAACACAGTGACAGCCAGTACTGCAACACCCATGTACAGCTGCAGCACCCATCCATAACAGCACATGAAACACCAGTGACAGCCAGGACAGCTGGGACTGCCAGGACAACACCCTAATATAGCACAGGTACACTACAGTGACTGCAGCAGCACCCCTAAAGAGCACACACTAACCCCACCCAACGCCACCACCCACAGAGAGAGACAGAGGTCTGGCTCCCTCACTCTCCAAGTTCAGAGTGAAAATGGCGGCGATGCGCAGCTGTTTGTAAGGAATCCATATCCCATCAGAATCCGACAGCGGGATGCTGACGTTTTGTCTCGTTCTGGTTTCCGAGTCAGGCGGGAAGTCCCGAGCCAGACTCGGATCTGGGTATGGAGCGTGAAGTTTGGGGGGGTTTGGTTCTCAGGGAACCAAACCCGTTCATACGTAATATATATCTATACTGTATATATATAAATAGTATTTTGGACTGAATTTCTATGAAAGTTTAAAGCTGACATAGCTTTATCTTTTTCTGCATTGTAATCAGTTTACCTGTTCTGTAGTTTACCGTATTTTAAAATATGCAGCTTCAGGTACAAATTGGTTCAGAACAATTGTGTATTCCATCTGAAGTAAACTACAAGACGCATTTTGTTTAATTTTCCTGTCTTCCTTCGTTGCAGATGTATCCTGTACCGCTGTTCTTTGTGTTATGCTGCTTGTCAATAATTCTGTTGTTGGAGTCGATGAAAATCTGACAGCTGTGCACAACCTTTGCTAGAAATTCTCTCTATTGATCCAAAGAAAGTGAATAAAACAAATTCAAATAAAAAATAAAAGATAAAAAAAAATCTGTCTCTAGAGGAAATATAATTTCTTGCAGATACCAAAAGTTTTTGAAGCTTGAACCAATGGCCTTTCAAAACACAAATAGTTTTTTATATTCATTGATTTTTTTCCTTCTGCATAGTATTTACCAGAAAGACAGCATTAAGAATCTGCTGTTCAGTGCAATCCTTTAAACTGAGTTCTTGAAAAAAATAATAATAATGACATCACAAACTTCCAGGGTCCAAGTGGATCCGGCTGGGACTCAGATCTCCCGGCCTGCCTCAGATCCAAATATGAAGAAAAACCTAATCTTCCCGGTGTCAGATCTTGGATCTCGTGGATTTTGGATTTGGGCGCCAAGTACCACTGAAATCAGTGGGCTGACTGCTGATTGACTGAGAGCACTGCTCTCAAGGCTCTCAGCCAATGGATCCTAGCATTCTCTCCCACAAAGGCTTCTACTGTGCTGCAGAGACACTCATACCAGGCATGGCAGGCACTTAGAAGAGCGTTGTGTACACTGCAGTGCTCGGTTCATCATCATCCTCACAGACACCACCGGGGGCATTTACCATCTGTCATACCCACCTGCCTGCTGTCACACTACACTACTACAGCTGCCATGTCTACCCGCACTGTATCCGTCTTGCAGTGTAACCTGCACTGTATCCGACCCACACTGTATCCGACCTGCAATGTATCCGACACACACTGTAACCTGCACTATATCCAACCTGCACTGTGACTCGCATTGTATCCGACCTGCTTTGTATCCAACCCACACTGGAACCTGCTCTGTATCCAACCAACACTGTATCCAACCTGCACTGTGACCCACACTGTATCCAACCTGCACTGTGACCCGCACTGTATCCAACCCGCACTGTAAGCTGCTCTGTATCCAATCCGCACTGTATCCAACCTGCACTGTGATCCGTACTGTATCCAACCCACACTGTAACCGGTTCTGTATCCAACCCGCACTGTATCCAAACTGCACTGTATCCAACCCACACTGACACCTGTTCTGTATCCAACCCGCACTGTATCCAGCCTGCACTGTGACTCGCACTGTATCCAATCCACACTGTATCTTTATGTGACCCATACTGTATCAAATCTGCAATGTATCCGACCCGCAGTGTGTGTCCTGCATTGTAACCCACACTTTATTTAACCTACACTGTAACCGGCTCTGTGTCCAACCCGCAGTGTATCCAACCTGCACTGTATCCTACCCACACTGTAACCTGCTCTGTATCCAACCCGCTTTGTATCCAACCTGCACTGTTACCCGCACTGTATCCAACCCGCACTGTAAGCTGCTCTGTATCCAAACCGCACTGTATCCAACCTGCACTGTGACCCGCACTGCATCCGACCCGCACTGTATCCAACCCACACTGTAACCGGCTCTGTATCCAACCTGCACTGTATCCAACCCACACTGTAATCCGCTCGGTATCCAACCTGCACTGTATACAACCTGCACTGTATACAACCCGCACTGTAACCTGCTCTGTATCCAGTACGCACTGTATCCAACCTGCACTGTGACCCACACTGTATCCAATCCGCACTGTATCTTCATCTGACCCATACTGTATCAAATCTGCACTGTCAGTGCCGGACTGGCCCACAGGGGTACAGGGGAAACCACAGGTGGGCCCCACTGCCTGGGCCCCCCACTCCCTCCTCTAGTAATCAGATTTTGCACTTGAATTATACATTATGCATATGTTACATTATACTGCACAGGACTATGGTGTACTTTCTACAGTGTTATTAATCTGGTACAGTACATTACCATGCATGCACTAGCGGTATTTGCTATATATATGTATCAAGGGGCCCAGAACCTGCACTACTGGTTAGCCAAGCATCTAAGCATGGGCCCTATCACTGCAATTCCCCTCCATGACCCAGTCCGACACTGTGCACTGTATTCGACCCGCAGTGTGTGTCCTGCATTGTAACCAGTGCCGTTTCTTCACGGGACGCCCGCCGTGGCACTACCTAAGTACTTTCAAACCCCCTCCCCTCTCCTCCCGAGTGCCCAGCTTGGGGGGCGGGGTTTCGCGGAATGACGCGTTTGTGTCATGACGCAATCGTGTCATTCCGCGAAACCCCGCCCCCCGAGCTGGGCACTCGGGAGGAGGGAGAAGGGGGAGCCAAGCCGGCCCAGCACTGCGCAGACGAGGGAGAGGCGGCTGAAGAGCGGGAAGAACCGCTTCAAATGTAAGTCAGCCCCTCTCCCTCTCTCTCTCTCTCCCCCCCACCACCACCTGCCAAACTGTAAAATGGGGACACCTGTCTGCCGGAATGTGTAAAATGGGGACACTTGCCTGACGGAATGTGTAAAATGGGGACACCTGTCTGCCGCAATGTGTAAAATGGGGACACTTGCCTGCCGTACTGTGTAAAATGGGGACACTTGCCTGCCGTACTGTGTAAAATGGGGACACGTGCCTGCCAGAATGTGTAAAATGGGGACACTTGCCTGCCGTAATGTGTAAAATGGGGACACTTGCCTGCCAGAATGTGTAAAATGGGGACACTTACCTGCCGTACTGTATAAAATGGGGACACTTGCCTGCCGTACTGTGTAAAATGGGGACACGTGCCTGCCAGAATGTGTAAAATGGGGACACTTGCCTGCCGTAATGTGTAAAATGGGGACACTTGCCTGCCGTACTGTGTAAAATGGGGGCACGTGCCTGCCGCAATGTATAAAATGGGGACACTTTCCTGCCGCAATGTGTAAAATGGGGGCACGTGCCTGCCGCAATGTGTAAAATGGGGACACTTGCCTGCCGTACTGTGTAAAATGGGGACACTTGCCTGCCGTACTGTGTAAAATGGGGACACTTGCCTGCCGTACTGTGTAAAATGGGGACACGTGCCTGCCAGAATGTGTAAAATGGGGACACTTGCCTGCCGTAATGTGTAAAATGGGGACACTTGCCTGCCAGAATGTGTAAAATGGGGACTCTTGCCTGCCGTACTGTGTAAAATGGGGGCACGTGCCTGCCGCAATGTGTAAAATGGGGACACTTGCCTGCCGTAATGTGTAAAATGGGGACACTTGCCTGCCGTACTGTGTAAAATGGGGGCACGTGCCTGCCGCAATGTATAAAATGGGGACACTTGCCTGCCGGAATGTATAAAATGGGGACACCTGTCTTCCGCAATGTCTAAAATGGGGACACTAGCCTGCCGTAATGTGTAAAATGGGGACACTAGCCTGCCGTAATGTGTAAAATGGGGACATTTGCCTGCCGTAATGTGTAAAATGGGGACACTTGCCTGCCGTAATGTGTAAAATGGGGACACTTGCCTGCCGAAATGTGTAAAATGGGGGCACGTGCCTGCCGCAATGTGTAAAATGGGGACACCTGTCTGCCGCAATGTGTAAAATGGGGACACTTTCCTGCCGCAATGTGTAAAATGGGGACACTTTCCTGCCGCAATGTGTAAAATGGGGACACTTTCCTGCCGCAATGTGTAAAATGGGGACACGTGCCTGCCGCAATGTGTAAAATGGGGACACTTGCCTGTTGTACTGTGTAAAATGGGGGCACTTGCCTGCCGCAATGTGTAAAATGGGGACACTTTCCTGCCGCAATGTGTAAAATGGGGACACTTTCCTGCCGCAATGTGTAAAATGGGGACACGTGCCTGCCGCAATGTGTAAAATGGGGACACTTTCCTGCCGCAATGTGTAAAATGGGGGCACGTGCCTGCCGCAATGTGTAAAATGGGGACACGTGCCTGCCGCAATGTGTAAAATGGGGACACGAGCCTGCCGCAATGTGTAAAATGGGGACACTTTCCTGCCGCAATGTGTAAAATGGGGACACGTGCCTGTTGTACTGTGTAAAATGGGGGCACATGCCTGCCGCAATGTGTAAAATGGGGACACTTTCCTGCCGCAATGTGTAAAATGGGGGCACGTGCCTGCCGTACTGTGTAAAATGGGGACACTTTCCTGCCGCAATGTGTAAAATGGGGACACGTGCCTGTTGTACTGTGTAAAATGGGGACACGTGCCTGCCGCAATGTGTAAAATGGGGACACTTGCCTGCCGCAATGTGTAAAATGGGGACACTTTCCTGCCGCAATGTGTAAAATGGGGACACTTTCCTGCCGCAATGTGTAAAATGGGGACACTTGCCTGTTGTACTGTGTAAAATGGGGACACGTGCCTGCCGCAATGTGTAAAATGGGGACACTTTCCTGCCGCAATGTGTAAAATGGGGACACTTTCCTGCCGCAATGTGTAAAATGGGGACACTTTCCTGCCGCAATGTGTAAAATGGGGACACTTGCCTGCCGTACTGTGTAAAATGGGGGCACTTGCCTGCCGCAATGTGTAAAATGGGGACACGTGCCTGCCGCAATGTGTAAAATGGGGACACGTGCCTGCCGCAATGTGTAAAATGGGGACACTTGCCTGTTGTACTGTGTAAAATGGGGACACGTGCCTGCCGCAATGTGTAAAATGGGGACACTTGCCTGCCGTACTGTGTAAAATGGGGGCACTTGCCTGCCGCAATGTGTAAAATGGGGACACGCCTGCCGCAATGTGTAAAATGGGGACACTTGCCTGCCGCAATGTGTAAAATGGGGACACGTGCCTGCCGCAATGTGTAAAATGGGGACACGTGCCTGCCGCAATGTGTAAAATGGGGACACGTGCCTGCCGCAATGTGTAAAATGGGGACACTTTCCTGCCGCAATGTGTAAAATGGGGACACTTGCCTGCCGTACTGTGTAAAATGGGGGCACTTGCCTGCCGCAATGTGTAAAATGGGGACACGCCTGCCGCAATGTGTAAAATGGGGACACTTGCCTGCCGCAATGTGTAAAATGGGGACACGTGCCTGCCGCAATGTGTAAAATGGGGACACGTGCCTGCCGCAATGTGTAAAATGGGGACACGTGCCTGCCGCAATGTGTAAAATGGGGACACTTGCCTGCCGCAATGTGTAAAATGGGGACACGTGCCTGCCGCAATGTGTAAAATGGGGACACTTGCCTGTTGTACTGTGTAAAATGGGGACACTTTCCTGCCGCAATGTGTAAAATGGGGACACGTGCCTGCCGCAATGTGTAAAATGGGGACACTTTCCTGCCGCAATGTGTAAAATGGGGACACGTGCCTGCCGCAATGTGTAAAATGGGGACACGTGCCTGCCGTACTGTGTAAAATGGGGACACGTGCCTGCCGTACTGTGTAAAATGGGGACCTGTGCCTGCCGCAATGTGTAAAATGGGGACACTTGCCTGCCGCAATGTGTAAAATGGGGACACTTGCCTGCCGCAATGTGTAAAATGGGGACACGTGCCTGCCGCAATGTGTAAAATGGGGACACTTGCCTGTTGTACTGTGTAAAATGGGGGCACATGCCTGCCGCAATGTGTAAAATGGGGACACTTTCCTGCCGCAATGTGTAAAATGGGGGCACGTGCCTGCCGCAATGTGTAAAATGGGGACACTTTCCTGCCGCAATGTGTAAAATGGGGGCACGTGCCTGCCGCAATGTGTAAAATGGGGACACTTTCCTGCCGCAATGTGTAAAATGGGGGCACTTGCCTACCGTGCTGTGTAAAATGGGGACCCCTGTCTGCTGTAATGTGTAAAATGAGGACTGTTTTTTTTTTTTTTTATCCTGTGGTGGCCGTGATGATGAGATCAGATGAGGCCATGCCCATCTTAACAAAGCCATGCCCATTTTAACGAGGTCACGCCCCCTTGCCGGGAGCGCGCGCGCCTTAGGCGCGCATACTTTTCCTCTTTATATCTATGGGGGGGCTATTGTTTTCTTAGGTGAATGGGGGGGGGGGGGCGCATTTTAAAAATCTCGCACTGGGAGCCAAATTGGCTAGAAATGCCCCTGATTGTAACCCGCACTTTATTTAACCTATACTGTAAAGGACAGTGTGTACACACTAGGACGATATCGGCATGATGTGCTCGATTCAGACACATCATTCACAACATCGTCCAGTGTGTATGCAATATGTCGCTGATGATGTGCGCTTCCCACACCGAGCCGCCGGACTCGGAGTTCATTACATCCCGCCCACTGTCAATAAACCATCCATTTCCTTCAAGAGTTTTTATATTATTGTAACTATTATTATTATTTTTATTATTATTATTATTTTTACAAATGTTAAGAAAAATTAGTTCAGTACTAGTTAGTATCAGTAGTAATATTTCACAGTTGTTATGTTTTTAAGCAGTGGGGGAATAATGCAACGTCCCGGCTAGTGACACAAAATGAACAGTTTGTATCTGCTTTGTGTACTGTATGTTAGTATTTTCATTTTATCAATGAAATACACAGTGTGTACTCTTGGTATGGAACACAGACATTGTATCTCTGTATTCCAGTGGTGACACAGCTCCTTTGACCTTCTAGCATTGGCACGCAAGACTGGAATACAGAATACAGCAACCTCACAGATGGAGCAATTAAAGAGCAAGCCTTGCTTACACCACATCAACGTATCAGACTGACTTTGTCCTCAACGTCTCAGAGACAGATGCCTGGAAGCGGCATGAAATGCTGTAAGAGGCATCAATAAATATTTAGAGCTGCCGTATGGGGACACAACCACCTCGCCGGTCCTGATAAGAAGATTGTTCACTATAACATGAGCTGGGGCCCTTCCAGCTCTGCTCTCTGGAAATCACAGCATAAGGAAAGAATGAACATGTTGGAAAGATATTGAGCTGTAACTCTTTCATTGCCAGATCACTCGATTGGGATTATGCAGCAGTTATTCCTGGATGCATCTTTGAAAGTAAGGTCTTTGTGTCGGACACTTGTGTCGCTTAGCTTAGTCATACAGCCACCTCGGTGCAACTTTTAGGCCTAAAAACAATATTGTGAGGTGATCAGAATAGATTGGAAATGAGTGGAAATAAAGGTTATTGAGGTTAGTAATACCGTAGGAGCAAAATTACCCCCAAATTCTGTGATTTTAGATATTTTTATGTTTAAAAAAAAAAATCATCCGGATCCAAAACCAAAATCAAAATATGATTCAATTTGGTCCCGTTAAGTGTTCAATTTCAGCAAAGTACTAACAATATTGTATATAGGTAGAGATGTGTGCGGACCCAGAGTTTTTGTTTTGGTTCTAAATCATCATTGTGTCTTGGTTTTGGCAAAACCATCCTCAAGTGTTTTGGTATGGATTCAGTTTCTGGCTCGGCTAAAAATAAAATAATAATAATAATAATAATATAATCATTGATAAAAACAGCCAAAGTTTTTGCAATACGAGACCAGAAATTTGAATTTTAATTCCAAATTCCAAACCCTGGAATTATCTGAACAGGGACTCGGTTCAGATCATACTTACCGACAATCTGGCTGGGTCGGAGCTGAAGGTGGGATGATGTATAGAGGTGGGATTGGGGACATGGCCGCCAGAGGTGTAGCTAGGCACCATGGTGCCCGGAGCAAGAGTATGTTATGGCACCCCCCATCCCCTGTACTGAACTGGGGGCCGGCCCCACATGTGGTGGCATGTTACATTTAGAAAGAAACAATATTTAAAAATCCTAAATTGGTGACAGGGCCCATTCTAGACCTTGTGGAGCTCAGGGTAAAAGTTTCCATTGGGTGCCCCTCATGTTTAAAATAGTGTCAGTGCTTGTCGAAGACATCAATATAGAGGTATGCCTTCATTATTAAGGTGTGTGGTCAAAGTACAGTACCAATTCACATTACACCGCACAGTAGTGTCCATTATTCATGTTACGCCACACAGTAGAGCCCCTTATACACGTTACACTATGGTTGAGCCGCTCATACACAGTACACTATGGTTGAGCCCCTTGTACACATTACACCATGGTAGAGCCACTATGAAAGTAGCTGTATTTAACTATTTACTTGTTTAATTCAAATAAATTTAAAACACTATATATATGTCCCGACTGACCTGACCTCACAATCCCCCAATTCTTCAATGAAAATAAAGCCCTAAATGTGATCCCCCAAAGACTTGAAACCCCCCAAACTCCCAATGAAAACAATGCACCAAAATTTCCCCCCTCCCCGACTTCCCAAAATTGCCTGCCTCTCTCTGAAGTAGCAGGGGCAGAAAGAGTTGCTGCAGCAGCTGCTGCAGAGAGAGGTGCTGCGGCAGATAGAGGTGCTACAGCAGCCAGGGCAGAGAGAGGTTCTGCAGAAGCCGGGGCAGAAAGATGTGCTGCAGCAGCTAGGGCAGAGAGAGCTACTGCAGTACAGGAAAGAGAGAGGTGCTGCAGCGGCGGAGGCAGATAGTGGTGTTGCAGGACAGAAGTAACCCTGTTGCACAGTCTCCAAGTCTGAGTCAGTGTGTGCCACATCTACTTCTCCTCCTCCTGCTCTGCGGCTGCCAGTACAGTGGCCCGCAGGAAGGGAGGAAGGTGGTGACTGGCAGAGCGCCCTTTAACTTTTTTGGCGCCCGGGGCTCGTGCTCCACTGGAGCCACCCTCGCTACACCCCTGGTGGCCTCACAATCATGTCATTGTGGCCCCACCCCCGCTATGCAATGCCGAGACTATTGGCACTGATAGGCAGGGGGCAGGGCTGGGATGGCGCAAATCGCCCACATTGGACAGCTGCCCACTTTGGACAGTGGGGGGTTGTTGCTGTGGTAGGTTGGGGCTTGCAGACAGCTGGCGCCAGGCCAGAAGACTTGCCCACTCTTCCGGGGGATAAGGAGCGCCACACGATTTTCGGGAGACTCCCGGCCATTCCGGGTGAGAAGGCAAGTATGGTTTAGATTTGATTTCCTCAGGAGAACTGAACCGAGTTTTAGTTCAGTTCGGAGCAGAGATGAATGGGATCGGTTCTCTGAGAACCGAACCCCCCTGAACTTCACGTCCTGAGCCCAGATCCGAGTCTGGTGGGAAGTATCGAGCCAGGACTCGGAAACCAGAATGAGGCAAAACATCATCATCCCGCTGTCGGATTCTCACGGGTTTTGGATTCCATATAAGGAGCCGTGTGTCGCCACCATTTTCACTTCAGCATTGGAGAGTATAGTGACTACAATTGGGAACAGTAACCTGCAACGAAGCATGGCGAGCGAAGCGAGCCTTGCAAGAGTACACGGTGCACTAATTGGGGTTCCCGGTCACTTTACGAAGAAAACAACGCCCCAAAAAATAAAAAAACTCATGTCAACCTTTTTCCATGTCGACCTAATGACTGTGTTGACCTATTTCATGTGTCGATCTAGTCACTGTCGACCAATAGTGGTCAACCTAATGACTGTCGACCTAGTTACTGTTGACCCAGTGATCCACACCCGTGTAGAATAACAGCAATGATTACTAATAGTAATGCACTGAAAAATGACCAGTTGTCCCGTGCAGTAATGTATAATTCGAGTGCACAGTCTGGAACCTGAGGAGGGAGTGGGTCCCCTAGGTGGAGGGGCACGACAGGGGTTTCCCCTGCACCATTGTTGGCCAATCCAACCCTGGATATACTTGCTGGACCCTTATTTTTTCTCCTTGAGGACAGAGTTTAGGAACCACTGGTGTACAGTAGATCATTTGTAATACAGCATCTCTGATTGAATATTGGGACAATAACAGGTTTTGAAAACATCTAAAGTTTTGTGCAGCTAGAATTTGTAAATATTATTCCTCCAGAGCTCTGAGTATTCTACATAAGTTAATAGAGTCATAATTCTCTAATTAGTATAGTATAAGACCTTTTCGTCATCTATGCATAATTCATGCTGTCATTTCTCATAATGAAATGAGAAGTAAGATATTCACATTATTTTCTCTGACCATAAAATTGGCCTCTGACAAAAATGAACCCTATGTCCATATGTGTGTGTGTATGTATACATGTGGTACGAAATCATAGGTGTATCTATAATGGTTGCATTGTGTCAGTGCATTGGGGGGCCACCACTGCACACCCTGCACACATGTTCAATTACTTATCTCTCCAGAGCACCACGCAGGTGCTGCTATTGCAGCAGAGATTAACAGGAAAATGTCACACGGCCATTTTTTCCCAGTGATTCTCACATGCACAGCAGAGATTTGTCACCAGGAAGATAGCAGGCACCATTTTTACGAGATCAGTACATGCACAGAGCCTACTGCACAGCAGAGATGGAGTGTGCACACGAGCCCCCTCCTCACTTAAACAGCCCATGTAGGGAATATAGATTGTAAGCTGCACAAGACATCTTCTTAAGTATGAATATTGGCTCATCCTCATCTTCACTGAGTCTCTTGGAAAAGTTCAGTTTTTCCTGGCAGCATCTGCAGCACTAACACTGGGTTGCTGCTCCTGCTCTTCTATTGACTGATCCATGAATGATTTTATTTTTGACAAAAGACAAGAATTTTGGTTTTTCCACTTGAGAATAAATTTGGGATGTAGATGATGAGTGACACCACCACACAGAACAGTAATTTGCACTGCGTCACTCATCTGAACACACACTATAAAAGTACACAAAATAATTTTTAAATTCAATTAGAAAAAACTGCAGGTTTCTTTTGTTTTTCAGTTTATTTTTATATAACAGGAACTCATCAAAACAAAAAGGACCTCTTGGGATGCAGCGGCCTCTAACACAGTTGATAAATGAGTTTTTTGTCTTTTGGACAAAGAATAAACAAAATCATATAGTATACTGCAGTGATAGATTTCATTGGGGGAAATGGTGTAGGTTCACTTTAATGGTACCCTAAAATGGCGTTATATTTTTTAATGTACAGTGCCTGAACACACAACCAACACAGTATTCCTAGTATAATGGCACCCTAAAATAAAGTTATATACGTGGAACACCAAATCTCTAATAGTAATCCACATCATGAGTTGCAGCTCATCTCATCTGTGTTCTATAAAACAAGCAGATTTAAACAACTTTTTCTTTTGCAAAATATTGTTTGAGCCAAACATAAAGACAAATGTATAATTTTATAATGAATCCTCCTCGCCTGACACATTTTGGTCTGTAAAAATCCCAGAGTAAATGGATAAATTCCGTGGTCTGACCCAGAGTAAATGATAACACCCATCTGGGGTTTGGGTAATAGATATTATTTCTACTTATTTTGTCATAATGTTTCCATTATATCGAATATAGGTTTTTGAATTATGTATTCTTATTTTCTAGATTTATGCCCAGAAGCACCAGTTTGTATAGCAGAAATAATTAAATATGTCCCCATGGAGAGTGTACGCAGAAACCTTTGTGGATTTCACTGCTGTACTTTCAAACATTTGGTCTAAATGCCTGAAGTGGAATGCCATCATTTAGAACTGTATAATACAGTTATATAAACAGTTTCCTCCATTTCAAATATATTTTCTCATCCTACAGTCCTGTTTTTTCCATCTCTAAACAGTCATACTTCAAGAACCTCATCTCATCCCAATCTTCAAACCCCAGGCGTCTCTTTCCCGCTGTCAACTCCCTCCTCTGTCATCCCCCACTTCGACTCCCGTCCTCACTCTCTGCCCTTGACTTTGCCACCTAGTGATGAGCGGATTCCAATGCCACCTACAGCAATGCCACCTACAGTACTTCACATCCAAAATTGACTCCACGTGTCAGCACATCACATACCAACATACAGGGCCTTTTCTTGGGCACGATGCGCCGTGGCCAGTGTTTGCAGCAGTATTCTTTCCGGTCCAGACAACCACATAGAATACTGAAATGTCCTACCCAAAATGGCCACTGCCATAGGGGAGACATGCTAGAGGTCCTACTGGACATCTAGCATCTGTCAGGGAAGAGGACGCCGATACCTGGAAGTGACAGGAACCACCACAGACCCACAAGGAGATGCAGCAGTGACCGCGGGCACCAAACAGGAGGCATTCTGCGGCATGAAACTCCTTGACAACGAGCAAATAGGTACCAGTACAGGTGCAGGACAGGGCATAACTGTGGGGCATAATAAACTATGCTGGGCAGTACTGTGTGGGGCATAATAAATTGTTAGGGGCATTACTGTGTATCATACACAGTAATGCCCCTGCAACTTTATGATAGCCCACACAGTACTACTCAAGACAACTTATTATGCCCCACAGTTACACAGTGTACAAATTATTATGGTGCAGTGGGCATTATTGTGTGGGGCATATTATGGTGCAGGGGCATTACTGTGTGGGGCATATTATGGTGCAGGGGCATTACTGTGTGGGTCATATTATGGTGCAGGGGCATTACTGTGTGGGGCATATTATGGTGCAGGGGGCATTACTGTGTGAAGCATATTATGGTGCAGGGGCATTACTGTGTGGGGCATATTATGGTGCAGGGGCATTACTGTGTGGGGCATATTATAGTGCAGGGGGCATTACTGTGTGGTGCATAGTATTGTGCAAGGAGCATTCCTGTGTGGGGCATAATATGGTGGGTTTTTTTTTTCCTGTAAGGTAGTCTTTTCATGCAAGACCACATAAATTTTAAAGAGGCCACACCCACTAGAGTGAGGACACACACCCTCTCCAGGGGGCACAAACAAAAAGTTACTTTTTATAATGTCTATGGAGGGGGTGCATTTTTTTTACTGTTCGCACTGGGAGCGAAAATGTCTAGAAACGGCTCTGCCAACATACCATACCACCCCCCACCCTTCCTTTCCCTGAGCACCGCTCCCCAACCATCTCACTAACTCTGACTTCGTCCCTGTATCTGGATATGAAGAAATGGCCCTCATCTGATCCTTCCTCTCCCAACTCCTCCACTTCCCTTCTCCTTCTGTCTGTTCTTATCTTGCACACCTTCTCAATCTCTCCCTCTCATCAGGCACTGTCGTCTTTGCATTCAAGCATGCCCTTGTATACCCCATTCTAAAAAACCTACCTTTGAGCCTAACACTCTTTCCAGCTACTGACCCATCTCTATTCTCCCTTTTGGCTCCAAACTCCTTGAGCGTATTTTCTACAACCACTTTACTGCCTTTCTTTCCTCTCACTCCCTGCTTTACCCATTTCAGTCTGGCTTTTGTCCTCTAAATTCCACTGAAACTGCCCTCATGAAAGTCCATGCTGCCAAATCCAAGGGGCCACTACTCCTTGACCTCTCTGCTGCTTTTGACACTGTGGACCACCCTCTCCTACTGCAAATCCTTGGTCTGCATGATACTGCCCTGTCCTCCTACCTCTCCTTCTTTGTCTCTTTTCATGATGCCACATCCCCCCCTCTTCCACAGTTGGTGTCCCCCAAGGCTCTATTCTTGGGCCTCTCCTTTTCTCTTTTTATACGTCCTCTTTAGGTGAGCTCACTGGCTCCACTAATTTCACTTTACCTTCGCAGTCCGACCATTTCCATCTCAAAAATATTTCAAGGATTAGATCCTTTTTCACCCAGGATGCTGCTAAGACCCTCATCCACTCATTTGTCATCTCCACAAAGAACTACTGTAATCTACTCCTATCTGGCCTCCCTGACAAGCACCTCTCTCCACTCCAATCTACCCTCAATGCTGCTGCCTGACTCATCTTCCTTTCCAAACGTACTACGTCCACCTTTCCTCTCTTACAAGCACTAGACTGGCTCCCCTTCCCATTTCCAAATTCAATTTAAACTTCACACACTCAGCATTCAGTTACAAAGTCCTCACTCATGCATCTTCCATTTACATACATTGCCTTGCTAAAGTATTCAACCCTCTTTGCATTTTTCATGTTTTGTTGCCTCACAACCTGGAATTAAAATGGATTGTTTGAAGGTTTGCATCATTTCATTCACAGAACATGCCTACAACTTTGAAGATTTTTTTTTATTGTGAAGCAAACAACAAATAGGACAAAATAACAGAAAATTTAAGAGTGCAGAACTATTCACCCCCCTAAAGTCAGTACTTTTTTGTGCCCCCTTTTGGAGCAAATACAGTCGCTTTGGATAAGTCTCTATGAGCTTGCCACATCTTTCCACTGAGATTTTTGCCCATTCCTCAAGGCAAAACTGCTCCAGCTCCTTCATGTTGGATGGTTTCCGCTTGTGAACAGCAATCTTCAAGTCTGACCACAGATTCTCAATTGGATTCAGATCTGGGCTTTGACTAGGCAATTTCAACACATTTAAATGTTTCCCCTTTAACCACTCGAGTGTTGCTCTAGCAGTATGCTTCGGGTCATTGTCCTGCTGGAAGGTGAACCGCCATCCCAGTCTCAAATTACAGGCAGACTGAAACAGGTTTTGCTCAAGACTATCCCTGTATTTAGCACCATCCATCCTTCCTTTGACTCGAAACAGTTTACTAGTCCCTGCTGCTGAAAAACATCCCCACAGGATGATGCTGCCACCACCATGTTTCACTGTGGGGATGGTGTTCTTGCGGTGATGGGATGTGTTGGGTTTGTACCAGACAAAGCATTTTCCTTGGTGTCCGAAAAGTTAAATTTTAGTCTCATCTGACCAGAGCACCTTCCTCCATACATTTGGGGAGTCGTTCACATGCCTTTTGGCAAACTCAAAACATGCCTTCTTATTTTTAACAGTAAGTAATGGCTTTTTTATGGCCACTCTTCCATAAAGCCCAGCTCTATGGAGTGTATGGCTTATTGTGGTCACATGCGCAGATACACCAGTCTCTGCTGTGGAACTATGCAGCTCCTTCAGGGTTACCTTTGGTCTCTGTGATGCCTCTCTGATTAATGCTCTCCTTGCCCGGTCTCTGTGAGTTTTGGTGGCTGGCCCTCTCTTGGCAGGTCTGTTGTGGTACCATGTTCTTTCCATTTGAAGATGATGGATTTGATGGTGCTCCAGGGAATCATCAAAGATTTGGATATTTTTTTTATAAACCCTGACTTGTACTTCTCAACAACTTTGTCCCTGACTTGTTTGGAGAGCTCCTTGGTCTTCATGGTGTGATGCCTCTTACTTAGTTGTGTTGCAGCCTCTGGGTCCTTTCAGAAAAGGTGTGTTTATACTGACAGATCATGTGACCCTTAGTTGCACACAGGTGGACTTCATTTCAATAATTATGTGACTTTTGATGGTAATTGGTTGCACCAGAACTTTTGAGGGGCTACATAGCATAGGGGGGTGAATGCCAATTTTCTGATTTTTATTTATAAACATTCTTTTTATATACATTTTTCTCATTTCACTTCACCAACTTAGATTATTTTGTGCACATCCATCACATAAAATTCAGATAAAAAAAAATTAAATTTCAGGTTGTAAGGTAACAAAATAGGTAAAAAGCCAAGGGGGTGAATACTTTAGCAAAGCACTGTATCTGACCTTATTTCCCTTTACACTCCCACCTGCACTCTACACTTCACAAATACTTACCGCCTTTCCTGCCAACTGGTTACATCCTCCCATTCCCACCTCCAAGATTTTGGCTGTGGTGCTCCTTATCTCTGGAATTGTCTACCTCTCCCTATCAGACTCTCCACCTCTCCAAAACCTAAACGGGTTCTCAAGACACACTTCTTCATCTAACCCAGCCATCTCTCATCCTAACCCTCTGTTACATGCTCACGTCTACACTATCTGAGCCATCCCTGTCTGTCTGCCCCTCCCTTTTTGACAACATCTCTGAAAGATATATCTTTCATTCAAAGTAGTGCATACACACTGAGCTATTTTCCCAAAGAGCAAGAGATTTTCAGGAGGTGAAAGACTTTGCTGAACATTTTTCATTAGAAAGACTATTTACGTAATGGGCTGGGTTTGAATTCCTAGGATGAGAGCATGGGCCATTTTATTACAGTGCATTTTTGTTCCTGGTTTGCCACCTGACCCTTATTTTTTCTCATTCTTGGGATGGATCCAATTCCAATTTGCTATCAGGTTCTAGCATCATATGCTGTGGCTTTGGTGGTAAATGACAGGGGGAGAGTCCAAAGAAGGAGAAGGGAGCAGTCTTGCTGGACCAAGCATTGGCTTCTGCATCAGGAGAATCTGTCGCATATGTCGATGCTTGCCGAACTGTGTGAGAACAATCCAGATGACTACCAGAACTACCTTCAGAAACATGATGCTACATTCAAGGAGATATTGGCTCTGGTGATGCCATTCATACAGAGGCAGGATACCAAGCTGCGGAGAGAAATACCTGCCGACGAAAGGCTGATTGCCATCCCGCAACTGGAAGTTCTCTTCAGGACCTGAAATTTGGGACACTGATCTCCCCCCAGGCTTTGAGGACAGATTTGGCCACCCCTGACTTATACATACAGGATATACTCAATATTGACTGGTTATTGCTGTCCACCAATGGTTTATCTCTATGTAAATATAGTATACATTGGAGGACAGCAATAACATGGGTCTAACCTCTTTAAAGTGTCCCCCAGATATTGCTGTCAACATTTAATTGTTCAAACCTTTTAACTATACTTCACATGCAAAATACAATTTTTACACCCCTAACTATGTTAAACACACAACACCGTTTCAAGTAAACATTACTAAACTTTAGTAGCAAAATTGTGAAGAAAATCACAAACCAGATTAGGACTGGATTCATAAAAATGTATTGCGAGAAGTGGCCAAAAAGCTGATCACTTTAACAAAACCAACAACATGAGGCACTCCAACAATTGAGGACCTATAGCTCAGAGCAGGGATAGCCAACCCTGGTCCTCGAGAGCTACCAACAGTTAAGGTTTTCTTAGTCTCCTCAAAGAATCACAAGTGAAGTAATTAGCTCCCCCTCTTGATCTTTTACAATGTGTCAGTGAGTTATGAATACACATGTGCATCTGCTAGATGGTCTGGAAAACGTGTACTGTTGGTAGCTCTCGAGGCCCAGAGTTGGCTACCCCTGGCTCAGAGGAACAATGAAGCTGACATACTTGGGGTTTAGAAGAAGATTCAAAATGAGGACCAATAATGTAAAAGAACATAATAAAGAAAAAGTATCACAGCATTCATGTACATGGAACAAATCAAGTCCATGATCCACCCTTATGGTCCAAATGAACAATTCCAAAACACCCGGGATCAGGAAGCCATGAGAATGTAAAAAATCAGGATCGCCTTCTTCATTGGATTCTACAATCAGCAAAGCTGAGTTAAAACCACTGGAGGATGACAAAGAGGTGGTGGGGAGGGTGACTGTTGTGGGAGGGGCACCTGACGGATGAAATGGGGGGATTGATGGAGGATTTGCCCGTGCGGAAGAGGTGGGGGGTGGATGGTGGATTTGGACACAGGTAGGTATTTGGGAATGAGGCTGAGAAGTGGTAGATGCCACTATGATAGGGTTCTCACTAGAGATGAGCGGGTTCGGTTCCTCGGAATCCGAACCCGCCCGAACTTCATGTTTTTTTACACGGGTCCGAGCGACTCGGATCTTCCCGCCTTGCTCGGTTAACCCGAGCGCGCCCGAACGTCATCATCCCGCTGTCGGATTCTCGCGAGGCTCGGATTCTATCGCGAGACTCGGATTCTATATAAGGAGCCGCGCGTTGCCGCCATTTTCACACGTGCATTGAGATTGATAGGGAGAGGACGTGGCTGGCATCCTCTCCGTTTATAGAGAGTGAGACTAGAGTAGAGAGAGACACAGTAGTAATTTTGGGGAGCATTAGGAGGAGTACTTTAGGAGGAGTACTACTACTTGCTGAAGTGATAGATAGATAGTGTGACTGTATAATGTATATCTGACTTGTGGGGGAGACACTGACAGTGGGGAGCAGTTAGAGTCTGAGAGCAGGACTCAGGAGTACATATAACGTACAGTGCACACTTTTGCTGCCAGAGTGCCACACTGCCATTGTGACCACACTGACCACCAGTATAATATATATTGTGATTGTCTGCTTAGGAGTACTATTTGCAAGTTGCTGATAGTGTGACCAGTGACCTGACCACCAGTTTATAATAATCACCACCAGTTTAATATATATAATATATATATATATAATTGTATATAATATATATATAATATTGTATACCACCTACCCGTGTTTTTTTTTTTTCTTTCTTCTTGATACATACTACTATAGTAGCTTACTGTAGCAGTCTGCGGTGCTGATGAGCTGACAGTGTCCAGCAGGTCCGTCATCAGTCATTAGTACATAATAAATATATATTATATACCTGTCCGGCTGCAGTACTAGTGTGATATTATATATATATATATATATATTGATTTCATCTCATTATCATCCAGTCTATATTAGCAGCAGACACAGTACGGTAGTCCACGGCTGTAGCTACCTCTGTGTCGGCAGTCGCTGGTCCATCCATAATTGTATACCACCTACCCGTGTTTTTTTTTTTTCTTTCTTCTTTATACATACTACTATAGTAGCTTACTGTAGCAGTCTGCGGTGCTGCTGAGCTGACAGTGTCCAGCAGGTCCGTCATCAGTCATTAGTACATAATAAATATATATTATATACCTGTCCGGCTGCAGTACTAGTGTGATATTATATATATATATATATATTGATTTCATCTCATTATCATCCAGTCTATATTAGCAGCAGACACAGTACGGTAGTCCACGGCTGTAGCTACCTCTGTGTCGGCAGTCGCTGGTCCATCCATAATTGTATACCACCTACCCGAGGTTTTTTTTTTTTTTTTCTTCTTGATACATACTACTATAGTAGCTTACTGTAGCAGTCTGCGGTGCTGCTGAGCTGACAGTGTCCAGCAGGTCCGTCATCAGTCATTAGTACATAATAAATATATATTATATACCTGTCCGGCTGCAGTACTAGTGTGATATTATATATATATATATATATATATTGATTTCATCTCATTATCATCCAGTCTATATTAGCAGCAGACACAGTACGGTAGTCCACGGCTGTAGCTACCTCTGTGTCGGCAGTCGCTGGTCCATCCATAATTGTATACCACCTACCCGTGGTTTTTTTTTTTCTTTCTTCTTGATACATACTACTATAGTAGCTTACTGTAGCAGTCTGCGGTGCTGCTGAGCTGACAGTGTCCAGCAGGTCCATCATCAGTCATTAGTACATAATAAATATATATTATATACCTGTCCGGCTGCAGTACTAGTGTGATATTATATATATATATATATATATATTGATTTCATCTCATTATCATCCAGTCTATATTAGCAGCAGACACAGTACGGTAGTCCACGGCTGTAGCTACCTCTGTGTCGGCAGTCGCTGGTCCATCCATAATTGTATACCACCTACCCGTGGGTTTTTTTTTCTTTCTTCTTTATACATACTACTATAGTAGCTTACTGTAGCAGTCTGCGGTGCTGCTGAGCTGACAGTGTCCAGCAGGTCCATCATCAGTCATTAGTACATAATAAATATATATTATATACCTGTCCGGCTGCAGTACTAGTGTGATATTATATATATATATATATTGATTTCATCTCATTATCATCCAGTCTATATTAGCAGCAGACACAGTACGGTAGTCCACGGCTGTAGCTACCTCTGTGTCGGCAGTCGCTGGTCCATCCATAATTGTATACCACCTACCCGTGGTTTTTTTTTTTCTTTCTTCTTGATACATACTACTATAGTAGCTTACTGTAGCAGTCTGCGGTGCTGCTGAGCTGACAGTGTCCAGCAGGTCCGTCATCAGTCATTAGTACATAATAAATATATATTATATACCTGTCCGGCTGCAGTACTAGTGTGATATTATATATATATATATATATATATATATAAATATATTGATTTCATCTCATTATCATCCAGTCTATATTAGCAGCAGACACAGTACGGTAGTCCACGGCTGTAGCTACCTCTGTGTCGGCAGTCGCTGGTCCATCCATAATTGTATACCACCTACCCGTGGTTTTTTTTTTTTTTTTCTTCTTGATACATACTACTATAGTAGCTTACTGTAGCAGTCTGCGGTGCTGCTGAGCTGACAGTGTCCAGCAGGTCCGTCATCAGTCATTAGTACATAATAAATATATATTATATACCTGTCCGGCTGCAGTACTAGTGTGATATTATATATATATATATATTGATTTCATCTCATTATCATCCAGTCTATATTAGCAGCAGACACAGTACGGTAGTTTACGGCTGTAGCTACCTCTGTGTCGGCAGTCGCTGGGCCATCCATAATTGTATACCACCTACCCGTGGTTTTTTTTTTCTTTCTTCTTTATACATACTACTATAGTAGCTTACTGTAGGAGTCTGCGGTGCTGCTGAGCTGACAGTGTCCAGCAGGTCCGTCATCAGTCATTAGTACATAATAAATATATATTATATACCTGTCCGGCTGCAGTACTAGTGTGATATTATATATATATATATATTGATTTCATCTCATTATCATCCAGTCTATATTAGCAGCAGACACAGTACGGTAGTCCACGGCTGTAGCTACCTCTGTGTCGGCAGTCGCTGGTCCATCCATAATTGTATACCACCTACCCGTGGTTTTTTTTTTTCTTTCTTCTTGATACATACTACTATAGTAGCTTACTGTAGCAGTCTGCGGTGCTGCTGAGCTGACAGTGTCCAGCAGGTCCGTCATCAGTCATTAGTACATAATAAATATATATTATATACCTGTCCGGCTGCAGTACTAGTGGTATTATATATATATATATATATTGATTTCATCTCATTATCATCCAGTCTATATTAGCAGCAGACACAGTACGGTAGTCCACGGCTGTAGCTACCTCTGTGTCTTTTAGTTGTGCCTATTAAAATATGGAGAACAAAAATGTTGAGGTTCCAAAATTAGGGAAAGATCAAGATCCACTTCCACCTCGTGCTGAAGCTGCTGCCACTAGTCATGGCCGAGACGATGAAATGCCAGCAACGTCGTCTGCCAAGGCCGATGCCCAATGTCATAGTACAGAGCATGTAAAATCCAAAACACCAAATATCAGTAAAAAAAGGACTCCAAAATCTAAAATAAAATTGTCGGAGGAGAAGCGTAAACTTGCCAATATGCCATTTACCACACGGAGTGGCAAGGAACGGCTGAGGCCCTGGCCTATGTTCATGGCTAGTGGTTCAGCTTCACATGAGGATGGAAGCACTCAGCCTCTCGCTAGAAAACTGAAAAGACTCAAGCTGGCAAAAGCACCGCAAAGAACTGTGCGTTTTTCCAAATCCCAAATCCACAAGGAGAGTCCAATTGTGTCGGTTGCGATGCCTGACCTTCCCAACACTGGACGTGAAGAGCATGCGCCTTCCACCATTTGCACGCCCCCTGCAAGTGCTGGAAGGAGCACCCGCAGTCCAGTTCCTGATAGTCAGATTGAAGATGTCAGTGTTGAAGTACACCAGGATGAGGAGGATATGGGTGTTGCTGGCGCTGGGGAGGAAATTGAAAAGGAGGATTCTGATGGTGAGGTGGTTTGTTTAAGTCAGGCACCCGGGGAGACACCTGTTGTCCGTGGGAGGAATAGGGCCGTTGACATGCCTGGTGAAAATACCAAAAAAATCAGCTCTTCGGTGTGGAAGTATTTCACCAGAAATGCGGACAACATTTGTAAAGCCGTGTGTTGCCTTTGTCAAGCTGTAATAAGTAGGGGTAAGGACGTTAACCACCTCGGAACATCCTCCCTTATACGTCACCTGCAGCGCATTCATCATAAGTCAGTGACAAGTTCAAAAACTTTGGGCGACAGCGGAAGCAGTCCACTGACCAGTAAATCCCTTCCTCTTGTAACCAAGCTCACGCAAACCACCCCACCAACTCCCTCAGTGTCAATTTCCTCCTTCCCCAGGAATGCCAATAGTCCTGCAGGCCATGTCACTGGCAATTCTGACGAGTCCTCTCCTGCCTGGGATTCCTCCGATGCATCCTTGCGTGTAACGCCTACTGCTGCTGGCGCTGCTGTTGTTGCTGCTGGGAGTCGATGGTCATCCCAGAGGGGAAGTCGTACTCGTAAGACCACTTTTACTACTTCCACCGAGCAATTGACTGTCCAACAGTCCTTTGCGAGGAAGATGAAATATCACAGCAGTCATCCTGCTGCAAAGCGGATAACTGAGGCCTTGGCATCCTGGGTGGTGAGAAACGTGGTTCCGGTATCCATCATTACTGCAGAGCCAACTAGAGACTTGTTGGAGGAACTGTGTCCCCGGTACCAAATACCATCTAGGTTCCATTTCTCTAGGCAGGCGATACCGAAAATGTACACAGACCTCAGAAAAAGAGTCACCAGTGTCCTAAAAAATGCAGCTGTACCCAATGTCCACTTAACCACGGACATGTGGAGAAGTGGAGCAGGGCAGGGTCAGGACTATATGACTGTGACAGCCCACTGGGTAGATGTATGGACTCCCGCCGCAAGAACAGCAGCGGCGGCACCAGTAGCAGCATCTCGCAAACGCCAACTCTTTCCTAGGCAGGCTACGCTTTGTATCACCGGTTTCCAGAATACGCACACAGCTGAAAACCTCTTACGGCAACTGAGGAAGATCATCGCGGAATGGCTTACCCCAATTGGACTCTCCTGTGGATTTGGTGAGGTTTTGCCAAAACGCGGTCGAACCCAAAACACGGCCGCGGAACCGAACCCAAAACCAATACACAAAACCCGAAAAATTTCAAGTGCACATCTCTAGTTCTCACAGGGCAGCACACGTGAGAGGGTAAAGTGTTAGTATGTGTTAATTAAAGGTAAAGCAAAATCTATAAACAAAAAAGTGATACACTAGTGACGGTGTATTTAAAAGACCTAAAGGATTAATAAAAGTGTTAAAGGGGGTGCTAAATAAATATTATAGTGTGCTACCTCACAGCAGCCCGGCCACTCCAATCCAGGGGGAACAGCACACAAGACCCATCCCTACTACTACTACTACTACTACTACTACTACTACTACTAATAATAATAATAATAATAATAACAGCCCTTCCGGGTCATATAATATAATGCCACATGATAAATAGGGATGAGCGGGTTCGGTTCCTCGGAAACCGAACCCGCCCGAACTTCATGTTTTTTTACACGGGGCCGAGCGACTCGGATCTTCCCGCCTTGCTCGGTTAACCCGAGCGCGCCCGAACGTCATCATCCCGCTGTCGGATTCTCGCGAGGCTCGGATTCTATCGCGAGACTCGGATTCTATATAAGGAGCCGCGCGTCGCCGCCATTTTCACACGTGCATTGAGATTGATAGGGAGAGGACGTGGCTGGCGTCCTCTCCGTTTATAGAGAGTGAGAGACTAGAGTAGAGAGAGACACAGTAGTAATTTTGGGGAGCATTAGGAGGAGTACTTTAGGAGTAGTACTACTACTTGCTGAAGTGATAGATAGATAGTGTGACTGTATAATGTATATCTGACTTGTGGGGGAGACACTGACAGTGGGGAGCAGTTAGTGTCTGAGAGCAGGACTCAGGAGTACATATAACGTACAGTGCACACTTTTGCTGCCAGAGTGCCACACTGCCATTGTGACCACACTGACCACCAGTATAATATATATTGTGATTGTCTGCTTAGGAGTACTACTTGCAAGTTGCTGACAGTGTGACCAGTGACCTGACCACCAGTTTATAATAATCACCACCAGTTTAATATATATAATATATATATATATATAATTGTATATAATATATATATATAATATTGTATACCAGGCACCTACCCGTGTTTTTTTTTCCTTTCTTCTTGATACATACTACTGTATATATATATATTATATATATTATTATACTACTATATATATATATTGATTTCATCTCATTATCATCCAGTCTATATTAGCAGCAGACACAGTACGGTAGTCCACGGCTGTAGCTACCTCTGTGTCGGCAGTCGCTGGTCCATCCATAATTGTATACCACCTACCCGTGGTTTTTTTTTTTTCTTTCTTCTTGATACATACTACTATAGTAGCTTACTGTAGCAGTCTGCGGTGCTGCTGAGCTGACAGTGTCCAGCAGGTCCGTCCTCAGTCATTAGTACATAATAAATATATATTATATACCTGTCCGGCTGCAGTACTAGTGTGATATTATATATATATATATATTGATTTCATCTCATTATCATCCAGTCTATATTAGCAGCAGACACAGTACGGTAGTCCACGGCTGTAGCTACCTCTGTGTCGGCAGTCGCTGGTCCATCCATAATTGTATACCACCTACCCGTGGTTTTTTTTTTTCTTTCTTCTTGATACATACTACTATAGTAGCTTACTGTAGCAGTCTGCGGTGCTGCTGAGCTGACAGTGTCCAGCAGGTCCGTCATCAGTCATTAGTACATAATAAATATATATTATATACCTGTCCGGCTGCAGTACTAGTGTGATATTATATATATATATATTGATTTCATCTCATTATCATCCAGTCTATATTAGCAGCAGACACAGTACGGTAGTCCACGGCTGTAGCTACCTCTGTGTCGGCAGTCGCTGGTCCATCCATAATTGTATACCACCTACCCGTGTTTTTTTTTTTTCTTTCTTCTTGATACATACTACTATAGTAGCTTACTGTAGCAGTCTGCGGTGCTGCTGAGCTGACAGTGTCCAGCAGGTCCGTCATCAGTCATTAGTACATAATAAATATATATTATATACCTGTCCGGCTGCAGTACTAGTGTGATATTATATATATATATATATTGATTTCATCTCATTATCATCCAGTCTATATTAGCAGCAGACACAGTACGGAAGTCCACGGCTGTAGCTATCTCTGTGTCTTTTAGTTGTGCCTATTAAAATATGGAGAACAAAAATGTTGAGGTTCCAAAATTAGGGAAAGATCAAGATCCACTTCCACCTCGTGCTGAAGCTGCTGCCACTAGTCATGGCCGAGACGATGAAATGCCAGCAACGTCGTCTGCCAAGGCCGATGCCCAATGTCATAGTACAGAGCATGTAAAATCCAAAACACCAAATATCAGTAAAAAAAGGACTCCAAAATCTAAAATAAAATTGTCGGAGGAGAAGCGTAAACTTGCCAATATGCCATTTACCACACGGAGTGGCAAGGAACGGCTGAGGCCCTGGCCTATGTTCATGGCTAGTGGTTCAGCTTCACATGAGGATGGAAGCACTCAGCCTCTCGCTAGAAAACTGAAAAGACTCAAGCTGGCAAAAGCACCGCAAAGAACTGTGCGTTCTTCCAAATCCCAAATCCACAAGGAGAGTCCAATTGTGTCGGTTGCGATGCCTGACCTTCCCAACACTGGACGTGAAGAGCATGCGCCTTCCACCATTTGCACGCCCCCTGCAAGTGCTGGAAGGAGCACCCGCAGTCCAGTTCCTGATAGTCAGATTGAAGATGTCAGTGTTGAAGTACACCAGGATGAGGAGGATATGGGTGTTGCTGGCGCTGGGGAGGAAATTGACAAGGAGGATTCTGATGGTGAGGTGGTTTGTTTAAGTCAGGCACCCGGGGAGACACCTGTTGTCCGTGGGAGGAATAGGGCCGTTGACATGCCTGGTGAAAATACCAAAAAAATCAGCTCTTCGGTGTGGAAGTATTTCACCAGAAATGCGGACAACATTTGTCAAGCCATGTGTTGCCTTTGTCAAGCTGTAATAAGTAGGGGTAAGGACGTTAACCACCTCAGAACATCCTCCCTTATACGTCACCTGCAGCGCATTCATAATAAGTCAGTGACAAGTTCAAAAACTTTGGGAGACAGCGGAAGCAGTCCACTGACCAGTAAATCCCTTCCTCTTGTAACCAAGCTCACGCAAACCACCCCACCAACTCCCTCAGTGTCAATTTCCTCCTTCCCCAGGAATGCCAATAGTCCTGCAGGCCATGTCACTGGCAATTCTGACGAGTCCTCTCCTGCCTGGGATTCCTCCGATGCATCCTTGCGTGTAACGCCTACTGCTGCTGGCGCTGCTGTTGTTGATGCTGGGAGTCGATGGTCATCCCAGAGGGGAAGTTGTAAGCCCACTTTTACTACTTCCACCAAGCAATTGACTGTCCAACAGTCCTTTGCGAGGAAGATGAAATATCACAGCAGTCATCCTGTTGCAAAGCGGATAACTGAGGCCTTGACAACTATGTTGGTGTTAGACGTGCGTCCGGTATCTGCCGTTAGTTCACAGGGAACTAGACAATTTCTTGAGGTAGTGTGCCCCCGTTACCAAATACCATCTAGGTTCCACTTCTCTAGGCAGGCGATACCGAGAATGTACACGGACGTCAGAAAAAGACTCACCAGTGTCCTAAAAAATGCAGTTGTACCCAATGTCCACTTAACCACGGACATGTGGACAAGTGGAGCAGGGCAGGGTCAGGACTATATGACTGTGACAGCCCACTGGGTAGATGTATGGACTCCCGCCGCAAGAACAGCAGCGGCGGCACCAGTAGCAGCATCTCGCAAACGCCAACTATTTCCTAGGCAGGCTACGCTTTGTATCACCGGTTTCCAGAATACGCACACAGCTGAAAACCTCTTACGGCAACTGAGGAAGATCATCGCGGAATGGCTTACCCCAATTGGACTCTCCTGTGGATTTGTGGCATCGGACAATGCCAGCAATATTGTGTGTGCATTAAATATGGGCAAATTCCAGCACGTCCCATGTTTTGCACATACCTTGAATTTGGTGGTGCAGAATTTTTTAAAAAACGAGAGGGGCGTGCAAGAGATGCTGTCGGTGGCCAGAAGAATTGCGGGACACTTTCGGCGTACAGGCACCACGTACAGAAAACTGGAGCACCACCAAAAACGCCTGAACCTGCCCTGCCATCATCTGAAGCAAGAAGTGGTAACGAGGTGGAATTCAACCCTCTATATGCTTCAGAGGTTGGAGGAGCAGCAAAAGGCCATTCAAGCCTATACAATTGAGCACGATATAGGAGGTGGAATGTACCTGTCTCAAGTGCAGTGGAGAATGATTTCAACGTTGTGCAAGGTTCTGCAACCTTTTGAACTTGCCACACGTGAAGTCAGTTCAGACACTGCCAGCCTGAGTCAGGTCATTCCCCTCATCAGGCTTTTGCAGAAGAAGCTGGAGGCATTGAAGGAGGAGCTAAAAGGGAGCGATTCCGCTAGGCATGTGGGACTTGTGGATGCAGCCCTTAATTCGCTTAACAAGGATTCACGGGTGGTCAATCTGTTGAAATCAGAGCACTACATTTTGGCCACCGTGCTCGATCCTAGATTTAAAACCTACCTTGGATCTCTCTTTCCGGCAGACACAAGTCTGCTGGGGTTCAAAGACCTGCTGGTGACAAAATTGTCAAGTCAAGCGGAACGCGACCTGTCAACATCTCCTCCTTCACATTCTCCCGCAACTGGGGGTGCGAGGAAAAGGCTCAGAATTCCGAGCCCACCCGCTGGCGGTGATGCAGGGCAGTCTGGAGCGACTGCTGATGCTGACATCTGGTCCGGACTGAAGGACCTGACAACGATTACGGACATGTCGTCTACTGTCACTGCATATGATTCTGTCACCATTGAAAGAATGGTGGAGGATTATATGAGTGACCGCATCCAAGTAGGCACGTCAGACAGTCCGTACTTATACTGGCAGGAAAAAGAGGCAATTTGGAGGCCCTTGCACAAACTGGCTTTATTCTACCTAAGTTGCCCTCCCACAAGTGTGTACTCCGAAAGAGTGTTTAGTGCCGCCGCTCACCTTGTCAGCAATCTGCGTACGAGGTTACTTCCAGAAAATGTGGAGAAGATGATGTTCATTAAAATGAATTATAATCAATTCCTCCGTGGAGACATTGACCAGCAGCAATTGCCTCCACAAAGTACACAGGGAGCTGAGATGGTGGATTCCAGTGGGGACGAATTGATAATCTGTGAGGAGCGGGATGTACACGGTGATATATCGGAGGATGATGATGAGGTGGACATCTTGCCTCTGTAGAGCCAGTTTGTGCAAGGAGAGATTAATTGCTTCTTTTTCGGTGGGGGTCCAAACCAACCCGTCATTTCAGTCACAGTCGTGTGGCAGACCCTGTCACTGAAATGATGGGTTGGTTAAAGTGTGCATGTCCTGTTTATACAACATAAGGGTGGGTGGGAGGGCCCAAGGACAATTCCATCTTGCACCTCTTTTTTCTTTCATTTTTATTTGCGTCATGTGCTGTTTGGGGAGTGTTTTTTGGAAGGGCCATCCTGCGTGACACTGCAGTGCCACTCCTAGTTGGGCCCGGTGTTTGTGTCGGACACCAGGGTCGCTTATCTTACTCACACAGCTACCTCATTGCGCCTCTTTTTTTCTTCTTTGCGTCATGTGCTGTTTGGGGAGTGTTTTTTGGAAGGGCCATCCTGCGTGACACTGCAGTGCCACTCCTAGATGGGCCAGGTGTTTGTGTCGGCCACTAGGGTCGCTTATCTTACTCACACAGCTACCTCATTGCGCCTCTTTTTTTCTTTGCGTCATGTGCTGTTTGGGGAGTGTTTTTTGGAAGGGCCATCCTGTGTGACACTGCAGTGCCACTCCTAGATGGGCCCGGTGTTTGTGTCGGCCACTAGGGTCGCTTATCTTACTCACACAGCTACCTCATTGCGCCTCTTTTTTTCTTTGCGTCATGTGCTGTTTGGGGAGTGTTTTTTGGAAGGGCCATCCTGCGTGACACTGCAGTGCCACTCCTAGATGGGCCAGGTGTTTGTGTCGGCCACTAGGGTCGCTTATCTTACTCACACAGCTACCTCATTGCGCCTCTTTTTTTCTTTGCGTCATGTGCTGTTTGGGGAGTGTTTTTTGGAAGGGCCATCCTGCGTGACACTGCAGTGCCACTCCTAGATGGGCCAGGTGTTTGTGTCGGCCACTAGGGTCGCTTATCTTACTCACACAGCTACCTCATTGCGCCTCTTTTTTTCTTTGCGTCATGTGCTGTTTGGGGAGTGTTTTTTGGAAGGGCCATCCTGCGTGACACTGCAGTGCCACTCCTAGATGGGCCCGGTGTTTGTGTCGGCCACTAGGGTCGCTTAGCTTAGTCATCCAGCGACCTCGGTGCAAATTTTAGGACTAAAAATAATATTGTGAGGTGTGAGGTATTCAGAATAGACTGAAAATGAGTGGAAATTATGGATTTTGAGGTTAATAATACTTTGGGATCAAAATGACCCCCAAATTCTATGATTGTAGCTGTTTTTAGTGTTTTTTGAAAAAAACACCCGAATCCAAAACACACCCGAATCCGACAAAAAAAATTCGGTGAGGTTTTGCCAAAACGCGGTCGAACCCAAAACACGGCCGCGGAACCGAACCCAAAACCAAAACACAAAACCCGAAAAATTTCAAGTGCACATCCCTAATGATAAAGGCACCTAACAGATATATCCAAATTGAAAGATAACTTACCTGGAGCCACCCCTAGGAGCTCCATATGGCACTGTAAGAACCAGCTTGCCCTCCAAACACTGGTCCCATCTATGTCTCTCATACTAGCAAAATAGAATGCAAGCTGTCCATATACATTTGACAATATACAATATACTTCAGGTGCTTGAAAGGGAGGGGTAATTCTAAGCAAGAGGCAGATATACTTCAAGCACCTGACGTATGGGTCTGGGGTGTGGTTTTTGTATATAGATTTTGCTTTCCCTTTAATGAACACATGCTAACACTTTACCCTCTCACATGTGTTTTGCCCTGGGGTGGCTGGCCTGTGCTGGTTTGTGGGGTTCTGCACCCCATGCTCAGATATAGTATTAGGACCACCAGCATCAGTGGAGCTTTGTCGAGGCCTGGTGGCTTTGCCATATTTCTGCAGATACTGTAAATGTAACTAAGGGGATAATACAGACCTAATCGCTGCTTTGCGTTTTCGCACAGTGGGCGATCAGGTCCAAACTGCACATGCATATGCACCGCGATGCACAGGCGCATCGTACGGGTACAAAGATGATCGCCGGTCAGTGATGGGTTTGTGCGATGGATCCGACCGCATGAGAGATTGCAAGGAGATTGACAGGAAGAAGGCGTTTGTGGGTGTCAACTGACCATTTTCAGGAAGTGTTTGGAAAAACAGGCGTGTCCATGCGTTTGCAGGGAGGGTTCCTGATGTCAAATCCATTCCCAGAAAGGCTGAATTGATCGCAGCGGCTGAGTAAGTCCTGGGCTGCGCAGAGACTGCACAAAATCTGTTTGTACAGCTCCGCTACACGTGCGTTCACACACTTGCAAAGTGAAAATACACTTACCCTGTAGGTGGTGACCTCTGGATTTCTGTTATTTAAATACAGTAGTTTTTCATGTTATGTTACCAGTAGAGATGAGCGGGTTCGGTTTCTCTGAATCCGAACCCGCCCGAACTTCATGTTTTTTTACACGGGTCCGAGCGACTCGGATCTTCCCGCCTTGCTCGGTTAACCCGAGCGCGCCCGAACATCATCATCACGCTGTCGGATTCTCGCGAGGCTCGGATTCTATTGCGAGACTCGGATTCTATATAAGGAGCCGCGCGTCGCGGCCATTTTCACACGTGCATTGAGATTGATAGGGAGAGGACGTGGCTGGCGTCCTCTCCGTTTAGAAATTAAAATAGATAGGAGAGTGAGAGTGAGACACTTCATTTACTTACTGGAGCTTAGGAGGAGTTATACTAGTGACTGATGACCAGTGACCTGACCACCAGTGCAGTTTTATAATTTATTATTATTTAATAATCCGTTCTGTTCTTGTTCTCTGCCTGAAAAAAACGATACACAGTGACTCAGTCACACTCACATACCATATCTGTGCTCAGCCCAGTGTGCTGCATCATCTATGTATAATATCTGACTGTGCTCACACAGCTTAATTGTGGGGGAGACTGGGGAGCAGTTATAGGTTATAGCAGGAGCAAGGAGTACATATTAAACAGTGCACACTTTTGCTGCCAGAGTGCCACTGCCAGTGTGACTGACCACTGACCACTGTGACCAGTGACCTGACCACACTGACCACCAGTATAGTATATTGTGATTGAATGTCTGCCTGAAAAAGTACACTCGTCGTGTGACTTGTGTGGTGTTTTTTTATTCTATAAAAATTAAAAAACTCATTCTGCTGACAGACAGTGTCCACTCCAGCAGGTCCGTCATTATATAATATATACCTGTCCGGCTGCAGTAGTGATATATATATATATATATTTTTTATATCATTATTTATCATCCAGTCTACTAGCAGCAGACACAGTACGGTAGTTCACGGCTGTAGCTACCTCTGTGTCGGCACTCGGCAGTCCATCCATAATTGTATACCACCTACCCGTGGTTTTTTTTTTTTTTCTTCTTTATACATACTACATCTCATTATCATCCAGTCTATATTAGCAGCAGACACAGTACAGTTTGGTAGTCCACGGCTGTAGCTACCTCTGTGTCGGCACTCGGCAGTCCATCCATAATTGTATACCACCTACCCGTGTTTTTTTTTTCTTTCTTCTTTATACATACTACATCTCATTATCAACCAGTCTATATTAGCAGCAGACACAGTACGGTAGTTCACGGCTGTAGCTACCTCTGTGTCGGCACTTGGCAGTCCATCCATAATTGTATACCACCTACCCGTGGTTTTTTTTTTCTTTCTTCTTTATACATACATACTACATCTCATTATCATCCAGTCTATATTAGCAGCAGACACAGTACAGTACGGTAGTCCATGGCTGTAGCTACCTCTGTGTCGGCACTCGGCAGTCCATCCATAATTGTATACCACCTACCCGTGGTTTTTTTTTTCTTTCTTCTTTATACATACTACATCTCATTATCATCCAGTCTATATTAGCAGCAGACACAGTACAGTACGGTAGTCCACGGCTGTAGCTACCTCTGTGTCGGCACTCGGCAGTCCATCCATAATTGTATACCACCTACCCGTGGTTTTTTTTTTCTTTCTTCTTTATACATACTACATCTCATTATCATCCAGTCTATATTAGCAGCAGACACAGTACAGTACGGTAGTCCACGGCTGTAGCTACCTCTGTGTCGGCACTCGGCACTCGGCAGTCCATCCATAATTGTATACCACCTACCCATGGTTTTTTTTTTCTTTCTTCTTTATACATACTACATCTCATTATCAACCAGTCTATATTAGCAGCAGACACAGTACAGTACGGTAGTCCACGGCTGTAGCTACCTCTGTGTCGGCACTCGGCAGTCCATCCATAATTGTATACCACCTACCCGTGGTTTTTTTTTTTCTTTCTTCTTTATACATACTACATCTCATTATCATCCAGTCTATATTAGCAGCAGACACAGTACAGTACGGTAGTCCACGGCTGTAGCTACCTCTGTGTCGGCACTCGGCAGTCCATCCATAAGTATACTAGTATCCATCCATCTCCATTGTTTACCTGAGGTGTCTTTGTGTCATGTGCTGTTTGGGGAGGGTTTTTTGGAAGGGACATCCTGCGTGACACTGCAGTGCCACTCCTAGATGGGCCTGGTGTTTGTGTCGGCCACTAGGGTCGCTTATCTTACTCACACAGCTACCTCATTGCGCCTCTTTTTTTCTTTGCGTCATGTGCTGTTTGGGGAGGGTTTTTTGGAAGGGACATCCTGCGTGACACTGCAGTGCCACTCCTAGATGGGCCCGGTGTTTGTGTCGGCCACTAGGGTCGCTTATCTTACTCACACAGCTACCTCATTGCGCCTCTTTTTTTCTTTGCGTCATGTGCTGTTTGGGGAGGGATTTTTGGAAGGGACATCCTGCGTGACACTGCAGTGACACTCCTAGATGGGCCCGGTGTTTGTGTCGGCCACTAGGGTCGCTTATCTTACTCACACAGCTACCTCATTGCGCCTCTTTTTTTCTTTGCGTCATGTGCTGTTTGGGGAGGGTTTTTTGGAAGGGACATCCTGCGTGACACTGCAGTGCCACTCCTAGATGGGCCCGGTGTTTGTGTCGGCCACTAGGGTCGCTTAGCTTAGTCATCCAGCGACCTAGGTGCAAATTTTAGGACTAAAAATAATATTGTGAGGTGTGAGGTATTCAGAATAGACTGAAAATGAGTGGAAATTATGGTTTTTGAGGTTAATAATACTTTGGGATCAAAATGACCCCCAAATTCTATGATTTAAGCTGTTTTTTAGTGTTTTTTAAAAAAAAAACACCCGAATCCAAAACACACCCGAATCCGACAAAAAAAATTCGGTGAGGTTTTGCCAAAACGCGGTCGAACCCAAAACACAGCCGCGGAACCGAACCCAAAACCAAAACACAAAACCCGAAAAATTTCCGGCGCTCATCTCTAGTTACCAGTATAGTTTTCTGCACTGGGGGCCCCCAGAGGTTAATCCCCGATTTGTCTCTTGCTCAGAATTACCCCTTACTTTCAAGCACCTGAAGTATATTGTCAAATTGATATGAGCAACTTGCATTCTGTTTTGCTGGTGAGCTGAGCGAGGCAGTAAAACTGCAAGGAGCCACGTTGCGGTCACCTGCTTCCGGCATTATGGCTACCAGCTTATTCACAGTGCCGTAACTAGACATTTTAGTGCTGTGTGCAAGAAACAGCATCGTCGCCTCCCTCTCTTATTTAAAATAGGGCCAGTGGGCACCGTAGGCGTGCCCCCAACAATATGGTGTATGGCTTCATGGGGAAGGGGCGTGGCCACAAAATAATACCAATTCATATTACGCTGCACATTAGTCTCCATTATTCAAATGACGCCGCACAGTAGCACCACTACACCAGGTAGAGCCTGTTTTACACATTACACTAGGTGGAATTTCCTTTTACACATTACGGCAGGCAGAGTTCCCTTTTTATATATTACACCAGGCAGAGTCCCCCTTTTACACATTACAGCAGGCAGAGTCCCCTTTTTACACATTACTGTATGTCAGATAGAGTCCCCTTTTACACCTTACGGCAGGCACAGTCCCTCTTTTACACATTACGGCAGGTAGAGTCCCTTTTTACACATTATGGCAGGCAGAGTCCCCCTTTTTACACATTATGGCAGATAGAGTCCCCTTTTACACCTTACAGCAGGCAAAGTTTCCCTTTGACACATTACAGAAGGCAGAGTCAGAGGTGGAACTACGGGAGGCAACGGAGTCTTTTGCCGCCAGGCTCTACGCCTGAAGGGGCACTTCCTCCATTGTCCCCCACGCCCATTGTGTGTAAGGACCCCCGGAGCAGAGCGCCGATAATCATCAGCGGCGCTGCTTCTCCCTGAGCTGGATTAAGTGGTGTGGTGTGCCCTGGGTGAGGAGCAGTCACAGTGCGGGCGGTGCAGTATGAGGATGGTGTGTACTGTACCTTCCAAACTGTCAGCCGCGGCTCTGCACGCTGTGGTGGGAGAGAGTGGGGAGAGAAGTGGCCGCCGCAATGCTCCTTGTGCGGGGTGAGGGGAGGGATGGGGGGACTGGGGGGGGGAGAAGTCAGCCGCTGCAGTGCTCAGTTGTGGGAGAAATGGAGGAGCGAAGTGGCCACTGCAATGCTCCATTGTGTTCTGCAAGAGGTGCTGCTGGTGTCACTGGGTAGGGTGGGGGAGGTGCTGTCATTGTGTTCTGCCCTGCAAGGGGTGGATAATGCTGCTCTCATTGCTCTAGAGGGTGGGGGTCAGGGGAGAGCTGCTGTTGTAAACAATATATATATATATATATATATATATATATATATATATATATATATACATATAGTAGCCCTTGCAGAACAATGTGCAGATGAAGATTTGCTATATTTGGGACCAGAGTGCCACCATTCAAACTACAACTACAGTACATACTGCACTCCAGAAGCCATTTTGCCGTTGGTGGAGGGCCTGTTTGCAGAGTATATATATACTGAGTATGAAATAGAATAATAGAGCTGGCGGCACGAGAATCGGAATCACGGACTGACTTTTATACAAGTAAATAAATGGCCAGCCCCATCCATTACTTTGTCTGTTTCTGTAGAGGGCACCAGGGATTTTTTTTAAAGTGGAGTCCAGGACATTTTGATACATATATATATATATATATATATATATAATACAGTCTAGTTGGAGGAGCGGCAGTCAACGTTTCATTTAATGTTTTAAATTAAGTTTAATGTTTTAAAATATGTATTACATTGATTGAGGGCACCCGGCATCTACATTTTATGTTATTGGAGTGCCGGTCATTCACTCTACTATATATATATATATATATATATATATTTACTTATTTTTGGTATCTGGATGGAGGGGGCACCAACATTACAGCAGGTAGAGTCCCCTTTTACACATTACAGCAGGCAGAGTCCCCTTTTTACACATTACGGCAGCCAGTACTATAGTAAAGTGTAGAAAGTAAAGCATAGTGTAGAGTACTGAAGTGAAGTATAATATAGTGTAGTGAAAAATAGTGTAGAGCAATGTAGTGTGTATGTACGTTCTGCCCTCCAGGTGATTCCTGAAAAGGAGATGTGGTGCCCCAGTGTTATAATTACCACCTAAACAGCCCCATTTACCCTGATCCAGGAGAAGAGGGGGTTAAACAGAAAGAGACCTTTGTTTAATGTTCATAATATGCAGTTTCTACTGCTGCTCTAGGCTGCTAGACATTGGTGGCAGTGTGAGCAAAGCCAGCGCTGAGGCGATCTGTTGAAAAAGAAGGAGCCGCGTTGCGAGTTACTGCAGTGCTGACAGGCTCCAGCTACCCGTGTCTCCCCAGTGTTTACCTCCTGAGTCCTGCTCCTGACGGAGGTGGATCCAGCGGGGAAGTGGTAGCCATGGTGGAGAATGCCGGAGGTCAGGAATGACAGGCACAGTCCACGCTGAGAGGCGGTCCCAGGTGGTACTTAGAGTGCAGTGACTGGCATCCCCCTGTTCCTGAGCGGAGGCGGAGACCAGGAGCTCGCGGCAGCGGGCACCAGGCAATCAACTGCAGGAGTGGGAGGAGCATCTGTCAGTGGGGGGAATGTGCGGCCACTCGGGGTGTATGTCGAAGGTGCACTCACAGGGCAAATGCGCTGTGGGAAATGCACCTTCTGCACACATCTACTGTAGTTACGGCTCTGCTTATTCATATACATTGGTGGGCAGTGGCACTGGTAACCTATACATTACTGGACTGTGCCAGCAATGTACAAAGGCGTGCGCATGGGGGGTGCCTGGTGCGCACAGGCACCCCCTAATGTCCGGCACCCCCCGCACACACGCAGTGATACTCAGCATGCTGATTCCCTTCCTCCAGCTTCTACCCTGTCCACCACCCCGTGCACTGCAGCCGCTGCTGGAGGCTGAAGCTCACTACTGAGCTCCGCCTTCCGCTCTCCGGCTCCCGCAGTGTGTGAAGGGAGAGACGTCACAACGTCATGACGTCTCTCCCATAGCAACAAGCGCAAGGAGCTCTGTAGTTTGCAAGGCGGTCGGCGCTGGAGCGGGGAATAAGTAAGTATTTGCTGTCTACACTCAGGACTGTGGCCATTGTGTAAGAAGCACTACTAGAAATGGGTATTGTGTAAGGGGCACTAGAAATGGGCATTGTGTAAGGGGCACTAGAAATGGGCATTCTGTAAGGGGCACTAGAAATGGACATTGTGTAAGGGGCTCTAGAAATGGGCATTGTGTAAGGGGCTCTAGAAATGGGCATTGTGTAAGGGACACTGCTAGAAATGGGCATTGTGTAAGGGGCACTAGAAATGGGCATTGTGTAATTGGCACTACAAAAATGGGCACTGTGTAAGGGGCACTGCGGCGGTGCGTGTGGTGGTGCCTGCTGCCGTGCAGGTGTAGTTTCGGTACTCACCAGGCGCCGCTCTCTCTCACCTTCAGGTATCGAAACCTTCAACGGACCTGGCAATCTTCAGTCGGATCCGGACACGATGACCTAGGAGGAAGGAGATTGCTGAGTGCCGTCCTCCTGACTGTGGATCGAAACGCCCTCCAGAACCGAGGAAAATGTGCTTTTGGGCTAGGTGAGGGTCATCCCAGGCGTACGCCTCAGAGCCCGAATTTCACCTATTGGCACTCTCGCACCAGGTGGAAACTCTACCTTGCACCGGCGTGCAAGGCTCACCGCTCGCCCTGAAGGAAGGGAGACAGATAGGGACGAACACAGAAGGAACACACAGACCGATGTTACTCATCGTCCTACGTCTTGTACTCCGATCTTCTCCACTTACAGGTCCCTGTAAGGAGGCAAAGAGAGAAACAGCCGTGCAGGGCCTAACTCTAACCTAGTGTGCATCCGCTACACTAGCTACATAACAAAGCCCTCAAACTGGCTCAAGTGTGGGTGGTGCAACACAAACTATGCACAAACTCTAAAACAACATTTTGCCCTGCACGGTAACAACACACATATCAGAGTACAACATCAAATGGTGCGTTTCCTTTAGATCCCTACCTGCACTCTGGGGGGGTGGACGCCGCACAGCCTACCCACCTCCTGAACCTTCCCTTATGTGGGGCTCAGGCCAAGCAAGCCTGCCTACCTAAACACCCTGGGGTGGACTGGACCTAGTGCCCAGTACCACCTGTATTCACCTTCGGGGGAAACCTCTTATCTACTGGGCCTAACGGCCCCTAACTGCACACAGGCCGGAGGCCTGACTTTATCCCTCAGGCCTAGCGCCCGACTAACTCGTCGCCCGTTGTGTGACCTGGGCCTAATGCCCTGGGTCACCTCGTATCCCTAGCGGCCACCAACTGAACTAGGGCCTAATGCCCTCTAATGTCCCCCAGGCCTATTGCCTGCGCTTGCCCTCGGGCCTAATGCCCGCCTATTTTGTCCCACAGGCCTGTGGCCTGACTATTCCTATGGGCCTAGTGCCCAAACTGTGCCCCCAGGCCTAGTGCCTGCCTATCAGGGCCACGGGCCGGGGGGGGGGCCCGACTACACGTGGCCACGGGCCTGGAGGGCCCGCCTAAACGTGCCCACGGGCCAGGAGGGCCTGACTAAATGCCCCCACGGGCCAGGAGGCCCGACTAAATGCCCACAGGCCGGAAGGGCCTGACTGTGCCCACGGGCCTAATGCCCCGAACACCCGGTGGTCTAGCGAGGAGAGGGGGGGGCACCTTAGAAGGGCCTACCTGCGGTGGAGAAGGCTGCAGTGGGGAACTGCACAGTTCAATTGCTTCCCACCACTGCAGCGCTTCTCGGCCTGGATGAGCTCTTCTGCCGCTGGCCCGTCCAGGCCAGCGGCGCCGCCGTCTCCTCTCCGTGTCCAGCCGCCGCTGGACATCTTCTTTCCAGAGCCTGGAGTCTTCAGGCCTCTTCCGCGGCCACTGGAGCTTCTTCCGCGCGCCACTCCGAACTTCGCCGCTCTTCGGCGCGGCTTCTTCTCTCTTCGGCTCCCGCCCGGCGTCTGACGTCAGATGCCGGGGGCGGGGCCTATGACGCGGCGAGCGCCGATTGGCTCGCCGCGCCCGCCTCTGATTGGCCGGCGCCCTGCGAGCCGCGATTAGCTCGCGGACGGCGCCAGATTCGAAAAGCCGCGGGCGGCGCTTCTGATTGGCGTCCAGAACGGCGCCAAGTTTAAAGCGCCGCCGCCGCGCCGCTACCCGCTGCTGACAGCCTGGTGCAGGGAAACATCCGATCCCTGCTCCAGACACCAGCCGCACACCCAGCGCTGGGGACAGACAAGCTGCCCCAGCGCTGTCCACAGCCAGGGACAGCACCTCGGATGTGCCCACAGGGCACATCTCTACACTGTGTAAGGGGCACTAGATATGGGCATTGTGTAATTGGCACTTCTAGAAGTAGGCATTGTGTAAGGGGCAATACTAGAATTGGGCATTGTGTAAGGGGCACTACTACTATTGGGCATTGTGTAAGGGGCACTACTACTATTGGGCATTGTATAAGGGGCACTACTACTATGGGCATTGTGTAAGGGGCAATACTAGAAATGGGCATTGTGTAAGGGGCACTACTACTATTGGGCATTGTGTAAGGGGCACTACTACTATTGGGCATTGTATAAGGGGCACTACTACTATTGGGCATTGTATAAGGGGCACTACTGCTATGGGCATTGTGTAAGTGGCACTACTACTATGGGCATTGTGTAAGGGGCTCTACTACTATTGGGTATTGTATAAGGGGCACTACTACTATTGGGCATTGTATAAGGGGCACTACTAATATTGGGCATTGTATAAGGGGCACTACTGCTATGGGCATTGTGTAAGGAGTACTACTACTATTGGGCATTGTATAAGGGGCACTACTACTATTGGGCATTGTATAAGGGGCACTACTGCTATGGGCTTGTGTAAGTGGCACAACTATGGGCATTGTGTAAGTGACACTAACACTATGGGCACTGTGTAATGGGAAAAACTATGGGCATTGTGTAAGGGTCACTACTACTATGGACTAGAGATAAGCGGGTTCGGTTCTCCGAGATCCGAACCCCCCCAAACTTCAACCATTTTACACGGTTCCGAGGCAGCATCGGATCTTCCCGCCTTGCTCGGTTAACCCGAACGCGCCCAAACGTCATCATCCCGCTGTCGGATTCTCGCGAGATTCTTATTCTATATAAAGAGCCACGCGTCGCCACCATTTTCACTCGTGCATTGGAGATTGAATGGAGAGGATGTGGCTTCGTTCTCACCCTGAAAAGCTCCGTAATCTGTGCTCAGTGTGCTGCAAATATCTGTGCTCAGTGTGCTGCAAATGTCTGTGCTCAGTGTGCTGAAAATATCTACGTTCTCTGCCTGAAAACGCTTCATATCTGTGCTCAGTGTGCTGCAAATATCTGTGCTCAGTGTGCTGCATTGTGGGGACTGGGGACCACCAGTATATAATTATAATAGTACAGTACAGTAGGCCATTGCTGTATCTTGCAGCTCTGTGTCAAGTATACTATCTCTGTGATGCATTATTGTGAGCAGTATATAGTAGCACAGGGCAGCATTTTGGTGACCAGCAGTATACATATAGTACAGTACAGTAGGCCATTGCTGTATCTTGCAGCTCTGTGTCAAGTATACTATCTCTGTGCTGCATTATTGTAAGCAGTATATAGTAGGACAGTGCAGCATTTTGGTGACCAGCAGTATCCATATAATACAGTACAGTAGGCCATTGCTGTATCTTGCAGCTCTGTGTCAAGTATACTATCTCTGTGCTGCATTATTGTGAGCAGTATATAGTAGGACAGTGCAGCATTTTGGTGACCAGCAGTATACATATAGTACAGTACAGTAGGCCATTGCTGTATCTTGCAGCTCTGTGTCACTTCTAGTATCCTGATCAGTGCTCATTATCTGCTGCATTGTTGTGACCAGTATGTATACTGTACTGTGCGACATGTGTTATACACCTGGTGATTTTATACATCCTGTAATCTGTACTGAGCGATGGGTGAGATACACCTGGAGATTATACACCCTAGATACTGTACTGTGTGATGTGTGAGATACACCTGGGGATTATACACCCTATATACTGTACTGTGTGATGTGTGAGATACACCTGGGGATTATACACCCTATATTATTATTATTATCCTTTATTTATATGGTGCCACAAGGGTTCCGCAGTGCCCAATTACAGAGTACATAAATAATCAAACAGGAAAACAGCAACTTACAGTTGATGACAGTATAGGACAAGTACAGGGTAAATAAACATAGTTACATTAGCAGATGACACTGGAATAAGTATCAGGTGGCAGAAGACTGTTGGATGTGGTACAGTTGAAGATTATTAAAGTAAGACAAAGGATAAGCACATGAGGGAAGAGGGCCCTGCTCGTGAGAGTTTACAATCTAAAGGGGAGGGGTAAACAGACATGGGTGACACAGATTGGGTACATAGAGAACGTGGAACAGAGGGTTAGGATGAGATTTGGCTGGGTTTGGTGAAGTGGACCCCCAGAAGGCACAAGTCAATACTTAACATTGCAACATTTTACTGGGCTATGCAGGAGAAAATTAAAAATAGGGAAAAAAAAAAAAAAAGAATCGATAACTTCTACCGCTTTCAAAAAGGTCAATGGAAGCTGAAATAATGGACAACTACCTCATGGAAGCCAGATACAGTATACCAAACAGTACTTAGCAGAGTTAGGAATGAGTGCTTATGAAATACAGTAACATTTTGTCATAATATTTCAGAAACTGCATGGCTGGTCTCTTGCACTCTTTTGCTCTAATACACCACCTGCTTTAGGATTTATATTCAAAAACATTATGTCTCCATAATCCCAAAAACATCAGTCTTCTTGGAAAGTGGTTTGTTCCTTTGTAAGGGAAAGAGAACAAACGTTCTCAAACAACGGTTTCTCAATTTCTTTTTCCTCTGGGAAGGAATTGTGGATTCGCAGGAATATCTGAGTATTTCTGTAATGAGAAAGCAGCGACTTTCTACAAATGTTTACGAATAATTCCAGTGATTTACTGATTTTGACATTTTCTTCCAGTGATTTGGACCAATAATACCATTGAAGAGAACAAATAATTCCAGTGATATTGAGGTGTTTGTGTCGCTAAGCTTAGCCGTCCAGCGACCACAGTGCACCTCTTTTTCTCTTTTCTTTGCATCATGTGCTGTTTGGCGCCAGTTTTTTTAAGTGCCATCCTGTCTGACACTGCAGTGCCACTCCTAGATGGGCCAGGTGTTTGTGCCGCCCTCTTGGGTCGCTTTGCTTAGTCATCCAGCGACCTCGGTGCAAATTTTAGGACTAAAAATAGTATTGTGAGGTGCGAGGTCTTCAGAATAGACTGGAATGAGTGGAAATTGTGGTTATTGAGGTTAATAATACTATAGGATCAAAATTACCCCCAAATTCTATGATTTAAGCTGTTTTTGAGGGGATTTTGGAAAAAAAACACACCCAAATCCAAAACACACCCGAATCCGACAAAAAAATTTCAGGGAGGTTTTGCCAAAACGCATCAAAATCCAAAACACGGCCGCGGAACCGAATCCAAAACCAAAACACAAAACCCGAAAAATTTCCGGTGCACATCTCTACTATGGACATTTTGTAAGGGCAAAACCACTGTGTGTGGGCATAGCGTAGGGGGAAAAAACACTGTTAGCATTGTGTAAGGGGCACTACTACTGTGGGCACTGTCTGTAGGTGGCACTAGACACAGAATGAAGGGAAGTCGAGGCTGAAAGATGTAGAGTAAAGAGGGCAGGCTGAGATATAGAGTGAAGGGTGGGAGGCTGAGAGGCACAGAGTCAGGTGGATTGTGAGAGATGCGTTGGAGGGAGAGAGTGGTGTGGTTGAGAGATGACGCAGGGAGGGGATGACGGTGGAGGTGAGAGATGACGCAGGAAATGTATGATGGTGGGGGTGAGAGACGACGCAGGGAGGGGAGGAGATGGTTTTGCTGAGAGATACAGATGGGAGATGATGGTGTGGATGAGAGATAATGCAGGGAGGAGATGATGGTGGGGTGAGAGACTACGCAGGGAGGGGAGGAGATGGTGTGGCTGAGAGGTGTAGGCGGGAGATGAGGGTGTGGCTGAGAGACACAGGGAGAAGATGATGGTGTATCTTAGAGACACAGGTGGCAGGAGGTGACACGAGTCTGGGTGAACCTTTGTTGCATGATGATGATCTTGGTTATATTCCTACAAAAAAAGACATCTTCTGGACCATTTATTTTCCTATATGAATAGTAATTACCAACTGAAGATGCTATCTGTCCAGGGAGGACAGTTCTTCAGAGGTTCCCCATTGTGAGAAACCACCATATACAGATGGGTCCACGGTTATCTTGACTAGTTTTCTGCGGTACAGTAAGTAGGTACAGTAAGGTGCAACTGGAATGGAAAGGAATGCTCTTTGAGTGATTAGAAACAGTTGGCCGTTTGCAATGGCCACGCCCCTTGTGGTATGTGATTTTTATTTTATTGAGTGGCAAAAAGGCGGTGCTAGACACGCCCAATGGGTGGTGTTGGACACGCCCAGTAGGTGGTGCTAAGCATCCTTCCGTCGGTGCACCCCCTAATAAAATGTTCTGCGCACGCCGGTGGCAAAGTGTATGTTACCAGCTTATTCATATACATTGGTGGGCAGTGGCACCGGTAATGTATACATTGCTGGACTGTGTGTTTTATGCGGCAAATGATAATTTCCTACAGCACTAACTTTAATACTTCAGTTATTTAATGCATGAACTCTGCTTCTTATAAAGTTAGAGTAAGATTGACCTACAATCTTCGCAAAGTGATTTGTAAGGAGGCTCACCTTAGTTATATGAGCTGCTAGAGAACCCGATCCTTCTACTAAACACTTTCAGCAGTCTCAGAACTAGCGAGCGGTGGGCCCAGGTGCGATAAAATGCTTTGGCCCCCCCATCCCATCCAAGTCCACCCCCTCACCCCTGGAGAGGATCTGGTGAGGGGGACCTGCTCGGGGCCAGAGAAATGAATACCTAGCAACAGTGCCGTAACTAGACATTTTAGCACTGTGTGCAAGAAATGGCATCGGAGCCCCACCCCTGCATGCAAAACAGGGGCAGTGCGCGCCGTAGGCGCGCGCAAAAATACATAGTGGCGTGGCTTCGTGGGGAAGGAGTGTGGCCACAAAATAATAACAATTCATAAAACGGTGCACAGTAGTCTCCATTATTCAAATTACGCCGCACAGTAGCACCACTACACCAGGTAGAGATCCTTTTACACATTAAGGCGGACAGATTCCCCTTTTTACACATTTCAGCAGACAGTGTCCCCTTTTTACACATTACAGCAGACAGCGTCCCCATTTTACACATTACGGCAGACAGCGTCCCCTTTTTACACATTACGGCAGACAGCGTGCACTTTTTACACATAGCGGCAGACAGCGTCCCCTTTTTACACATAGCGGCAGACAGCGTGCCCTTGTTACACATAGCGGCAGAGAGTGTACACTTTTTACACATAACGGCAGACAGCGTGCCCTTGTTAAACATAGCAGAAGACAGCGTACACTTTTTACACATAACGGCAGACAGCGTCCCCCTTTTTACACATTACGGCAGACAGCGTCCCCTTCTTACACATTACGGCAGACAGCGTACACTTTTTACACATAACGGCAGACAGCGTCCCCTTTTTACACATTACGGCAGACAGCGTGCCCTTGTTACACATTACGGCAGACAGCGTCCCCCTTTTTACACATTACGGCAGGCAGATTCCCCCTTTGTACACATTGCGGCAGGCAGATTCCCCATTTTTACACATAGCGGCAGGCAGATTCCCCATTTTTACACATAGCGGCAGGCAGATTCCCCATTTTTACACATAGCGGCAGGCAGATTCCCCATTTTTACACATAGCGGCAGGCAGTCGAAAGAAAGAAAGAAAGAAAGAAAGAAAGAAAGAAAGAAAGAAAGAAAGAAAGAAAGAAAGAAGAATTATACTTACCCTCTCCGCTGGCTCAGGCTCCTCGGTGCAGCTTCTGACGATTCCCGGGCAGGAAAGAAGGAGGAGGAGGGAGGTGGAAGAGGGAGCCGCAGCAGCGCTGTGTTATTGGTGGAGGCGCTGCTGCTGCTGCCCCTCTGCTTCACTATAGGCTGTTCTCGGAAGACAACCTATAGTGAAGCAGCGGGGAAGCAGCAGCAGCGCCTCCACCAGTAACAAAGCGCTGCTGCGGCTCCCTCCTCCACCTCCCTCCTCCTCCTTACCCCCGTCCGTGCCGCTGCGCTCCTCTCCTCTCCGGGCGGCTGTGTGCTGCGGGCAGCGGTTGCCCGCAGCACACAGCGGCATGTTATGAGACAGTTTGACTCATTACATGCTTTGAGCCCCTGGACAGAGGTGGGCCCCAGTGCAATGCACTGGTTGCACTGGCGGTAGTTCCGCCTCTGACTTTCAGTTTGTTGTGCTGGGTACCTTGTTCCTTCCACTTCCACTATGTACCTTAACTCACAGACTATTTTTCCTGGTGCCCCCATTCCCCTCATCACGTCATGTCACTGCCCCTGTCACATGCAGCCCTGTCCTCACTGACACATCACTTATTTCCTGATATACTCTGTGCTGCTGGGGGACCCTGCTCCTCCCACTATATAACTCTCAGTCTGTGGCTTCCTGCTGCCTCCATTCCCCTCCTCACATCATGTCACTGCCCCGTCACATGCAGCCCTGTCCTCACTGACACATCACTCATCTCCTGATATACTCTGTGCTGCTGGGGTCCCTGCTCCTCCCACCAGGGCCGTTACTACCTGTGTGCCAGTGGTGCATTGCCCACAGCGCAACTGCACTGTGAGCGCACCATCTGGCAGCACCACCCGGCACCCGAACAGCCGCTCTCTCTGTAGCCACTCACGATCGGTCCCCGGAGACCGCCACTGCAGTGCTGCCCTGTATGTAGTGTGCGCTCAGCTCCTGCTGATGAGCGCACCCACTATACATATACCGCAGCTAGGCCTCCGCCGCCAGCTTTACCTTCTCCCAGTCCCCGGATCAGATGCTCCGCCCCCTATGCAGCAACTCCAGGGACTCAGCCAGCCCCAGCTGACTCCCACAGTGTGCTTGGCCTCAGCCCTCTCTCATGCTGGCAGGGGCAGCGGAGGAGCCTGAAGACGGAGGAGCTGACAGGAGGATTCCGTGGATGGTGGCCAGGAGTGGGGACAGGTGAGTAGAGCAGCGGGGTTGGGGAGGAGATGAGCAGAGGAGCAAAGACAGGAGCCAGAAAGTGAGGAGCGGGCTGGCTAAATACGTGCACGCACGTAAAACCCCCCTGCCGCCTGCTGGCACAGATGCCAGTTTTTTTGTTTTTTTTACACGGAGGTTTCCACTGACTGCACTGGGTTAGTGCCGTAACTAGGCTGCCTGGGAAAACGGCGAGTGGTGACCTGGCCAGCATGTTATTAAATATGCACTCTGCATGATCTGCAAAACACCCCCCACCCCGCATGTGGGACACTAACCCAGTGCAGTCAGGGGAGAGAAGCCTAGCCCCTCCGTGTAAAGGATGGCTGCAGCTGCTGCATTCCAGTCAGTGGGGTCACTGCATAAAAAGGGGTCTCTGCTGCCTAATGTGTAGAAAGGGGGACTCTGCCTATCTAATGTGTAAAAAGGGGGACTCTCCTGCTGTAATGTGCAAAAAAGGGGGACTCTGCATTAGAGATGAGCGCCGGAAATTTTTCAGGTTTTGTGTTTTGGTTTTGGGTTCGGTTCCGCGGCCGTGTTTTGGGTTCGACCGCGTTTTGGCAAAACCTCACCGAATTTTTTTTTGTCGGATTCGGGTGTGTTTTGGATTCGGGTGTTTTTTTCAAAAAACACTAAAAAACTGCTTAAATCATAGAATTTGGGGGTCATTTTGATCCCAAAGTATTATTAACCTCAAAAACCATAATTTACACTCATTTTCAGTCTATTCTGAATACCTCACACCTCACAATATTATTTTTAGTCCTAAAATTTGCACCTAGGTCGCTGGATGACTAAGCTAAGCGACCCTAGTGGCCGACACAAACACCGGGCCCATCTAGGAGTGTCACTGCAGTGTCACGCAGGATGTCCCTTCCAAAAAACCCTCCCCAAACAGCACATGACGCAAAGAAAAAAAGAGGCGCAATGAGGTAGCTGTGTGAGTAAGATAAGCGACCCTAGTGGCCGACACAAACACCGGGCCCATCTAGGAGTGTCACTGCAGTGTCACGCAGGATGTCCCTTCCAAAAAACCCTCCCCAAACAGCACATGACGCAAAGAAAAAAAGAGGCGCAATGAGGTAGCTGTGTGAGTAAGATAAGCGACCCTAGTGGCCGACACAAACACCGGGCCCATCTAGGAGTGTCACTGCAGTGTCACGCAGGATGTCCCTTCCAAAAAACCCTCCCCAAACAGCACATGACGCAAAGAAAAAAAGAGGCGCAATGAGGTAGCTGTGTGAGTAAGATAAGCGACCCTAGTGGCCGACACAAACACCGGGCCCATCTAGGAGTGGCACTGCAGTGTCACGCAGGATGTCCCTTCCAAAAAACTCTCCCCAAACAGCACATGACGCAAAGAAAAAAAGAGGCGCAATGAGGTAGCTGTGTGAGTAAGATAAGCGACCCTAGTGGCCGACACAAACACCGGGCCCATCTAGGAGTGTCACTGCAGTGTCACGCAGGATGTCCCTTCCAAAAAACCCTCCCCAAACAGCACATGACGCAAAGAAAAAAAGAGGCGCAATGAGGTAGCTGTGTGAGTAAGATAAGCGACCCTAGTGGCCGACACAAACACCGGGCCCATCTAGGAGTGTCACTGCAGTGTCACGCAGGATGTCCCTTCCAAAAAACCCTCCCCAAACAGCACATGACGCAAAGAAAAAAAGAGGCGCAATGAGGTAGCTGTGTGAGTAAGATAAGCGACCCTAGTGGCCGACACAAACACCGGGCCCATCTAGGAGTGTCACTGCAGTGTCACGCAGGATGTCCCTTCCAAAAAACCCTCCCCAAACAGCACATGACGCAAAGAAAAAAAGAGGCGCAATGAGGTAGCTGTGTGAGTAAGATAAGCGACCCTAGTGGCCGACACAAACACCGGGCCCATCTAGGAGTGTCACTGCAGTGTCACGCAGGATGTCCCTTCCAAAAAACCCTCCCCAAACAGCACATGACGCAAAGAAAAAAAGAGGCGCAATGAGGTAGCTGTGTGAGTAAGATAAGCGACCCTAGTGGCCGACACAAACACCGGGCCCATCTAGGAGTTTCACTGCAGTGTCACGCAGGATGTCCCTTCCAAAAAACTCTCCCCAAACAGCACATGACGCAAAGAAAAAAAGAGGCGCAATGAGGTAGCTGTGTGAGTAAGATAAGCGACCCTAGTGGCCGACACAAATACCGGGCCCATCTAGGAGTGTCACTGCAGTGTCACGCAGGATGTCCCTTCCAAAAAACCCTCCCCAAACAGCACATGACGCAAAGAAAAAAAGAGGCGCAATGAGGTAGCTGTGTGAGTAAGATAAGCGACCCGAGTGGCCGACACAAACACCGGGCCCATCTAGGAGTGTCACTGCAGTGTCACGCAGGATGTCCCTTCCAAAAAACCCTCCCCAAACAGCACATGACGCAAAGAAAAAAAGAGGCGCAATGAGGTAGCTGTGTGAGTAAGATAAGCGACCCTAGTGGCCGACACAAACACCGGGCCCATCTAGGAGTGGCACTGCAGTGTCACGCAGGATGTCCCTTCCAAAAAACCCTCCCCAAACAGCACATGACGCAAAGAAAAAAAGAGGCGCAATGAGGTAGCTGTGTGAGTAAGATAAGCGACCCTAGTGGCCGACACAAACACCGGGCCCATCTAGGAGTGGCACTGTAGTGTCACGCAGGATGTCCCTTCCAAAAAACCCTCCCCAAACAGCACATGACGCAAAGAAAAATTAAAGAAAAAAGAGGTGCAAGATGGAATTGTCCTTGGGCCCTCCCACCCACCCTTATGTTGTATAAACAGGACATGCACACTTTAACCAACCCATCATTTCAGTGACAGGGTCTGCCACACGACTGTGACTGAAATGACGGGTTGGTTATGACCCCCACCAAAAAAGAAGCAATGAATCTCTCCTTGCACAAACTGGCTCTACAGAGGCAAGATGTCCACCTCATCATCATCCTCCGATATATCACCGTGTACATCCCCCTCCTCACAGATTATCAATTCGTCCCCACTGGAATCCACCATCTCAGCTCCCTGTGTACTTTGTGGAGGCAATTGCTGCTGGTCAATGTCTCCACGGAGGAATTGATTATAATTCATTTTAATGAACATCATCTTCTCCACATTTTCTGGATGTAACCTCGTACGCCGATTGCTGACAAGGTGAGCGGCGGCACTGAACACTCTTTCGGAGTACACACTTGTGGGAGGGCAACTTAGGTAGAATAAAGCCAGTTTGTGCAAGGGCCTCCAAATTGCCTCTTTTTCCTGCCAGTATAAGTACGGACTGTGTGACGTGCCTACTTGGATGCGGTCACTCATATAATCCTCCACCATTCTTTCAATGGTGAGAGAATCATATGCAGTGACAGTAGGCGACATGTCCGTAATCGTTGTCAGGTCCTTCAGTCCGGACCAGATGTCAGCATCAGCAGTCGCTCCAGACTGCCCTGCATCACCGCCAGCGGGTGGGCTCGGAATTCTGAGCCTTTTCCTCGCACCCCCAGTTGCGGGAGAATGTGAAGGAGGAGATGTTGACAGGTCGCGTTCCGCTTGACTTGACAATTTTCTCACCAGCAGGTCTTTCAACCCCAGCAGACTTGTGTCTGCCGGAAAGAGAGATCCAAGGTAGGTTTTAAATCTAGGATCGAGCACGGTGGCCAAAATGTAGTGCTCTGATTTCAACAGATTGACCACCCGTGAATCCTTGTTAAGCGAATTAAGGGCTCCATCCACAAGTCCCACATGCCTAGCGGAATCGCTCCGTGTTAGCTCCTCCTTCAATGTCTCCAGCTTCTTCTGCAAAAGCCTGATGAGGGGAATGACCTGACTCAGGCTGGCAGTGTCTGAACTGACTTCACGTGTGGCAAGTTCAAAGGGCATCAGAACCTTGCACAACGTTGAAATCATTCTCCACTGCGCTTGAGACAGGTGTATTCCACCTCCTATATCGTGCTCAATTGTATAGGCTTGAATGGCCTTTTGCTGCTCCTCCAACCTCTGAAGCATATAGAGGGTTGAATTCCACCTCGTTACCACTTCTTGCTTCAGATGATGGCAGGGCAGGTTCAGTAGTTTTTGGTGGTGCTCCAGTCTTCTGTACGTGGTGCCTGTACGCCGAAAGTGTCCCGCAATTCTTCTGGCAACCGACAGCATCTCTTGCACGCCCCTGTCGTTTTTTAAAAAATTCTGCACCACCAAATTCAAGGTATGTGCAAAACATGGGACGTGCTGGAATTTGCCCATATTTAATGCACACACAATATTGCTGGCGTTGTCCGATGCCACAAATCCACAGGAGAGTCCAATTGGGGTAAGCCATTCCGCGATGATCTTCCTCAGTTGCCGTAAGAGGTTTTCAGCTGTGTGCGTATTCTGGAAACCGGTGATACAAAGCGTAGCCTGCCTAGGAAAGAGTTGGCGTTTGCGAGATGCTGCTACTGGTGCCGCCGCTGCTGTTCTTGCGGCGGGAGTCCATACATCTACCCAGTGGGCTGTCACAGTCATATAGTCCTGACCCTGCCCTGCTCCACTTGTCCACATGTCCATGGTTAAGTGGACATTGGGTACAACTGCATTTTTTAGGACACTGGTGAGTCTTTTTCTGACGTCCGTGTACATTCTCGGTATCGCCTGCCTAGAGAAGTGGAACCTAGATGGTAATTGGTAACGGGGGCACACTGCCTCAATAAATTGTCTAGTTCCCTGTGAACTAACGGCGGATACCGGACGCACGTCTAACACCAACATAGTTGTCAAGGCCTCAGTTATCCGCTTTGCAGCAGGATGACTGCTGTGATATTTCATCTTCTTCGCAAAGGACTGTTGGACAGTCAATTGCTTACTGGAAGTAGTACAAGTGGGCTTACGACTTCCCCTCTGGGATGACCATCGACTCCCAGCAGCAACAACAGCAGCGCCAGCAGCAGTAGGCGTTACACGCAAGGATGCATCGGAGGAATCCCAGGCAGGAGAGGAATCGTCAGAATTGCCAGTGACATGGCCTGCAGGACTATTGGGATTCCTGGGGAAGGAGGAAATTGACACTGAGGGAGTTGGTGGGGTGGTTTGCGTGAGCTTGGTTACAAGAGGAAGGGATTTACTGGTCAGTGGACTGCTTCCGCTGTCGCCCAAAGTTTTTGAACTTGTCACTGACTTATTATGAATGCGCTGCAGGTGACGTATAAGGGAGGATGTTCCGAGGTGGTTAACGCCCTTACCCCTACTTATTACAGCTTGACAAAGGCAACACACGGCTTGACACCTGTTGTCCGCTTTTCTGTTGAAATACCTCCACACTGAAGAGCTGATTTTTTTGGTATTTTCACCAGGCATGTCAACGGCCATATTCCTCCCACGGACAACAGGTGTCTCCCCGGGTGCCTGACTTAAACAAACCACCTCACCATCAGAATCCTCCTGGTCAATTTCCTCCCCAGCGCCAGCAACACCCATATCCTCCTCATCCTGGTGTACTTCAACACTGACATCTTCAATCTGACTATCAGGAACTGGACTGCGGGTGCTCCTTCCAGCACTTGCAGGGGGCGTGCAAATGGTGGAAGGCGCATGCTCTTCACGTCCAGTGTTGGGAAGGTCAGGCATCGCAACCGACACAATTGGACTCTCCTTGTGGATTTGGGATTTCGAAGAACGCACAGTTCTTTGCGGTGCTTTTGATAGCTTGAGTCTTTTCAGTTTTCTAGCGAGAGGCTGAGTGCTTCCATCCTCATGTGAAGCTGAACCACTAGCCATGAACATAGGCCAGGGCCTCTGCCGTTCCTTGCCACTCCGTGTGGTAAATGGCATATTGGCAAGTTTACGCTTCTCCTCCGACAATTTTATTTTAGGTTTTGGAGTCCTTTTTTTACTGATATTTGCTGTTTTGGATTTGACATGCTCTGTACTATGACATTGGGCATCGGCCTTGGCAGACGACGTTGCTGGCATTTCATCGTCTCGGCCATGACTAGTGGCAGCAGCTTCAGCACGAGGTGGAAGTGGATCTTGATCTTTCCCTAATTTTGGAACCTCAACATTTTTGTTCTCCATATTTTAATAGGCACAACTAAAAGGCACCTCAGGTAAACAATGGAGATGGATGGATACTAGTATACTTATGGATGGACTGCCGAGTGCCGACACAGAGGTAGCTACAGCCGTGGACTAACGTACTGTGTCTGCTGCTAATATAGACTGGATGATTGATAATGAGATGAAATCAATATATATATGTATGTATATATAATATCACTAGTACTGCAGCCGGCAGGTAGATAATATATTTATTAGGTAATGATGACTGATGACGGACCTGCTGGACACTGTCAGCTCAGCAGCACCGCAGACTGCTACAGTAAGCTACTATACTATAGTAGTATGTACAAAGAAGAAAGAAAAAAAAAAACCACGGGTAGGTGGTATACAATTATGGATGGACTGCCGAGTGCCGACACAGAGGTAGGTACAGCCGTGGACTAACGTACTGTGTCTGCTGCTAATATAGACTGGATGATTGATAATGAGATGAAATCAATATATATATGTATGTATATATAATATCACTAGTACTGCAGCCGGACAGGTAGATAATATATTTATTAGGTAATGATGACTGATGACGGACCTGCTGGACACTGTCAGCTCAGCAGCACCGCAGACTGCTACAGTAAGCTACTATACTCTATAGTAGTATGTACAAAGAAGAAAGAAAAAAAAAAACCACGGGTAGGTGGTATACAATTATGGATGGACTGCCGAGTGCCGACACAGAGGTAGCTACAGCCGTGGACTAACGTACTGTGTCTGCTGCTAATATAGACTGGATGATTGATAATGAGATGAAATCAATATATATATGTATGTATATATAATATCACTAGTACTGCAGCCGGACAGGTAGATAATATATTTATTAGGTAATGATGACTGATGACGGACCTGCTGGACACTGTCAGCTCAGCAGCACCGCAGACTGCTACAGTAAGCTACTATACTATAGTAGTATGTACAAAGAAGAAAGAAAAAAAAAAAAACCACAGGTAGGTGGTATACAATTATGGATGGACTGCCGAGTGCCGACACAGAGGTAGCTACAGCCGTGGACTAACGTACTGTGTCTGCTGCTAATATAGACTGGATGATTGATAATGAGATGAAATCAATATATATATGTATGTATATATAATATCACTAGTACTGCAGCCGGACAGGTAGATAATATATTTATTAGGTAATGATGACTGATGACGGACCTGCTGGACACTGTCAGCTCAGCAGCACCGCAGACTGCTACAGTAAGCTACTATACTCTATAGTAGTATGTACAAAGAAGAAAGAAAAAAAAAAAACACGGGTAGGTGGTATACAAGTATGGATGGACTGCTGAGTGCCGACACAGAGGTAGCTACAGCCGTGGACTAACGTACTGTGTCTGCTGCTAATATAGACTGGATGATTGATAATGAGATGAAATCAATATATATATGTATGTATATATAATATAACTAGTACTGCAGCCGGACAGGTAGATAATATATTTATTAGGTAATGATGACTGATGACGGACCTGCTGGACACTGTCAGCTCAGCAGCACCGCAGACTGCTACAGTAAGCTACTATACTATAGTAGTATGTACAAAGAAGAAAGAAAAAAAAAAACCACGGGTAGGTGGTATACAATTATGGATGGACTGCTGAGTGCCGACACAGAGGTAGCTACAGCCGTGGACTAACGTACTGTGTCTGCTGCTAATATAGACTGGATGATTGATAATGAGATGAAATCAATATATATATGTATGTATATATAATATCACTAGTACTGCAGCCGGACAGGTAGATAATATATTTATTAGGTAATGATGACTGATGACGGACCTGCTGGACACTGTCAGCTCAGCAGCACCGCAGACTGCTACAGTAAGCTACTATACTATAGTAGTATGTACAAAGAAGAAAGAAAAAAAAAAAACCACGGGTAGGTGGTATACAATTATGGATGGACTGCTGAGTGCCGACACAGAGGTAGCTACAGCCGTGGACTAACGTACTGTGTCTGCTGCTAATATAGACTGGATGATTGATAATGAGATGAAATCAATATATATATGTATGTATATATAATATCACTAGTACTGCAGCCGGACAGGTAGATAATATATTTATTAGGTAATGATGACTGATGACGGACCTGCTGGACACTGTCAGCTCAGCAGCACCGCAGACTGCTACAGTAAGCTACTATACTCTATAGTAGTATGTACAAAGAAGAAAGAAAAAAAAAAAACCACGGGTAGGTGGTATACAATTATGGATGGACTGCCGAGTGCCGACACAGAGGTAGCTACAGCCGTGGACTAACGTACTGTGTCTGCTGCTAATATAGAGTCTAGACTGGATGATAAATTATTGATAATGAGATGAAATCAATATAATATCACTAGTACTGCAGCCGGACAGGTACTATATATATTTATTATGTAATGACTGAAGACGGACCTGCTGGACACTGTCAGGTCAGCACAGCACCGCAGACAGCTACAGTAAGCTACTATAGTAGTATGTATAAAGAAGAATGAAAAAAAAAAAAACACGGGTAGGTGGTATACAATATTATATATATATATATATTATATACAATTATATATATATATATATATATATTAAACTGGTGGTGATTGATTATTAAACTGGTGGTCACTTCAGGACAGGTCACGTTGCAACTTGCAACTAGTACTCCGAGGCCTAAGCAGACAATCACAAAATATATTATTATACTGGTGGTCAGTGTGGTCACAACAATGGCAGTGTGGCACTGACTCTGGCAGCAAAAGTGTGCACTGTACGTTATATGTACTCCTGAGTCCTGCTCTCAGACTCTAACTGCTCCCCACTGTCAGTGTCTCCCCCACAAGTCAGATAATACACTTACAGTCACACTATCTAATCTATAAATATCACTTCAGCAAGTAGTATAGTAGTATACAGTAGTACTCCTCCTAATAATGCTCCCCGAAAATACTGTGTCTCTCTCTTCTCTAAACGGAGAGGACGCCAGCCACGTCCTCTCCCTATGACTCTCAATGCACGTGTGAAAATGGCGGCGACGCGCGGCTCCTTATATAGAATCCGAGTCTCGCGATAGAATCCGAGCCTCGCGAGAATCCGACAGCGTGATGATGACGTTCGGGCGCGCTCGGGTTAGCCGAGCAAGGCGGGAAGATCCGAGCCTGCTCGGACCCGTGTAAAAAACCTGAAGTTCGGGCGGGTTCGGATTCAGAGGAACCGAACCCGCTCATCTCTACTCTGCATGCGGTAATGTATAAAATAGGGGGACTGTGCCTGCCATTTTATGTAAAAAGGGGACTCTACCTGCCATAATGTGTAAAAAATGGGGACTCTCCTGCTGTAATGTGTAAAAAAGCGGGACTCTACTGCTGTAATGTGTAAAAAAGGGGGACTTTCCTACTGTAATGTGTAAAAAAGGGGGACTCTGCCTGCCATAATGTGTAAAAAGGGGGACATTGCCTGCCATAATGTGTGATAGGGACTCTACCTGCTGTACTGTGTAAAAGGGTCTCTACCTGGCGTAATGTGTGTAAGTGGTGCTACTGTGCGGCATAATTTGAATAATGGAGACTTTTTTACAGCGTAATATGAATTGGTATTATTTTGTGGCCATGCCCCTTCCCCATGAAGCCATGCCTCTATATTTTTGGCGCACTGGCCCTGTTTTATATATGGGGGGGGGAGGCGCGCCGATGCTGTTTCTTGCACACAGCGCTAAAATGTCTAGTTACGGCACGGCCTCCCACTATATAACTCTCAGTCCATGGCTTCCTGCTGCCTCCATTCCCCTCCTCACATCATGTCACTGACTCTGTCACATGCAGCCCTGTTCTCACTGACACATCACTCATACTCATCTCCTGATATACTCTGTGCTGCTGGGGCACCTGCTCCTCCCACTATATAAATCTCAGTCTGTAGCTTCCTGCTGCCTCCATTCCTCTCCTCACATCATGTCACTGCCCCTGTCACATACAGCCCTGTCCTCACTGTCATATCACTCATCTCCTGATATACTCTGTGATGCTGGGGGACCCTGCTCCTCCCACTATATAACTCTCAGTCTGTGGCTTCCTGCTGCCTCCATTCCCCTCCTCAAATCATGTCACTGCCCCTGTCACATGCAGCCCTGTCCTCACTGACACATCACTCATCTCCTGATATACTCTGTGCTGCTGGGGACCCTACTCCTCCCACTATATAACTCTCAGTCTGTGGCTTCCTGCTGCCTCCATTCCCCTCCTCACATCATGTCACTGCCCCTGTCACATGCAGCCCTGTCCTCACTGACACGTCACTCATCTCCTGATATACTCTGTGCTGCTGGGGACCCTGCTCCTCCCACTATATAACTCTCAGTCTGTGGCTTCCTGCTGCCTCCATTCCCCTCCTCACATCAAGTCACTGCCCCTGTCACATGCAGCCCTGTCCTCACTGACACATTACTCATCTTCTGATATGCTCTGTGCTGCTGTGGAATTTGTTCCTTTTGCTAAGTAAATGTCAGCCTGTGGTCTCTTGCTTACCTATGTCTCTGATTTCGCATAATGATAATGACATGTCTATTGGCACATGCAGCTTCGTACTCACATATAAAACCGGATTAGTTCAGAGTCCAGACAAGTCAGAGCCCCCTACAATAATTGCACACCTGTGTCCTGAAATACTTTGTGCTGGAACTTTCATTTATTACAAGGTGTTATATCCCCTCACACATCAACACTTTGAAAATAAATGATAAGAATGAGCGAAAGAATGAATAAATTGTAGAAAGGCTCTCTGACCCTTAAACGAGATAACATGTAAAGCGGTAATTACCTTATTATAGAGATGGGTAAAAAATCAGTTTATGAAATGAAAGCTTGTTAAAGGAAGAACTATCTGTACTGTCTGTTTTACGGTCACACTGAAAAGGAAAAGTATCAGAGCCAAACCATAATTATTTCTACAGAGTCAAATTACAATATTCCATTTTCAAATTAATAAACGTAATTTTTTTTAAAAAAAAGCTTATTTTTTGCCCTTTGTACACCAGTGTCCCTGAATGCCCATGAAAAATAAAAATTCCTTACAACAACAAATGATAGGCGGAGATCGACCTTCCTCGGACACTGAATCCCTGGTGTTGAAATTGTTCACCAATTTCTTTTGTCAGGAAATAAGGACGGAGCCATTTTATTCCCACTGTTCAACAGAAGCGTTACACGTTAGAGCGTAATCTTCCTGTGTACACTGGAGGGGACTTCTGCTGCTGTCTAATGACTTTCCAACTGGGACACTGTGGATGTTTATTTTTGAAAAGGTGAAAGAGAGGAGAAGAAGCACAGCAGTGGCTACAAAAGTAATAGTGTTAAATCTTTCATTGGATTTAACTGAATACGGTTACTTCTATAACGGTAAAAACTGTTTAAAGTAAAGTTTAGTAATATTCTGGAGGACCCGTCAGTTGAAGGCCACACATGACTGAATAACGCAACCTGAGATTGGATGAAAGCATCACATGACTAACTGACATCCTACCTTGAGGTGACCATTTCTGCCTGGCAATCACCACAGATAAAGATTGTTTAAGATAACTACTGTATGACAAATACTGAGATGGATACAGGGGCTTCATCTCCAATGTGATGTTGTCAGCAATTTCCCTTGAACTGCTGGACAAACGATATAGGGTGTCATTCCGACCCGATCGCTCGCTGCAGGTTGTCACAGCGCAGCGATCGGGTCAGAATTGCGCATGCGCCGGCACCGCAGTGCGCCGACGCATGGCAGTCTGAGACAGAGGCGGTTGCTGGGTGGGAGGGGGCTGAACGGCGGCGTTAAGCCGCCATTTAGGGGGCGGCGGTCCGGCCAGCTCAGGCGTGGCCGGACCGTTGGGGCGGGCCGTGGCGACTGCGTGACGTCTCACGCAGCCGCTGCGCCCAGCGGCAGCGAAGAACAACTCCCGGCCAGCCGCAGGAGCTGCGTTGGCCGGGAGTTACTGCAGAAATACAAAAGCAACGCCACTGTGCGATGCTTTTGTATTTCTGCGGGGGTGGGTGTGGCACTGACATGCAGGGCGGACTAGCCCTGTGCTGGGCGTCCTCCCGCATGTCAGGGAAGATGATCATAGCTGTGCTAAATTTAGCACACACTGTCTAATCTTGCATAAGATACTGTTTGTGCCCACATCCAAGAGCATACTGTCATTGACGATATCCTAAGATTGAGCTGTATGTAAGTCCGACCAGAAGACATTGCTGATGATCGCGGGGGCGCGCAAACAGTGCATACACATTGGATGATCAGGGCCTCCACTGGGGGGGGGGGATGGCAGGATTGGAGTCCTGGGCCTAGACTGCGAGGGGGCCCTGGATAGCAATGGCGTGGAATGGCGCACACAGCAGACAGCGATAGATTGCTGCTGGTCCGCAAGTTCCAACTGGCTCGCAGATAGCTAGAAATTTTAAATTCTTCTGTTGCTTACTCCTGACTCCTGTGCTGCCACTGCTGTAGTGTCTAAGGGCGCCCAGAACAGTAAGCTGTGTGGGCTGCAATGGAAGTTGGGGGGTCCTGCCTATTCTGTCTTCCCGAGCAGAGGCTCAGGTTTTCCCACCGGACTTGGATTCCAACTTTCAGGCAAAATGTCATCCTCCCGGCATCGAATTCTTGCAGGTTTTGGATTCTATATAAGGCGCCTCATCTGGGACTCAGTACCATTTCTCTCTCAGGCATGCTGATGTATGCTACACTGTACTCTACTGTATTGGCTTCACTGTGTCAGAGTAGACAAGTGGCTGTGCTCTGTATATGCATTAGTCAGTGTATAGCGGTACGCTGCTGTGTACTGCTCTGTACTCTGCTGTAAATTGGCTGTGCTGTGTCCATCTAAAGTGAATACATTGTGTATTGTGTGACTGTCAGATATTCTTCTATTGCTTGTACTGTTTGGTGTGTTTTACCCTAGTGTGCTTTGTTCACATGCATATACTGTATAAGCCCTGTGACTGTATGTTCAAATAATAAAAAAAGATATACAAATCTTTTGTTTGTAGGGGTTGGGGTCGCCCCCCTGTCGGCATTCTGGTTGCCAGGATTCCGGCGTTGGTATGCTGACTGCTGGAATACTGGCCACCAGAATGCCAGCAGGGGGATGACCCAAACAACTTCTCGCCCCGCTGCCGGCATTCTGGTGGCTGGGATCCCGACATTGGTATGCTGACCGCCGGGATCCCGGCCACCAGAGTAACAGCAGTAGGGCGAGCGCAACAAAGCCCCTTGCTGGCTCGGGGGCTCGCTGCTCTTGCTACAGGTTCTATTCCCACTTTATGGGTTCCCATGAGTGGGAATAGCCCTGGGCCCCCTGCCGGCATTCTTGTGGTTGGGATACCGGTGACTTTAGGCTGGCTACCGATAACACGACCGAAGGTAACATGACTATATCAACCTTGTAGTGTTTGGTGTACTTTACCCGCCACACAGTTTGAACTGAGCTGCAAGTTAAAAAAGAAAGAAAAAATATATAGATCTATTGTTTGTACTGTTTGGTGCTATTTACCCTATTGTGCTTTGTTCACATGCATCTGTAAGCCCTGTGATTCCACGCAATGATCTGCAAATTGAAAAATGGATAACGATCTGTTTAGAGAAGAGCAACCAAATACTAGTGCTGCAGTTGCACCACTTTTCATTTCTGCCACTGATGTGTAGCAACGTTTCTTAGATGTGTTATAAACTGCCATGTGTGTGTGCAGCTGATTTGCAGGTTAGCTTGCTGCAGCCTTTAGCCTAAAGTGGATGAAAACAATATTGTGTGCTGTGAGGTTGTTAAAATTAACTGGAAATGACTGTTATTAAGGTTAATAATACCCTAGGAAAAATGAAAGGCCCATATTATGTGATTTTAGCTTTTTTGATCAATTTAAAAAAAAAAAAACAATATAAAGCCAGGCGACGAATTAGAAAACAAACCACCAAAAATGGTCCAGCACACATCTCTTCATTTATTGACGTTTTAGCTTTCTAAAAAAATGTTTTACATATTTTTTTTTTATAATATAGAATAACAAATCAATGGTCAATCTAATACATAGGTCTCACTTTCTGCACTCATAAACTGGGTACACAATGGGGGTCATTCCGAGTTGTTCGCTCGCAAGCTGCTTTTAGCAGCTTTGCACACGCTAAGCCGCCGCCTACTGGGAGTGAATCTTAGCATATCAAAATTGCGAACGAAAGATTAGCAGAATTGCGAATAGACACTTCTTAGCAGTTTCTGAGTAGCTTCAAACTTACTCGGCATCTGCGATCAGTTCAGTGCTTGTCGTTCCTGGTTTGACGTCACAAACACACCCAGCGTTCGCCCAGACACTCCCCCGTTTCTCCAGCCACTCCCGCGTTTTTCCCGGAAACAGTAGCGTTTATTCGCACACTCCCATAAAACATCCTGTTTCCGCCCAGAAACACCCACTTCCTGTCAATCACACTCCGATCACCAGAACGAAGAAAAAACCTTGTAATGCCGTGAGTAAAATTCCTAACTGCATAGCAAATTTACTTGGCGCAGTCGCACTGCGGACATTGCGCATGCGCATTAGCGACTAATCGCTCCATTGCGAGAAAAAAATACAGAGCGAACAACTCGGAATGACCCCCAATATACTGTACAATATATTAGACAACGTTGCAATCCGCAACAGATAGTCTGCACCCTGAAATCCAACTAATTCATTGTTTGACAAATTGGGTTGTGGAATCGTCCCTTTGGATGTTCTGCACATACTATGGGACAATTCCACAGACATTGCAGAATTGTTACATGAAGCATGTAACCATGTATCACCTTATCATACAGCGGATCGAGTAGAGTGTACGTTGATGCAATTTATCGTTATATTCTCACATTGCTGTCTCATTGGAACAATGTACCTACTATATTAGGTATAACTAGACTTGGTTCTGTAACTAATATCTTCTACAGTATGTCAAACCTAATGAATGTGACACAGGACATACTGTAGGGAATATTGTGTGGATATAAGTCCCAACAATTCCACATTAAATAATCAACATTCATGATTGACAGATGTTTGCAATAAATGGGCGTCCAGGATTTGTGATCATTTTTAATTGTACTTCTTTGATCACAATATTTTAACTCACAGTATGTACATCATTACTAGTACAGTATGAAATGACAAGACTGGTTGGTAGGCAACGAAGCACAGATACAACAAAATTACATTTCACAGCTGTAACTTAAGCAAGAATAAACAAATGTGTGCAGCTTTTGTTAATATATATATATATATATATACATGTATACACATATATATTAGTGATGTGCAGCGGAAATTTTTTGAGTTTTGTGTTTTGGTTTTGGATTCGGTTCCGCGGCCGTGTTTTGGATTCGGACGCGTTTTGGCAAAACCTCCCTGAAAATTTTTTATCGGATTCGGGTGTGTTTTGGATTCGGGTGTTTTTTTTACAAAAACCCTCAAAAACAGCTTAAATCATAGAATTTGGGGGTCATTTTGATCCCATAGTATTATTTACCTCAATAACCATAATTTCCACTCATTTTCAGTCTATTCTGAACACCTCCCACCTCACAACATTATTTTTAGTCCTAAAATTTGCACTGAGGTCACTGGATGACTAAGCTAAGCGACCCAAGTGGCCGACACAAACACCTGGCCCATCTAGGAGTGGCACTGCAGTGTCAGACAGGATGGCACTTCAAAAAAATAGTCCCCAAACAGCACATGATGCAAAGAAGAAAAGAGGCGCAATGAGGTAGCTGTGTGACTAAGCTAAGCGACCCAAGTGGCCGACACAAACACCTGGCCCATCTAGGAGTGGCACTGCAGTGTCAGACAGGATGGCACTTCAAAAAAATAGTCCCCAAACAGCACATGATGCAAAGAAAAAAAGAGGCGCAATGAGGTAGCTGTGTGACTAAGCTAAGCGACCCAAGTGGCCGACACAAACACCTGGCCCATCTTGGAGTGGCAATGCAGTGTCAGACAGGATGGCACTTCCAAAAATAGTCCCCAACTTGTCTCTGGTAGCACCCCCGAACGTCCAGTAATTAGTACCTAATCAAACTGACGGACATTTATCGGGGTTCTCTCTCTTTTTTCTTCAAATAGCAATTATTTAGAATTAGCAGCTGGTGCAGAACATATCCCCCTCCCCTATTTCCCTACATATCCCATCTAGGAGTGGCACTGCAGTGTTAGACAGGATGGCACTTCAAAAATATAGTCCCCAAACAGCACATGATGCAAAGAAAAAAAGAGGCGCAATGAGGTAGCTGTGTAACTAAGCTAAGTGACCCAAGTGGCCGAAACAAACACCTGGACCATCTAGGAGTGACACTGCAGTGTCAGACAGGATGGCACTTCCAAAAATAGTCCCCAAACAGCACATGATGCAAAGAAAATGAAAGAAAAAAGAGGTGCAAGATGGAATTGTTCTTGGGCCCTCCCACCCACCCATATGTTGTATAAACAGGATATGCACACTTTAACAAACCCATCATTTAAGCGACAGGGTCTGCCACACGACTGTGACTGAAATGACTGGTTGGTTTGGGCCCCCACCAAAAAGAAGCAATCAATCTCTCCTTGCACAAACTGGCTCTACAGAGGCAAGATGTCCACCTCCTCCTCTTCCTCCGATTCCTCACCCCTTTCACTGTGTACATCCCCCTCCTCACAGATTATTAATTCGTCCCCACTGGAATCCACCATCTCAGGTCCCTGTGTACTTTCAGGAGGCAATTGCTGGTGAATGTCTCCACGGAGGAATTGATTATAATTCATTTTGATGAACATCATCTTCTCCACATTTTCTGGAAGTAACCTCGTACGCCGATTGCTGACAAGGTGAGCGGCTGCACTAAACACTCTTTCGGAGTACACACTGAAGGAGGAGGGGCAACCTAGGTAAAATAAAGCCAGTTTGTGCAAGGGCATCCAAATTGCCTCTTTTTCCTGCCAGTATACGTACGGACTGTCTGACGTGCCTACTTGGATGCGGTCACTCATATAATCCTCCACCATTCTTTCAATGGTGACAGAATCATATGCAGTGACAGTAGACGACATGTCAGCACTCGCTCCAGACTGCCCTGCATCACCGCCAGCAGGTGGGCTCGGAATTCTTAGCCTTTTCCTTGCACCCCCAGTTGCGGAAGAATGTGAAGGAGGAGCTGTTGACGGGTCACGTTCCGCTTGACTTGACAATTTTCTCACCAGCAGGTCTTTGAACCTCTGCAGACTTGTGTCTGCCGGAAAGAGAGATACAACGTAGGTTTTAAATCTAGGATCGAGCACGGTGGCCAAAATGTAGGCTCTGATTTCAACAGATTGACCACCCGTGAATCCTTGTTAAGCGAATTAAGGGCTCCATCCACAAGTCCCACATGCCTAGCGGAATCACTCTGTTTTAGCTCCTCCTTCAATCTCTCCAGCTTCTTCTGCAAAAGCCTGATGAGGGGAATGACCTGACTCAGGCTGGCAGTGTCTGAACTGATACAATTATGATAAAATATCACCAATACATCCCTTATTGGCAGTTCCTGTGGTGGAGTCTTCAATATATATTGACTGGTGAGATTTCTCCAGGATATGGCAACATGTAGGGAAATATGAAAACAAAAGAACCAATGTGTAGTAAATTCCTCATATATATCAGATGAAACTAAATTGTTCTTTTACAAGAAAGCTAGTGGTGGTTTTAGGCGTACCCCACTCACACTTTAATCAAATATTTCTAAGCCCATCAAGGTTTCTTTTTCCAATACCAAGGCCTCGTTCACTTGAACTGCGCCTGGCAGGTAAATATGATCTGTGATATATAGGTGGAGCGTACCCCAAAACTCACACTCGTGAGATGGGTAGTAAGCACATCAAGGTATCTTTAAAAGCTTGTAATATATAGATGGAGCGTACCCCAAGACTCACACTCGCAGAGTGGGTGATAAACACATCAAGGTATCTTTAAAATAACAGGAAATCTGTAGATCAACTTATGCGTACCCAAACTCACAGTTCTTAGTGAAGTTGTACTCCCATCAAGGTATCTTTAGGTTCAAATCCCCGTGCAGTGTCCTTAGTGGTAGTAGTTTAGCCTCCCCAGTAAAAAACTCACTCTCCTCAAATGGAGGTAGGGGGGTACAGAAATTTATTAAAAGTCATACATACAGCTAAACTGTATTAAGTCCATAAAAACACAGCATACACTGAGCATACAATGAGGATGAAAACCATAACCTCATGTACTTTGTAATCCTCTGCGGAAGCGGCAAGGAGAATTAATTCGATATGAGTTAATGATTTAATTATGACATCACTTCCTGTTAATTTGGACAGCCATCCTTTAAATATCAAGTCACCACCACACTCCATTATGTCTTGATAAAGGCCCAAGCCAGGGCTGAAACGCGTTGACAAGCAGGAGTGTGAGTAGTGACAACGTCTTTGGATCTTCATTTATTTTTTCTGTTTTTGTTTTTTTGTGTTCAGCTAAAAGGGACATTCTTGTTCCTGGATATTTTTATTTTCCCCCCCTATTTTCCTTACCGGCTCTGCCTAGGAATTATTTTATTTTGTATGCTGTGTTTTTATGGACTTAATACAGTTTAGCTGTATGTATGACTTTTAATAAATTTCTGTACCCCCCTACCTCCATTTGAGGAGAGTGAGTTTTTTACTGGGGAGGCTAAACTACTACCACTAAGGACACTGCACGGGGATTTGAACCTAAAGATACCTTGATGGGAGTACAACTTCACTAAGAACTGTGAGTTTGGGTACGCATAAGTTGATCTACAGATTTCCTGTTATTTTAAAGATACCTTGATGTGTTTATCACCCACTCTGCGAGTGTGAGTCTTGGGGTACGCTCCATCTATATATTACAAGCTTTTAAAGATACCTTGATGTGCTTACTACCCATCTCGCGAGTGTGAGTTTTGGGGTACGCTCCACCTATATATCACAGATCATATTTACCTGCCAGGCGCAGTTCAAGTGAACGAGGCCTTGGTATTGGAAAAAGAAACCTTGATGGGCTTAGAAATATTTGATTAAAGTGTGAGTGGGGTACGCCTAAAACCACCACTAGCTTTCTTGTAAAAGAACAATTTAGTTTCATCTGATATATATGAGGAATTTACTACACATTGGTTCTTTTGTTTTCATATTTCCCTACATGTTGCCATATCTTGGAGAAATCTCACCAGTCAATATATATTGAAGACTCCACCACAGGAACTGCCAATAAGGGATGTATTGGTGATATTTTATCATAATTGTATCTGTTATAGCGCTATTGGTATAAATACAGATCTCAAATTTCAGGTATTGTAAGTAGTTTCGAGATGTGGTGACATCTCCTGAGGTGTGTTATATCATAAGCTGCTTGGCGCCTGTCCTGGAACACCCCCCCAAAAAAAAAAAAAAAAAATTTTTTTTTTGCTCTATTTTAGTGTCTGAACTGACTTCACGTGTGGCAAGTTCAAAGGGTTGCAGAACCTTGCACAACGTTGAAATCATTCTCCACTGTGCTTGAGTCAGGTGCATTCCCCCTCCTTTGCCTATATCGTGGGCAGATGTATAGGCTTGAATGGCCTTTTGCTGCTCCTCCATCCTCTGAAGCATATAGAGGGTTGATTCCACCTCGTTACCACCTCTTGCTTCAGATGATGGTGGGGCAGGTTCAGGAGTGTTTGCTGGTGCTCCAGTCTTCGGCACACGGTGGCTGAATGCCGAAAGTGGCCCGCAATTATTCGGGCCACCGACAGCATCTCTTGCACACCCCTGTCGTTTTTTAAATAATTCTGCACCACCAAATTCAATGTATGTGTAAAACATGGGACGTGCTGGAATTTGCCCAGATGTAATGCACGCACAATATTGGTGGCGTTGTCCGATGTCACAAATCCCCAGGAAAGTCCAATTGGGGTAAGCCATTCTGTGATGATGTTCCTCAGTTTCCGTAAGAGGTTGTCAGCTGTGTGCCTCTTATGGAAAGCGGTGATACAAAGTGTAGCCTGCCTAGGTACGAGTTGGCATTTGCGAGATGCTGCTACTGGTGCCGCCGCTGCTGTTCTTGCTGTGGGAGGCAATACATCTACCCAGTGGGCTGTCACAGTCATATAGTCCTGAGTCTGCCCTGCTCCACTTGTCCACATGTCCGTGGTTAAGTGGACATTGGGTACAACTGCATTTTTTATGACACTGGTGACTCTTTTTCTGACGTCTATGTACATTTTCGGTATCGCCTGACTAGAGAAATGGAAACTAGATGGTATTTGGTACCGGGGACACAGTACCTCAATCAATTGTCTAGTTCCCTGTGAATTAACGGTCGATACCGGAAACACGTTTCTCACCACCCAGGCTGCCAAGGACTGAGTTATCCGCTTTGCAGCAGGATGACTGCTGTGATATTTCATCTTCCTCGCAAAGGACTGTTGGACAGTCAATTGCTTACTGGAAGTAGTACAAGTGGTCTTCTGACTTCCCCTCTGGGATGGCGATCGACTCCCAGCAGCAACAACAGCAGCGCCAGCAGCAGTAGGCGTTACACTCAAGGATCCATCAGAGGAATCTCAGGCAGGAGAGGACTCGTCAGACTTGCCAGTGACATGGCCTGCAGGACTATTGGCTTTCCTGGGTAAGGAGGAAATTGACACTGAGGGAGTTGGTGGTGTGGTTTGCAGGAGCTTGGTTACAAGAGGAAGGGATTTAGTGGTCAGTGGACTGCTTCCGCTGTCACCCAAAGTTTTTGAACTTGTCACTGACTTCTGATGAATGCGGTCCAGGTGACGTATAAGGGAGGATGTTCCTAGGTAATTAACGTCCTTACCCCTACTTATTACAGCTTGACAAAGGCAACACACGGCTTGACACCAGTTGTCCGCATTTCTGTTGAAATAATTCCACACCGAAGAGGTGATTTTTTTTGTATTTTGACCAGGCATGTCAATGGCCATATTCCTCCCACGGACAACAGGTGTCTCCCCGGGTGCCTGACTTAAACAAACCACCTCACCATCAGAATCCTCCTGTCAATTTCCTCCCCAGTGCCAGCAACACCCATATCCTCATCCTGGTGTACTTCAACAGTGACATCTTCAATTTGACTATCAGGAACTGGATTGCGGGTGCTCCTTCCAGTACTTGCAGGGGGCGTGCAAATGGTGGAAGGCGCCACCTCTTCCTGTCCAGTGTTGGGAAGGTCAGGCATCGCAACCGACACAATTGGACTCTCCTTGGGGATTTGTGATTTAGAAGAACGCACAGTTCTTTGCTGTGCTTTTGCCATCTTAACTCTTTTAAGTTTTCTAGCAGGAGGATGAGTGCTTCCATCCTCATGTGAATCTGAACCACTAGCCATGAATATAGGCCAGGCCCTCAGCCGTTCCTTGCCACTCCCTGTCGTAAATGGCACATTGGTAAGTTTACGCTTCTCCTCAGACGCTTTTAATTTTGATTTTTGGGTCATTTTTCTGAACTTTTGTGTTTTGGATTTTACATGCTCTCTACTATGACATTGGGCATCGGCCTTGGCAGATGACGTTGTTGGCATTTCATCGTCTCGGCCATGACTAGTGGCAGCAGCTTCAGCACATGGTGGAAGTGGATATTGATCTTTCCCTATTTTACCCTCCACATTTTTGTTCTCCATTTTTTATTGTGTGGAATTATATGCCGGTATCAATAGCAATGGCCTACTACTATATATACTGCGCACAACTGAAATGCACCACAGGTATGGATGGATAGTATACTTGATGACACAGAGGTAGGTAGAGCAGTGGCCTACTGTACCGATCTGCTATATATTATATACTGGTGGTCAGCAAACTGTGCAAAACTGAAATGCACCACAGGTATGGATGGATAGTATACTTGACGACACAGAGGTAGGTAGAGCAGTGGCCTACTGTACCATACTGCTATATATTATATACTGGTGGTCAGCAAACTGTGCAAACTGAAATGCACCACAGGTATGGATGGAAATATACTTGACGACACAGAGGTAGGTAGATCAGTGGCCTACTGTACCGTACTACTATATATTATATACTGGTGGTCAGCAAACTGTGCAAAACTGAAATGCACCACAGGTATGGATGGATAGTATACTTGACGACACAAAGGTAGGTAGAGCAGTGGCCTTCTGTACCATACTGCTATATATTATATACTGGTGGTCAGCAAACTGTGCAAAACTGAAATGCACCACAGGTATGGATGGATAGTATACTTGACGACACAGAGGTAGGTAGAGCAAGGCCTACTGTACCGTACTGCTATATATTATATACTGGTGGTCAGCAAACAGTGCAAAACTGAAATGCACCACAGGTATGGATGGATAGTATACTTGACGACACAGAGGTAGGTAGATAAGTGGCCTACTGTACCGTACTGCTATATATTATATACTGGAGGTCAGCAAACCGTGCATGCCGCTCAGTCCCGGCTGTCTGGCCGCGGCACCCAAAGATGACGTCACTGCGTATGCAGCATACGTCACCGCTACCCATCACCATAGCAACCTGGGAAGTGTGTACATAGACAGCTGGGAAACAACGACTACACATTATAGTCACATATAAAACGTATCTGGCTAAAAAATCAACAGTGTTATGAAACAGCAGGGACGAACGTCAATGTCATACATACAGGCACATCAAAAACAACCCTAATACACCAATACATCAAAGGATGAAAAGACTAAAACCTATAAATATAAGGCATGTCTATATATAAAGTACGACAATCCTGTGTGCATTAGGTAGGTATTTACTGTAAGTATAGAAAATAAAGATATATCAATTAAAGCAAGAAAGAGGAATCATATCATTTAAGCCTTTAGGGCTTACAGTATCTAAACGCAGAATCCAATGGGATTCACACCGCAGAAGGGCTGCTCCGTGATCCTCACCTCTTATTGAAGGGGGAATGTGGTCGATCATACGTGCAACAGGCTGGTCACTAGAGCTATTCGTAAGTGCTAGCCTTATAGAGGAGCGGTGAGACGTTGTGCGCTCCTTAAACTTGCGAGTGATTTTGCCTACATATGAGAGGCCACGGGTACATATGATTTGGTAGACTACGTAAGTTGATTCACACGGAAGATGATGTCGAATGTAAATTTTTTTGCCTGAACGAGGATGATTGAAAACCTCTCCAGTGAGCATGAATTTACATGTAGCACATGCACATTTAAAGCAACTGTTCTGTTTGTATTGTAAAAAACTGGGGGGGGGGGTTGCCTCTTCCTGAGATATCAGTTTTGACAAGTATATCACGTAGGTTTCTAGCACATTTATAACAAGGTATGAGTTTGGATGTCACTCAATTTAAGATTCTCGTCTGATTGGATCAGATTCCAATGTTTATTAGAAATACTATTACTTTTATTGAACAAGGTATTAAATTGATTGACCCATGGGAGAATTGACTGAGAGTCATTATTATACTACTTCTATAACAAACTATTTCTATCCATAGCAAGGACCTTGTTTTTAGAGGCCTGCAGCATCTTAAAGCTATAACCTCTAGCCACAAATTTAGTAATCAACTCATCAATTTGTAGCGAAGCCACCCCAGTGTCGCTGTTAATTTGCATAATGCTAATCATTTGCGAGTAGGGTAGTCCGCACTTTAAACTTTTGGGATGACAGCTAGTGTTATGACGTGTTCATTTTAGAGTGATCTATGTTAATCATGACATCCAAAAATGCAATGTTACGTTGATTCATCTTATATGTTAATTTAACTGGACTAGTAGTATTATTATGACTATCCAGGACATTCAAAAACATTTCACGGGAACCATTCCAAAATAATAAAAGATCATCTATATACCTGGTGTAAAAAAACACCCTGGATGCAATAGACGGATCTTTAAAGAAAATGTCGGACTCGACATCAAACATGAATATGTTAGCATATGTATGTCGAGGCGACAGTAGATCCCATTGCACATCCTCAGTTTTGCAGAGAAAACTTATTGTCATAAAGAAAGATATTTTTGGTGAGAATTAATTCCAATAAAATTAGAATCATATCTATATGTATAGGCAGCATATCACTCGGCAAAGTTAGAAATCTTCTGACCGATGCTAGACCCTCTTGATGAGGGATCACAGTGTCACAGTGTAGAGGCTAGTTACATCCATAGTGACCAGCCACAATTCATCCGGTAGGTCCCCTAAACTTTCCAATTTATTTAATAGCACAGTTGTGTCCAACAGGAAGTATTGTTGGTGATGAAGCAACGGCTGTAAAAGTGAGTCCAAATATATTGCTTTAGGCTGGAACAAAGAGCCTTGTGCATCTATAATGGGGCGACCAAGTGAAGGGTTAATGTCCTTATGTATTTTAGGTAATGTATATAACAAAGGAACCAGAGGGAATTCTGGAATAAGTAACTAAATAATAACATCTGATATGAATCCCACATCTTTAGCCATAACCAATGCTTTGCGTAGATCATTCAAAAAAAGTGTTGAGGGGTTTCCTCATAATTTACTGTATATGGCCGGTTCATACAGTTGACGTTGGATCGCTTTCTTATAATCGGGTAGATCTTGCAACACGATTACCCTGCTTTTATCGGATGGACGAATAATCAATAATTTGTTCCGTGACAGGGAGTCCAATGCTGATCGTTCTTGTTTTGTCAAGTTAGATGGCATGGTACCAGCAGTAGTAACCGATGCATTGACCTCTTGATCCAGCACTCTAAGGAAGGTTTTAATGCTGGGATTGTTGGACAATGGATCAAAAGATGATTTTTTTCTTAAATTGGTTCAACTTCACAGGAACCGAAGAATCCATTTATACAGATATATATATATATATATATATATATATATATATATATATTATTTTTTTTCATTTTCTTTTCTCATTTCACTTTAAATAAAATAGCTATCAGCAAATTTCCAATGGAGCACACCATAGTTCATTCATGGTGCACCGGAAAGGTCCCGTTCTTATTTCTTATTAAAATTAGAAAAAAACTAATTCAGCATATTGGAATACAAAATAATTAAGCATTTCATAGTAGGAGAAGTTGCTAGCAATTTAGAATAAGAAGCTTCACTGAGCATGAGTTAAGTGGTCTGTAAATAAAATTGTAATTATACCAAATGCATTTTTATTGAAGCATATATCATTATCTTCCATTTAAATTATTCAGTGATTCATAAGAAAAAGCAGTATGTATAACTAATCTGTTAAGTACAAATTCTTCAGAACTGTTATAATTCTTGTCTAGACCAACAGCAGTTATTAGCGTTTCAATGACAATACGAACGTGTTTGCAACCGCCCTACCATTTGCAGAAACAATATCACCCCAAGGATAACACCAGAATAAATGTCATATTGCTGTTAAAATAAGTTTATACCAGTAGCAATATTTAGAATAATTTGTTGAATTTTTATGTCCCCATCTCACCACCTTGGAATCGTGCTTGTATACAATGTACTGTATATTGTGTACTGTACTTATCCAACCTTTTTCCGAAATAGGCCAGGGTTCTGAAGAGCCTCCATTTTATTTGATTTAATAAGAGAGTTTATTTTTGTTTTTACTACTTAAAACTCCTTCCTTTGCTCCTCTCCTTATCATGTTATGCAGTGTTCTAGGGGGGAGCAGTCAACGGATGGGATCCCGGTGCATGAAAGACCAACACCGGAATTCCATCTGCCGCAGGTGCTCCGGCGTCTAAAGCCTGACAGGACTGGGGATCCCAGTGACTAAATACAGACGCCTGGAATCCCGATCCTTCTTTCAGCAGGTTTTGCTCGTGTCCCGCCATGGTAGGGGGGTGGGGCTTTGGTTTAGCCATTAGAAGGGGGATTAGGGTTAGGTTTCAGGGAGGGAGGGTTGGGTTTAGGCAGTGGGGAGGGAGGGTTTGGGTTAGGCACCAGCGGGGTGGGTTAGAGTTAGGCACCCACAAGGGAAGGTTAGAATTAGGGTAGGGAACAGGTGAGGGTTAGGGGGCTTACTGGGGGGCTGTCGGAATTCAGATGGATGGGGTGCCGCTATTGGTATTCTCACCACTGGCATCCTGTCCATCGGGGAATCAGACTGAACCCGTTCTAGGGGTTGTAATATATGCAAAGGGTGGGGAAAAAGATTTGTGACCATTGGGACCTGAATGTATCTATTTACTACAGCTCTGGATGAAGATAATGTGTATGGAGATAAATTACAGTACCAGCCAATCAGCTACTAGCTGCCATGTTAAAGGCTGAGGAGGAGATGTATGATCCCCCGTTATGGGGGGAGAAGAAGTACCGCTCTAACACCTGCTGCTATGGATTTCTACAGCTGCAGGTGTCATTGACAATACATCACTGCATGGACAGAGCTGCTCCTGGCGGTGGCGGCTGCCGGCTCTGGGCTGCACAGGAGATCTCGCGATTTCAGCGAGATCTCACACATGCCCAGTGCGTTGGCCGGGGGAGACACACTGCAAATGAGTTTGCGATGGCTTCGGTGTGTGTCTACTTTTTTTTACTGGGCGGCAAGTGCATACGTACATGAATTAGGCCCTATGCTTGTTAACTAGACATTCAGTCTAATTTACTAACATCCACCTCGGTGGCACAGTGGCTAGCATTGCTACTTCACAGTACTGGAGTCATGGATTTGATCCTGACCAGGGCCCTCTCTGTGTGGAGTTTGCATATTCTCCCCATGTTTGTGTGGGTCACCTCCCCATGGGCATAACAATAACTGGTGTCTTACTGCACCCAGAACTTACTTACAGTACCTCCCTGTTGATGGCTTTGATACCAGCCAGTGCCTCCCCAGCCACTGACCTCACCACACCTCACTGGTAGCACTACAATCGCCAGAGTAATCCCCACGCAGATGAAGCTGGCATATTTTCCCAAAGAGCTGCTCGTGTACATTAGAGAATTCATTGGGGGAAAAAATGGCATCTGCGGCAGCGCAAGTTGCCACAGACCGCTTGGTGCATTTGCTGATGAAAGATGGGGACCCGTACAGAGACTGAATAAGTATAATATTTAGTGGATTACAATAATTACAGGCAATGGGATATGGTTGTGCTCTGATCACAGGGCGAGGGTGTGTACACATGGTGAGATCCTTGCTATGCCCGATTTTCACTTGCAATTTCCCTTGAACTCCCTGGAGCCCAGATAGCACCGATTTTGACTGACTTTTCTTGAGATATGGACTATGTGTGCTTACGATTTTGGCTTATGTGAGATTTTGGCTTATGTGAGATGTCATTGACATGTGAGATGAACTAGATAGTACACCGATCTAGCAAGGATTGACTTGCCTGCACAGTCTATCTTTTCTTGCGATGCCGACCTGGCGGGACCGCGCATCGGGAACGAATCGGGATCGCAAGGTGACTTTCACCTTGCGATCTGCACTAACTTTTCTTGCGATTTTGACTATATAGTCAAAATCGAAAGAAAATATCTCACCGTGTGTACACACCCTAGACTCGGTGGGGGTATATATGTAATAGGTTGTGAGATCTGGGTAGCAGCGCCATTTCCACGATCTTAGCTGGAGATTTAAAGCGGCAATAATTATTTGAATCTAAATTATTACTATTTTTACTATTTTTATGTCTGTTCTATCAAAATAATGGATCACTTAAATAAATGATGAACTCATAATTACTGTGTTTTGTTTTACGTTGTAAATGTTCAGAATTTAATTAAGAAGGAAATATGGGTCCTGATTTTAGTACCCAGAGGATAACGGCATTGCCTGGAATATTAGAATGACACAAATGGACCAATTGTTTCAGTGCAAAGATATTACAAGGTCACTGTGAGTAAATGAGAGGTCTGTAACATTAATATAGTTATACCTCGTTTCCCAGGGCAACAAAACCTGTTGAAAATGTACTTTTTATCCCCAGGTGACCCTATTTAACTATATGATATGCTTGAACCAACCTTAATATTAGCAATATATGCAATTGGGTTATGTTATATGTTACACTCAGTGGTGCAAGTAGAAATTTTTTCTTAGTGGTACTGATAGTAAAAATATTAGTGGTCAGGTGTCATGAGGGGGAGTGGTCACACACAACTAGGCGAGTGGCTACATGACAATAGGGGCATGGCCACATTATGCCACACACTGTAATGCCCCTTACACATTATACCAAACACCGTAATGCCCATTACACATTATGCCACACACTGTAATGCTTATTACACATTACGCCACACACTGTAATGCTTATTACACATTATGCAGACACCGTAACACCCATTACACATTATACCACAGCCCATTACACATTATGCCACACACTGTAATGCTTATTACACATTACGCCACACACTGTAATGCTTATTACACATTATGCCAGACACCGTAACACCCATTACACATTATACCATAGCCCATTACACTTTATACCACACACCGTAATGCTTATTACATATTATGCCACACACAGTTATGCCACTGACACCATTCTATGTCCCACACACAAAAATGCCCCTTATAAATGATGCCCCAGTGGTGGGCTGGTGGTACTGCATACCACCACCATATTTCTTAATGGTACTCCATATTACCCCGTACTACCCTACTTTCATCACTGGTTACACTCTAGGTAATGTATTCATGTTATCTCTAGATTTGTATAGCTTACTTACACCAAAGGGGACATTCAAAGATTGAGTCATTTAATGGACCATTGTCCTTTTTGTTTGCTCCCTCTTGTCTTACAGTGAGCTACAGTATGCCAGACAGCCAGGATTCAGTCTCAATGGGGTGTCACCTGAGAGATGACATTTGGGAGAAGCAGTGGGGTCTGGATATTGCACGGACTTCACCAATCTGAACCAGTAACCCCCCCTGGGCAGGGTGTTCCCACTGCTCCTAGGTTAAGAAGTGATATTCTGTCAGGGGTTCGCTGTGAGAAGTGTCATTTTGGATTGTATTACTGAAGTGTGCTCAGCTGATTATTGCCCATTCTGTCCAATAAACCACTGTTGGTATTCATCTACCACCGCCTCTGATTGCTTTGGAACCCCGCATCTTTACAGTCATAAGGGGGAATTCAAATGTTTGAAAAGTCGGTTAGTTGTCTGTTTTTTCCTGTCTATTAGATAGGAGAAAACAGACTCCCAACTGACTTTTCAAACATTTGTATTCCCCCCCATAGAATCTTAAAAGCCATTCAGTCGCCTCACTTAATGTTTGCTGCCAAAGCTTGATAAATAAGATTAGAATTCAGTACCATCTACACCAGGGTTATTGTACATGTGGCCCTTCAGCTGCTTTGGAACTACACATCCCAGCATGGCCTGCCACAATTTTGCCATTAGGGCATGCTAAAACTGTGGCGGGGTATGCTGGCATGTGTGGTTCCACAGCAGCCTAGATAAAAAGCTGCCTAACTGTTCAAAAGTAGTCACCCCTTATTGCTGGTGATATCCTTCACTGCCTACCTGCAGATAACCCTAGCCTGCTCCTACCTATTGGACGTGGTCCTGAGAACAAAGAGCCGGGCCTTCTTACATACATTAGTAGGCCCTAGGCAAAGCAATGCACTGGGGCCCCTAAACAGCAATTCATGGGAGCCAATGATAACATGAAGCTCTTGCAGTCCTGGGCTGTCTCTCCATATGCATCCATACAGTGTATGGCTGTCAGCACTCTGATTGGTGGATAGCTCCAGCCATCCACCAATCAACATGCTGGCAGCCATTCACTGTCTGGCAGCATTCTGAGAGGCAGGTAGAGATTGCTGCCTGTGTGACCACCCACCCCTGCTCAGAGGCTCCTAGAATTGTGTGGCCCGGGGCAGCTGCCCAGTGTGCTTATACAGTAAGATGACACAAAGAGGGGTCCATCTGGATTGCTCTGCCACTTCTGGCTCACAGTGCAGTTGTGCAACTTAAGGTCCCTTATGTGCGGTAACAGTATTGGGATGACATTTGGGAGAGTAAGTGTCTGGTTGGAACATATGTGTGTCACATCTTCCTCCAGGTTGTAATGAGAGCAAGATAAAAACACATAGCAGGTAAATGAGACATAAACTGCATCAAACTCATCTACCCATAAGAAATATATGTAATGAGTTATGTACCATGTAATAAATAATATGAACTAAATACACTATGGGGCTAATTCAGACCTGATCGCTAGGCTGCGTTTTCGTACAGCGGGCGATCACGTCTGAACTGCAAATGCGTATGCACCGCAATGCGCAGGTGCATCACACAGGTACAAAGCGGATCGCCGCTCAGCTATGGGTTTGTGTGAAGGATCCACTCGCATGGGCGATCGCAAGGAGATTGACAGGAAGAAGGCGTTTGTGGGTGGCAACTGACCATTTTTTGGGAGTGTTTGGAAAAACGCAGGCGTGTCCAAGCGTTTGCAGGGATGGTTCCTGACGTCAATTCCGGTCCCGGACAGGCTGAAGACTGCACAAGATCTCTTTGTACAGCTCTGCTACACATGCGTTCGCACACTTGCAAAGCGATAATACACTCCCCTATGGGCGGCGACTATACGAATGCAGGACTGCAAAAAAAACCTAGCGAGTGAACAGGTCTGAATTAGGCCCAACATACAGCAAGAGGGATGTATTTAATGTTTTGCTTTTGCCAAATTCAGCAGCTCAGTGATGTCTCTGCAGATCAAAATCTTTCAGATTCTCTTCTAAATAATTAGGTTAATGGGAATGAGAAGATTTATTTATGTGTATATTAGAGCAAGAATTAAATTACATTTTAAGTTCCCCTTGTGTATGAGATAGGGCTTCCTGTTGCTTCATAATATACATAAACCGCAGGCCTGTGGCGAGTTATCTACCAAATCCTGACAACAGAATTGAACAGGCCACTTTATGTCTTAAGAACTGACTAAGACACTTTTTTTCCCTTTGCTTAAGATATTCCTGAGTGTTTTTTGTGCGTATTTCAAATAATAAAAGGCAATAAATTTGAGTAGGAAAGGATTAGAACACTCTGTAGAGACATGACTGCACTGGGTGTATGTATTTGTCTATTAATGCAAAGCTGGAACAAATAAAATGAAATTAATAGTTAAGGGTACATAGGAGAACAAACACAGGATATTTGACATAAATTAACGATGCAAAAAAAAAAAATAATTGGTGCTTCCTCTTTGTGTACTGGAAATAACATAACGAAAGCCACAGGCATCAGTTCTTCATTAAAAAAATGACAAATACAACAATAATCTAGCCGGGATTGTACCTTCTCCCACAAATTGCGGCCCATTACATCCGGCATAGGTTATTAATCCCGGTAACATGATTCCACTCTGGACTGCCCTACTTCACACAATAGGACTCTCCTTTAGCCTCCAAACCTGCAAGCGTTCCCTGAAAATGCACCTCTTCAGGCAAGGTGATAAAAATTCTGACCCACTTCAACTTTCTAACAGATTACCACCCCTCTTTTCTATTCTACCCAATTACCTCCCCTCTACACAGATCACACAAAACTTACATGTGTTCTTACCCATATTCAGACAACCCATCCCCTAGACCAGTATTGCTGTGTGTCTTTAACATATAATCCACCAAGCAATTCTTACCCTTGCAACTTGCTAGGACCAACATGCAATATGTACTGTAGCACTTAAGTTGTTGAACCATTGATTGTAGGACTATTTACCCCTTTGCCAATTTCATTTTACTACTGGGTTTGTTGCCATTGTAAAGCACTACTACAGAATATGCAGATGCTGCATAAATAAATGTTAATAAATAAAATCTTCATAGTGGAGAATAGGTTTTGTTTGTTTGTTTGTTTTGTTCTACTTGAATAGTAAAAATAAATAAACAGACTCACAGAAGAAGCTGCAATCAGCCAAAACAAACCTCGAAGGGGCTTCAGATCCCCTCTACTCCTTCCTACTGACGGGCACATGGTATGTACAGTACGGAGCTCCCCATTTCCTATGGTCATTGAATACATTTATATTTCACAGTCATCACACAAATAATAAGGCAGAGTTTATCTCCTAAGAGGTCCTATTCAGTGGCGTAAGTGTGTCCCAGTTGCCCGGAGGCAAGAAAAATATTGGTGTCCCCCCCCCCCTATGTATATCATTTGCTCCTGCATAGTAAGCCTGCAGATTCTAACTATATGAAGCTACTACAAAACCATTGCAACTAGGCAGAACTATGTAGGGGTCCAACCACACACTACATAGATCTGCTCAGTCACTCACAATGCTGATCATTTCTCTGACAATTAATTTGCAAGTGTCATATCCACGATTAGAACCTACAACCTATTACACTGAAGCATGCACCTTACTGATGGAGATATCTGCTGTTGCATAGGAAGTGTGAGAATTCTAACTATATGAAGTTACTTGTAATCAGGGGCGTCAGAACATTTTAAGGTTGGGGGGGGCAAGATATAAATTCAGTTTGGCGCCCCTACCTTCCCAGCACACTGTGACAGTGGGTGACATGCTAATCATATGTGTGAGTGCATCATTACTGTATTATTAGGTGACTGGATGACAGGGGCTCAGCAGGTATATGACAGTTTTGGTGGCAAATTTAAAGCTGACATCCGCTCCAAACGTCAGGCAGAGCGCCACCAGCAACAAGTTCTTGCCCAGGCTATCCGGATGTGCAGCGTCTGCTGGTAGGTCCCTGACCCCCAGCTTTCCCTGGCGTTCCTCCGCAGAAATAGCCTGATCTCAAGCAGTGACACCAGCAGCAGGACCAGGCTTTCACTGAGATGCTCCCCTGCGGGCAAGAAGGACGTGCACTCTGGGCCCCCCATTGCTGCCCTGAGGTCCACCCATCCATACAGCCAGTCCGAGTAGCATGACCTGCTTCCCTCGCTCAGCAGCACAGCTCCGCTGCCTCCTTCCTGGCGGAAGATCAAATACACGGTCCGTGTGTCTGTCAGTCAGCAGGTGGAGGGAGCAGAGCCGGCCCTAACCAATTTGATGGCCTACGCAACATTTTGGCAGGTGCCCCCTAGCACCGCCGCTAGTTCCGCCTCTTACCCTGCACCCATCTCCCTCACCCATAGCAGTCTTCACTTTGCTGCCCTGTGCCAGTAAGAGCATTGGTGCCCCCACCCCATATATTTTAAATAGGAATAGCGTGTGCCTTCAACGCGCACCCTGACAAACGGGCACGTTCTTGCTGGGATGGGGCATGGGTACACAATAGTACCCCCAGTTCAAATTATGTCACACAGTAATGCAACCTTATTTACATTATATCACATGATAGTGATGGTAATTCAGACCTGATCGTAGCAGCAATTTTGTTAGCAGATAGGCAAAACAATGGCCCTCATTTTGAGTTGGACGCTCGCTAGCAACTTTTTGCTGCCTTGCGTTCAGATAGTCGCCGCCTATAGGGGAGTGTATTTTTGCTTTGCAAGTGTGCGAACGCGTGTGCTGCCGAGCGGTATAAAAAAGTTTTGTGCAGTTTCTAAGTAAGTCTAGACTTACTCAGCCCTTGCGATCATTTCAGCGTGTCTGGTCCAGAATTGACGTCAGACACCCGCCCTGCAAACGCCTGGACACGCCTGCGTTTTTCCAAACACTCCCTGAAAACGGTCAGTTGACACCCACAAATGCCCTCTTCCCGCCAATCACCTTGCGATCGCCCGTGCGAATGGATTCTTCGTAAAATCCATTGCTGTGCAACAACCCACTTTGTACCTGTGCGATGCGCCTGTGCATTGCAGTGCATACACATGCGCAGTTTTGCCGAGTTTTGACCTGATCACAGCGCAGCTGTAACATGTGCGGAGAGTTAGATTTGGGTGGGTTATTTTATTTCTGTGCAGGGTAAATACTGGCTGCTTTATATTTATACTGCAATTTAGATTTCAGTTTGAATACACCCCACCCAAATCTAACTCTCTCTGCACGTGTTACATCTGCCCCACCTGCACTGCACATGGTTTTGCTCAACTGCTAACAAAATTGCTGCTACGATCAGGTCGGAATTAGGCCCAGTGTCCCGTATTCAGGTTACATCACATAGTAGTACCCTTTACAATATGCACGTTACTCCTCACAGTAGTGCCTTTTATTCACATTACACCATATCGTATTACTCCTTATTCACATTACACCACACAGTAGTGCCCTTTCTGCATGTTACATAACACAGTAGTGCACATTATACACATAATGCCACACATAAGTAATGTCCTTATAGACATATTGCCACACATTAGTAATGCCCTTATACACATATTGCCACACAGTAATGGCCCTTACACATATGCCACACATTGTTAATGGCCTTTTACACAATTTCAATGCTGGTCTCTCATGCACAAGGGATAGCCAACCCCAACAACAGAAAAAATAAATAAAGCGGAAAAAAGGAGAAAGCACAAAAAGAATGGATAAAAATATATTAAATTTTGATAATTAAAATTATATTAATTATACATCAGAGCCGATAAAAAAGAAACAAAAAATAGTAAATAGTAAAAATCAATGGGTGCCACACACGCAGAGGTGCAGGGGTTTCAAAATGCATTAAACATAGGGGGGATGGGGGAGCAGGGGACGCACAGTGCACCACACACAGGGGGGCACAAAATGTTATACACACGGGTAGTGGGGCACAGGGTAACAAACAAAGTCAGCAGGCATAGGGGGCCAGACACTAGGGTGAGGGGGTTAGAGGGTGCCAGATACACAAGGTGGAGGGTACAGGGGGCCACCAGGGCACAAGGCGTCAAACACACACACAGGGGGCGACACACCAGGGTGAGGGGGGTAGAGGATGACACACACATAAGGCAGGGGGTACAGGGGACCACATACAGGGGGGTGCAGGGCAGGAGGGCACAAGGTGTCACACACACACAGGGGGCGACACACCAGGGTGAGGGGGGTAGAGGATGACACAGACACACACACACACACACACAAGGCAGGGGGTACAGGGGACCACACACACACACAGGGGGGTGCGGGGCAGGAGGTGAAAGGTGTCACACACAGGGGGCCACACACCAGGTTGAGGGGGGACGGAGTGGCACACACACATAAGGCATGGTACAGGGGGCCACACACCAGGTTGAGGGGGGACGGAGTGGCACACACACATAAGGCATGGTACAGGGGGCCACACACCAGGTTGAGGGGGGACGGAGGGGCACACACACATAAGGCATGGTACAGGGGGCTACACACCAGGTTGAGGGGGGGCGGAGTGGCACACACACATAAGGCATGGTACAGGGGGCCACACACCAGGTTGAGGGGGGACGGAGTGGCACACACACATAAGGCATGGTACAGGGGGCCACACACCAGGTTGAGGGGGGACGGAGTGGCACACACACATAAGGCATGGTACAGGGGGCTACACACCAGGTTGAGGGGGGACGGAGTGGCACACACACATAAGGCATGGTACAGAGGGCCACGCACCAGGTTGAGGGGGGACGGAGTGGCACACACACATAAGGCATGGTACAGGGGGCCACACACAGGTTGAAGGGGGATGGAGTGGCACACACACATAAGGCATGGTACAGGGGGCCACACACCAGGTTGAAGGGGGAGGGAGTGGCACACACACATAAGGCATGGTACAGGGGGCCACACACAGGGTGGTGGGAGGACATGAGGTCACAGGGCCCTCTGGTCACTCACCTCAAGCTTGGGGTGTCAGCGAGGGAGGACTGCAGACCTAGGCACAGGCCAAAGAGGAGGTCAGCGGAGGATCAGTATGTCAGCTCACAAGCAGCACCATGGCGCCGCGGCTGCTTGGCCGGTATTGTGAGGCTGGAGGTAACTCGAGGAGGGCACTCCAGGAACATGTGCTCGGTAATGAGATGCAGAGGCAGACCTCTGCTTCACCCCCCATGGAGCGCAGAGCGGCGCTGCTGGAGGAGAGATGGTGCCGGGGCCGCTTGAGAAGTCGGGCCGCCCAGATCTCCGGCGCAGGGGAGGGGGAGATGCAGCGTAGTGTGAACGGGTGCAGGTGGAGCGGCGGCCCCTGACGGCAGTACGGGGTCATGGCAGCCGCATACCTGCACCGACGACAGTCTAGCAGAGGAAGCAGTGTTCCTGTGGGTGCATGTTATGGTCGGGCACGCACTGACTGAGTGCGGCAGCGGTGCTTCACCTAGCCGCTCTTCTGCACCAGAATCGGCGCCTCTCTTATTTTGGGGGAGCGAGCTGCCCCCTTGCCCCCCCCCTCATTCCGACGCCCCTGCTTGTAATTGTCAGAGAAATAACTTCATATAGTTAGAATTCTCATGCTTCCTTTATAGGAGCAAATAGCTTCATCAGTAAGGTGTCTGCTTCCTGTGTATCTATAATAAAGAGGGTGTGCTGTGTAAGGTGCAGTGGCTAGTGGGGAAGTCAGCTACGGAAGAGTTACCGGCTGTTGTCAATTAACTTAATTGATTAATGTCACTGAACACACAGAACAGGAGGAGAGGTGCCCCCCTTCAAAGCAGGAGCCCGGCGGCAGCTGACTCCGTTGCCTCCCAGAGTTCTGCCTCTTGTCCTATTTATTACAAGATGTAAAAAGTCAATGCGTAAGATAAAATAAATTCTTACTAAAGGGATACTTGTTTGTGTCACGCCGCCGCCCCGCCCGCCATACTTACCTCTCCGGGCACGCTGGTCCTCGCTGGCGGCTCCCGGCTCCCGGCGCTCTGTCCGGCGTTTGAGCGGGTGACGTCATCAGGCACTTCCCACCAACCAGACGGTGGTGGGAAGTATAAATTCAGGCGCCAGGCACTGCATCAGTGCCTGAGTATCATCAGTTCTCCAGAGTGGTGATCTCCAGACCTCCGTGCCTCCAGCATCTCCGTGCCTCCAAGCACCTCCGTGCCTCCAAGCACCTCCATGCCTCCCAGCACCTCTGTGCCTCCAAGCACTTCCGTGCCTCCAGCACCTCTGTGCCTCCAAGCACCTCTGTGCCTCCAGCACCTCCGTGCCTCCAAGCACCTCCGTGCCTTCAAGCACTTCCGTGCCTCCAGCACCTCTGTGCCTCCAAGCACCTCTGTGCCTCCAAGCACCTCTGTGCCTCCAAGTACCTCAGTGCCGTCAAGCACTTCTGTATCTCCTAGCACAGTCAGTGCCTCCCGCATCCTGTACCTCTAATTTTCCGTGCTTCCAGCAAACACAGGCTTCCGCACCGTGCATTCCAGCCATGGTTACTATTCTCAGTCTTCCTGTTCTCCAGCCACATTCATTATCATCTGTCTGCAGAGGATTCATCAGCCCTTTCAAGTTCTTTTTTTTCAGGAGACCTTCAATATCCAACACGTGCCTCCTGCCTGCTGTCCGAATCCTGTATGAGGAAAACCTACATTCGGCCATCTCTGCTGCGGCCCAGTTGCGGTTCCTCTTCCCGATCTTCGGAAGATACTCCGAGTCCACAACAATCCCAAACCAGGTCAGTGATAGTATACTCAGGCCTCATGGACCCGGGGGATCGGAACACGGAATCAAGTGCTATCCAGAATCTGGCTTCCCGAGTACAAAGTCAGGAAGCGGCACAAGGTCAGGTGATGCAGTACGTCCAGGAGTTGTCCGGGCATCTTGATCAGATTCAAGCGTCCCTAGCCTCTGTAATTCCAGCACCAGTTCCCGTAGCCGCACCAGTTGCCGCTTCCAGCAATGTTCAGCCATCGGCCGGTGCCACTCCGCGCCTTCAACTGCCTACTCCGTCCCGTTATAATGGGAATCCTAAAAATTGTCGTGGTTTTTTAAACCAATGCGAGGTTCATTTCGAGCTACTTGCACATAATTTTCCTACAGACCGGTCCAAGGTGGCATATATTATTTATCTGCTGGAAGGATCTGCCTTGGATTGGGTGTCTCCATTATGGGAACGATCTGATTCACTGGTTTCCAATTACACCGAATTCATCACGTCTTTTCGAAGAATTTTTGACGAGCCCGGCAGGATGACCTCGGCCTCTTCTGACTTGCTCCGCATCCGTCAAGGCTCCCGATCCGTGGGTCAGTATGTGGTTCATTTTCAAACCATTGCCTCTGAACTTCGTTGGAATAATGAGGCCCTGAGAGCTGCTTTCTGGAACGGTCTCTCTGATCGCCTGAAGGATGAGTTGGTCACTCGGGAGCTTCCGGATTCTTTAGAGGAATTGATCTCTCTCTACGTCAAGGTAGATCTCCGGATGCAGGAACGTGGAGGTGAACGTAGTCGATCGGATCGTTCTAGGTTCCGGCTCCCTCCTGCAAGGCAAGCGGTGGTCCCAAGTCCGGATGAACCCATGCAGATTAACCAACCCGATTGTCTCCGGAAGAGCGACAGCGTCGTCATGAGGGTAAACTCTGTCTGTACTGCGGAGCTGCAGATCACTTCATCAAGTCCTGCAAATCCCGTCCGGGAAACGGGCAGGCCTAGCTTGTTCCGGAGGAGTCAAGTTGGGGGTTACTACCAAATCTTCTCCGACTTCGGACTGTTTGCTCCCTGTATCTTTAACCACCAAGTCTACTTCGAAGTCTTTTGAGGCCCTGTTGGACTCCGGGGCTGCGGGGAATTTAGTTTCTTCTCTCTGTGTCCAAAGCCTGAATGTGGAAGTTCGGCCCATCGAGCGGCCTATTTCTTTGACAGCTATCAATGGTACTAGGATATCCAAGGGTCTCATAACAGGGCACACGGTTCCAGTTAAACTACAGGTCGGGGCTCTATATCAAGAATATTTAGAATTCCTGGTGATTCCGGAAATACATCACGATCTGGTTCTTGGAATGCCTTGGCTCAAAATTCACAATCCCCATATCAATTGGAAGACCTCACAGATTCTGTCTTGGAGTTCTTTTTGTCACGCTAGCTGTCTCACCCCTGTCTGTCCGCTTCGTGTCTCTACTAAGGCGGAGGAAGAACTTATCCTGGAGGCGTATCAAGAGTTCAAGGATGTGTTCTAGGAACAGGCGGCTGACCAGTTACCACCCCATAGGCCTTGGGACTGCCCCATTGACCTCATCTCAGGGAAAATGCCGCCCCGGGGTCGCTTTTATCCTCTGTCCCTCCTAGAGACACAAGCTATGTCAGACTATATCAAGTCCAATCTTCACAAGGGATTCATTCGCCCCTCTATCTCCCCGGCTGGAGCGGGCTTCTTCTTCGTGAAAAAGAAGGACGGGGGGTTAAGACGATGTATCGACTACCGCGGCCTAAACGATATTACCATCAAAAATAAATACCCCTTGCCCCTAATCACAGAGGTATTTGATAGAGTTCATGGTGCTCACGTTTTTTCCAAGCTCGATTTGAGAGGGGCCTATATCCTTATACGCATCAGAGAGGGAGATGAATGGAAGACCGCCTTCAATACCCGGGATGGGCATTATGAGTATCTGGTGATGCCGTTCGGTCTTAGCAATGCTCTCGCTGTCTTCCAGGGATTCGTCAACGAAATCTTCCGAGACATGTTATACCGAGTGTCGTGGTATATTTGGATGACATACTGATTTTTTCCAAAGATCTTGCTGAACACAGGACACAGGTCAAAGAGGTACTTCGCCGTTTACGTGAGAATCATCTCTATGCCAAGATCTCCAAGTGTACCTTCGAAGTAACATCAATACCGTTCCTCAGTTACATCATCTCGGGGACGGAGCTTCGCATGGACCCTTAGAAACTTTCCGCCATTCGGGACTGGGCACAGCCACTCTCCTTGAAAGCAATACAAAGATTCCTGGGTTTTGCGAACTGTTACAGATAATACATTAGGAGTTTCTCTATCATTGTTGCGCCCATTACCGCCTTGACGAGAAAGGGCTCCAACCCGGGTTTGTGGCCTCCCGAAGCCATAGAGGCTTTTTCCCACTTGAAATTAGCTTTTATGTCCGCTTCAGTACTCCAACAACCAAATTTCGAAGAACCTTTCTTCCTAGAAGTTGACACATCCTCGGTCGGAGTTGGGGCTGTTCTCTCTCAGTACTCCTCAGATAAGAAATTACATCCGTGTGGCATCCACTCTCGTAAATTCTCTCCGGCCGAACGAAATTACACTAGTGGAGACCAGGAACTCTTGGCAATTAAATCTGCCTTGGAAGAGTGGAGATATCTCTTAGAAGGGGCCAAACATGTGATTACCATTTACACTGATCACAAAAATTTGTTGTATATCAAAACCACACAGTGCTTGAATCCTCGCCAAGCTAGATGGGCACTCTTCTTCACTCGATTTTCTTTTGTTATCAAGTACCGGGCCGGGACTTTCAATACTAAAGCGGATGCGCTGTCCCGTTCACAAACTCCCACAGATGAAGAGGATTCTTTTGAGCAGAGTTTAATTCTGAATCCAATTTCTGTCCCCGCTGCCTCAACTACTCCAGGTCCTCCCCCGGGAAGAATGTCCGTACCAGCTAAATTCCGGCCAAGAATACTACAGTGGGCCCATGTCTCCATGTTTTCCGGTCATCCCGGCGCCCAGAAGATGTACAAGTTTCTGCAAAGATCTTACTGGTGGGACACCATGAGGAAGGATGTACAGTATTTCGTTAATTCTTGTCCACAGTGTACACAGCATAAATCTCCTCGCCTACCTCCTGCTGGGTTGCTTCGTCCTCTGTCCATTCCTATGAAACCCTGGACTCACATTTCCATGGACTTTATCAACGACTTGCCCTGTTCCAAAGGTTACAACACCGTCTGGGTGATTGTCGACCGTTTCTCGAAGATGGCGCACTTCGTCCCATTGACTGGTCTGCCGACAGCTCCTAAATTAGCTATATTATTCGTCCGAGAACATTTTCGGTTGCATGGGTTGCCTCAAGAAATAATCTCTGATCGAGGGGTACAGTTCACTGCAAGGTTTTGGAAAGCTCTCTGCTCGGCCTTACAAATTAAACTTAAGTTTTCGTCCGCTTATCACCCCCAAACTTATGGGCAAACGGAACGAGTCAATCAAGATTTGGAGACTTTCCTCCGCCTGTATCTCTACCCTTCACAGGACAACTGGGTAGAGTTGTTGCCTTGGGCAGAGTTTGCACATAACCATTCATTTCACTCCTCCACTGGCGAATCTCCGTTCTTCATCAACTATGGTTTCCACCCATGAGTTCCGGAATTACCAATTCTTCCAACAGGAGAGGTTCCAGCTAGTCTTAAAAAGGTTTCTGTCCGATACAAGTTCTTCGCGGACAAGAAACGGCGAGCCGCTCCTCAATACAAGGTTGGTGACAGGGTATGGCTCTCCACACGTAACCTCCGGCTAAAGGTACCCACCATGTAGTTCGCCCCAAGATTCATCGGTCCATACCCTGTGCTACAAATCCTGAATCCTGTGGTCTGCAAGTTGGGATTACCTTCTCATCTACGCATACCGAATGCCTTTCATGTTTCTCTCCTTCATCCTCTCATCCTTAATCGTTTTCACTCTAAGCCCTTAAGCCCCATTTCGGTAGAAACTGAAACTGGGACAGACTTCGAGATCAAAACTATTCTGGACTCTCGTTATCTTCATAAGAACCTGCAATATCTGGTAGAATGGAAAGGTTATGGTCCTGAGGAGAGAAGTTGTATAGGAGCTTCTGAGGTCTCAGCTCCTCGACTAATCTGGATTTTCCATGCCAAGCACCCTACGAAACATGGGAAGTGTCCAGGGGCCACCCCTAGAGGAGGGGGTACTGTCACGCCGCCGCCCTGCCCACCATACTTACCTCTCCGGGTGCGCTGGTCCTCTCTGCGGCCGTCCTCGCTGGCGGCTCCCGGCGCTCTGTCCGGCGTTTGGGTGGGTGATGTCATCAGGCACTTCCCACCAACCAGACGGTGGTGGGAAGTATAAATTCAGGCACCAGGCACTGCATCAGTGCCTGAGTATCATCAGTTCCCCAGAGTGGTGATCTCCAGACCTCCGTGCCTCCAGCATCTCCGTGCCTCCAAGCACCTCCGTGCCTCCCAGCACCTCCGTGCCTCCCAGCACCTCCGTGCCTCCAAGCACCTCCGTGCCTCCAAGCACTTCTGTGCCTCCAACACCTCTGTGCCTCCAGCACCTCTGTGCCTCCAAGCACCTCCGTGCCTCCAAGCACCTCTGTGCCTCCAGCACCTCCGTGCCTCCAAGCACCTCTGTGCCTCCAGCACCTCAGTGCCGTCAAGCACTTCTGTATCTCCTAGCACAGTCAGTGCCTCCCGCGTCCTGTACCTCTAATTTTCCGTGCTTCCAGCAAACACAGGCTTCCACACCGTGCATTCCAGCCACGGTTACTATTCTCAGTCTTCCTGTTCTCCAGCCACGTTCATTATCATCTGTCTGCAGAGGATTCATCGGCCCTTTCAAGTTCTTGTTTTTCAGGAGATCTTCAATATCCAACACGTGCCTCCTGTCTGCTGTCCGAATCCTGTATGAGGAAAACCTACATTCGGCCATCTCTGCTGCGGCCCAGTTGCGGTTCCTCTTCCCGATCTTCGGAAGATACCCCGAGTCCACAACAATCCCAAGCCAGGTCAGTGATAGTTTGTCCTTAGCCATGGAGTGCTACTTGTAGGAGGTTTATGTGGTCATGTACAGGAGTTATGGTCCGTAGATATGGAGATAGTAGGCTGAGTGGAAGATCATATTGTAATATAGTATGCCCAGATTTATCAAGCCTTGGAGTGTGATAAATTGTGCGGTGATAAATTACCAACCTACCAGCTCCTAACTGTCATTTTTCAAGCCTGTAGCATGACAGTTAGGAGCTGATTGGTACTTTATCACCATGTTATTTATCACTCTCCAAGGCTTGATAAATCTGGGCCATACTATTCTATCTATCTCTCACCAATTTCCTCCTTCCACTCTTATACAATCTCTGTATCTTACCGCCCTGCTGTCCAATCCCTGCTATTCACCTATGTGACCAAACTTTGGGGTCTATGTACAGTATTAAGCCTTGGAGCGAGATAAAGTACCAATCAGTCAGCTCCTGTCATTTTTAAAACAGCCTGAAACATGGCATTTAGGAGATGATTGACTGGTACTTTATCTTTCTCCACTTCATCTCTCTCCAAGGCTTAGTACATAGACCCAAATATACCTTAGAACTCTATCATGATTTAAATGTAGATACAGTACTTCCTTCGCATACAAATCTATAGAGGAAAAGGTGTATCCCTCCTTCATCATTTGTCCTCGCCATATCCCTTGCCTATAACACCCCATCCAATTCCCTGACACCCATTTTCTCCCTACACTTATACATACCTACTCTTACACTAGCTCCTTCACTTCCACTGAGGGTGACTGGGAGTGGGGGATAGTGAGAAATAGATAGGGAGAGGCTGAGGGTGACAGGTTGAGGATGATGGGGATAGGAAGAAGGAGATGGGGTGAGGCAGGGAGTCACAAGGAGAGACAGAGGGTCACTGGGAGTGGGTGATAGGGAGAACTAGAGAGGCAGAAGGCGACAGGCTAGGGGTGACAGGGAAAGGATGACGGGGTGAGGAAGAGGGTCACAAAGAGGTGAAGGGTCACAAGGAGAATCAGAGGGTGACTCGGAGTTGGTGATAGGGAGAATAGAGAGGGAGTGGCAGGGTGACAAGCTGTGGGTGACAGGGAGAGGGTGTGAAATATAGTACTTATTACAATTACTTACTTGGGCCCATGGTAGAGCTGCATCATGGCCTCAGATCCAAAGGAAGCTGCAGAACTTTCTCAGAAAGCAGACAGGCTATCATTGGGCTTGCAGAGGTAGGAAGCAGAGGGAACTCGGGTAGAGGTGAAAGGAGGGAAGTAATGTAGTGGAACAGGGGAGAGAGGGGGCTCCTCCTCTCCTCCAGACAGACCATGCATTGGCCTTTTTCTTCCTGGCTTGACACCAGCTGGCAGCTCTCCTCCTGTAGACACTTTCACCCAAGCACCTTAGTTACACAGAAGGGGAAAGGAGATCAGCTGAGCTGACAGTCAAACCTCTCCTCTCCCTCTGGGCTCCACAGCTTCAGTGGTTTCAGGTCCCAGGTAGCAGCGGTGGGGGCAGTGCTGTAGCTAGCACATCAGCAGGTAGCAGCCATGTACAGACAATGATAGCCGAAATTCAAATATGGCACCAGCCACTTGGGCCACGGCCAGAGTCTCATTTGAAATGCTGCTGTCCCTGTCTGTACATGGCTGCTACTTGCTGATGCGCTAGCAACAGCACTGGCATCCCAGCGCTGTACTCACGGCTGCTCCAGGGCCCCCTTTCTGTTAAGATCCAGGACTCAGGTTCCAACACTCCCCACCAATGGCGGCCCTGTCTGGGACAAAACAACAATAGAGAACACAAAAGAAAGGACCACACATCTGGGTCAGACCCACCTCATCATCTACCTTAGCTTTAACAACCTCTAGAAAATCCTTGGTTGACCTCAAATTGCGGGGCACTCTGACATTAAGTGGTGCGGTAATTGGTAAACAAATAATAAACTGAAAACTATTGAGTAAGTTCAAAGCATCATACTGCGAGGGACACCAGCTCAACAATTTTCTCTACTAGTTAAACAAACCGGGGAACAAGCATTATCAAGGGTATGTTCAACCTTCGTACTGCCCTGCAGACTCTCCCTGACACCATTTCTGCATTCTTTGGCTGGATGACCCATGACACCTCCTTCCCTCCCTCCCAACCCACAGATGTGACAGGAATGGCACAGATCTTCTGGGAGAGTAGCTAAGTATGAGTAACACCGAAATGTATTAACCAACAAGTTTATGGTTATAGTGCCGGCGTACATGAAATGGTTTAAGCATACCTGCACATTTGTGTGGGTCTTTCCTCCATTCCTCCATTCAGAATCATGCCACCTCACCCTTATTTCACTTTTTCTGCGTGCCTACATCTCCAAAAATTGATTTTTGGTATTTAAACAGACTTCATGAGAAAGGAGGCACAAATACCAAGGGGTTGATGTATCAAGCAGTAAGAAGAGTGGAGAAGTGGACTAGTGGAGAAGTTGCCATAGCAACCAACCAGCTTTGAGGAAGCATTTTTCAAGTAGACTACATAAAGTACACTACATAGATGCTGGTTGGGAGGTATGGGCAACTTATCCACTGGTCCACTTCTCCACTCTTTTCATTGCTCGATAGATCATCCTTTGGGTGGAATTCAAATGATACGTCACGCCCAATCCCCTTTCTAAAGTGATCCCAGTTATTGCATATATCGCACCCATAGTAATCAGGATTAGCTGCATAAAGGGTCAGGCGCCTCACTACTCCGGGGGTATCAAGCTGAAATTAAGATACCACGCCCGTCAGTAGAAACAGAACGGGTGTGGAAGGGGGTGAAAAGAATTGAATGCCGCCCTTTGAGTCTGTAATAGGATGCACGCATCTGATTTTTCTTCTGGCAAGAGCAATTGCCCAATTAAGCAAGAACCTTGGCACTGGTAGTAGCTGCAATTAATAAGACAACCTTGATTTGTATTGATAAACAACAATAATGATTATCATACGAATTATAAGTATGCAAAATAAAAGATTCGTCTGCACTACAATTCAACTACTGCGGGGATTTGTGTGTCTACAAGTGGATCCCACGTCACATTTCACTCTTATACTGGTCACGGCAACCATCCTAAATACAGTAGTATCTGCTGTTGCACCAGCACCATGCTAGGTGCTTATCATCTTGGGAGAGATGTATCGAATCATCTAAAAAGGTCATAGCAACCAATAAGCTTCCAGTTATCATTTTATAGATGTACTTCTTAAATGATACAGTACAGTAGAAGCTCATTAGTTGCTATGGGCAAAACCTCCACTTTCCCCCTTTATAAGTTTTGATATATCTCCCCTTAGACAATTACAATCCATACACTATAGTAATACAAGTGCAGAGCTAAATAACATACTGTGCAACAAATGGGTATGGATTAATACATCAACATTGTATAGGTCGAAAGTCATTTGGTCAACAACATATGGTCAACATGCATCAGGATGACAAGTACAAAAGGTCAGCAGATAAGAGGTCGATGGTGTTTAAGGTCAACAGGTACAAAGGTCGACAGGTTCAAAAGGTCAACATGAAAATGGTAGCCATAAAAAAGGTTGACGCATGTTTTAAATGGTCGACACATTTTTTTTATCAACATCTGCTTTATTTGCTATCCACATGAACATCTACTGGGAAGAGTAACCAAAGCAGAGCGTGACATCAAGACCGAAGCGTGAGTAGCGAAGTGAACTTTTCTACCTGTCTACCAAATACGCGTTGTCCATATAGTGTTGACCTAATAACTGTTAACGTATAGACTGTCAATCTGTTATCTGAATACCACAACAAATACAGTGTTGTAGGCAAATATATTCTACCTTTGGTACTATGCAGTCTTGTGGCTATCCAAAGGTGGCGAGAAGGTGTGGTCATAGCGTCATTGGGGGCAAAGTTACACCTCCTCTGCACCTCAACGCACATAGACCGGCCCACTCCTAAACTTTCTCTAGGCACCCGTTTCTGATAATGACTTTGCTCCTGGAATACCTGACAGAGGCTCTTCACCCATTCTTAGACACCAACAATATTAACAGTCCCAGAACACGTCAGTTGTACAGTCCCTACTTAACACTGTCCTATTACCATAACAATTTAGAGGATGGGTACTGGAGAGGTAATTGCTGCATGGTCTGGTAAATTCATGTATCTGTAGTATTCTAAAGGTTATGCAGTACTATTATTATTTGAATTGACTTTGTGTTAGGTTGTTGAACATATTTGGCCACCTGTTTCCACCAGACAGCATCGTACATACTTATCTGATGTATTTGACCTTTGGGGTTCCTTCCAAATAGTTTGCAATATCACAGTCAATCAATCATTGTATTTAGTATATATTTGGAGAAGTAGCTGGAGTCATTTTAGTTGAGCTTGCAAAATGTTCCTTCAATTTGTTGAATATTATTCCGCGTAGGATTTAGGTCAAGAGGGGTAATCGTAACTCCAAAGTACAGAATGTGTCTGCAATAAAATTCTGTTCTTGAATTATTCATATATAACAGCATAGGTGACTCTTCAAGCATTTTGAATTAAATAGAATTGATTTCTCACTTTTTTTTGCCTCAGCCTTACAAGCTTTTTTCTACTTTTTCTTCTCCTTAACAAATAAAATATTGATTGGGCTTCATTGAACATATGTTTTATTTAAACTATGACCTTTGTCAACTTGTGATGTCTCCTCGTGAAAATGCTACTATGTTCTTAAAGTCTGGTTAAATTGTCTCCCAATCGTGAAGGTGAGATTAAATTGAACGTCTGAGATGTAGTGGCTGCCAGGGAAAATTTTATACATCAAAATATGAAATTATATGTGGAAATGTTTCTTTTATTGCTTACTCTCTTCTTAAATAGGGAATTAAACTCAGTGGCTAAAGAGATACAATAATATAATTTGCATATATTGTTCTTTTAAACATATATTTAAGCCATTTAAGTGCAGGTTTAAGTTGTACCTCATTGACCAAGACAATTTTTGTATAGCGTTATAAATGGTTGGGAAGCCAGGAAATTTTTTTTACTATACCCAGACAAACTTTGATTAAATTACTTTACAGCACTGATGGGATTTTTTTAATAACATATTTAGACAGATATCACTTTAGTTTTAAATGCAATTTTCATAAAAAAAATAAAAAAAATGGAAAAATTAAGTTTATAAACAGATTTATTGTATGCATTTTCTGAAACTCCATTAGTTTAACCCAAATGTTACCTACTTAGGGGATACCTGATTGAAATTAATTATAGGAAAATTATAGGGCCAGAAAAATGTAAGATTTTAGTATTTTGATTTTTAATAAATATTTCTACATTTTTATCTTTACCCATTTTCTAAACAACATGATCAGAAGGTATGAGGTCAGCATAGCAGTCGTCGGGATCCCAGCTGTCACAATACCGACGCCGGCTCCTGACTGAGGCACCATAGCGTTGCCGGTATACCGGCAAGGTAGTATATTCCTCCTCTAAGGGTGTCCACGACACCCACAGAGGGAGAATAGAAGCAGTGGCGAGCGTAGCTCCCCATGGAGCCTGCAAGAGGCTTCGTTGCACTCGCCCCCCTGCCGGCATACATCCGCTTGGTATGCGAATGTCAGTATACTGACCTTCTGCACCCCATGCGGCGGGATACCATACCGATCCTGCTTCAGTCTACCAGATGATGCAGAAAAGCAGTAGGGGCTACACATGCACCTATGATTGCCTGCTAGTGTACACAGTACATAATTCATGTTCAGATGGAATTGCACAGCTGCAAGTAAGCATCTGTGCAATTCCATGCAATTCACACTCAAATTCAGCAGGAGGCGCCTGTAGGAGATAGACCTGTAGGAGATAGATGCCTCCTACATGCACCTGCGAGATCCAAGTGCTGTATCTGAGGATGCAGGATTCACCATCGTGACCATTGGTCTCAATTTGCGATGTTTTCAGGCAGCGGTCAGCTTGCATATGCTCAAGCTTATTCAGGCTGGCCATCAAGTCCGGACACCCGGGGCCAGTAACTCTGCATCTGATGATGCAAACCCTAGACCCAGCATTCCTTCAAAATGAGGGTGACATGTCCTCGTTTTGAAGAATGGTGCTGGCTGTTGCCCCAGCTCCACCTTCCAAAGCCGTATCAGGCCAAACATGCTGCGGCTGACAGGGGCCTGTGAGACATATCACTACAGACCCCACACTATCGGATTTGTGCACAAACCATCAGGTTTGCATACAAATATGAATTAGGCCCATATTCCCTGCTTGGTGTTGAAAGTGGAGTGTGCTGCTGCACAGACTTCATGTTGCTGCTGCTACTCCTCCAGGGAAGCTTCATTCCCTGTACCAAGATGGCCACCCAAGCTACAACTGAGCATGTGCAGAGCCATCTTGGGATTGTTGTGCCACAGTGGGAGACAATAGCTCCAGTGAGACCTGTAATTACCTGTTGTTTAGATGCTGTTCCAGAATACGTCCCCATTACCCAGTACCTACATACACTCACTGGCTGATGACCTGACACCCAGCTCCACCGAAGCTTGGCTCCATTTACCAGTGTGTGCAACAGTGAGTACGGCTGTACCTGCTTTATCGTCAATAAAATCACCCCACTGGTTAAGTAACTGGACTGCTCATACATACAGTACTGTGTCTCCAACATTAAGCACTTTTGAACAATTGACCAGGAGTACTAAGAGGGGTAGGTACAAAATACACAGGCTTGTCAGGTAAACATTGCCATGGCTCTGCCCCCTTTGTGGGATTTGGATGCTAGCAGATTCTGCAGAGGGCTCTGGTATATCAAGCAGGGTATAATCCCAATTTTGGCCATGCCACTCTAGTACCAGGGCCCAACAGATCTCTTTGCAGGTCTTTCATCAGCAAAATAAAATAGTTATTGGAACCAAGTAGGTTGTCAGGCTTTTCATTGATAGCTGGTGTCTGCTATCTTTAATACATATTTATAAATAACTACAATACCCTTAAAAAAAGAGTAATAAATGTTTTAAGGTCTATACCACTGTTTCCAAAACTGTTTAACAAGGCACCCTGGGGCGCCACCAGGCTCTTGAAGGGTTGCTCCAGAATCCAGTTGGTGGTCTAGAACCAAATTCTGAGGCAGATGTATTAACCTGGAGAAGGCATAAAGAAGTGATAAACCAGTGATAACGCAAGGTGATAAATGCACCAGCCAATCAGCTCCAATATGTAAATTAACAGTTAGGAGCTGATTGGCTGGTGCCTTTATCACCTTGCACATATCACTGGTTTATTACTTCCTTATGCCGTCTCAAGGCTTAATACATCTGCCCCTATATTATTTATAGTGTAAGTGACAGGCAAAACCAACGCTAGTGGCTGCCCATCATAGCACAATTGTATACCACTGGGAGGCAGTTACGTGACCGGCGATCTCACAATACCGACGCCGGAATCCTGCCCCCTTACAGTCCCGACAGTCGGCATGACAACTAACAGGTACCATTCCCAATCGTGGGTGTCCACGACACCCATAGAGTGGGAATATAACCTGTGGTGAGTGCAGTTCACCACCGAGCGCACAAGGAGCTTTGTTCCTCTCGCTCCCAGCACCAGCCATCTGCAAGCCAGGATTCCGGCATCAGTCTGGTGACCGGCTGTCTCCTGACCGCCGGTCATGCATACCCAACCCTACACCACCACATAACTGACCCTAGTGTGCCCTACACACTATGCAATCAGCCGCCAAGCTGCCTGACGGCGGATACGGCCGACGGGCGACCTGGCGGCGGGGGGCCAGTGACGAGGGGAGTGAGGTTTCTTCACTTTCCCCGTCACTCGGCTCCATAGCCGTGCAGGCAAATATGGACGAGATCGTCCATATTGGCCTGTATGCACAAGCGACCCGGCACCAACGATGAACGAGCGTGGGGCCGCTCATCGTTCATCGCTGGCACCTCCACACTGAAAGATATGAACAGTATCTCGTTCATTAATGAACGAGATTGTTCTTATCTTTCAGCAATATCGGCCAGTGTGTAGGGCCTATAAGAATGACAGGTAGGAATAATTTAATTTATTTCTTTTTTTTTTTTTTTCAAATCTATCAATAAAAAAATATTTTATCCTAGTGGTGCCATGAAGCAAATGCTGATAGGTTTCATTATAGCATGTAGGTACTAACAGCTAGAGCTTGGAATAAATGTAGCATAATAAATAAATTATATAATATAAGAATTACATATATATTTGGCTCCCTTTAAACAGTTAAATGTAAATTTTGTTCACTGCAGTCTATTCGTAGAAATGTTTTCCAAGTTCCATTTTCTGTAACAAAGTGTTATCAATAGGAATATAATCCTGTCTAGTCTGGAGTAGAGAAATGGAAGCTGCTCTATTGTTCAGCTGATACAATAAACATTCTAAACAGTTGTCATTTCATCCCACTATGACTGTAAAACTATGTTGACATTAACTAGATGCAGCGAATCCCAGTTATTATCGCCAGTGCTGGATTGGAGCTGTTCTTGAATAATATGTATTATATTCTGTCTATTGAAATTATTTGTAAGGAAATATGATGACTGAATAAAGCCATGCGTATACTTTTATACAGTTCCTTGCTTACAGAAATACAATGGTTATACATTAGACGTATTTACGGATACAAAAGAATTGTGACAGCAATGTATTTTTTTCTGGACTAAAATAAATGACCATATAAATGTACTTATAATCTATAGCTATCAAAAAATAATTTGCAATGATTTTTCTTAACATGTAATTTTCCTTTGTTTCCATGGAGATTCACTGCGGCCTGGTGCTCCCTTTACCACTTACCTGGAGTGGTTGTATCAGATGTGTCCACACCAGGCTGGTCATTCCCTGACATGATCACATCTGATGTGACCAGTCAAAAAGCCCACTGTGTGGCTGCTGCAAGAGAATCTTCCAGCAGCTGCCGCTCACAGAGGAACCCACTGGGCCTCTCTGCTTCCTGGTTTCCTCCCCCTGCAGCTGATCATTGCTGATCGAGCTGCCCGGTAGGACCCACTACGCCGCGGCTACAGGGATTAGCAGCTGCTGGGGAACAGTGAAAAAAGTAACCCTCACCATCCTTGTGGCACCAGATTGCTTCACAGAGGAGAGGCCCTGGGAAAATATAGTCGCAATGGTCATATCACTGATGATTTGATATCTTGGCCATCAATGATTGTACTGATGTTTATTAAAAAGAGTATTTCATTGTTTTCTTAAAATAAGATGGAAATGGATAAGTTTTTAATATAAAACGTTCACAATCTAATTCAATCTTAAAAAAACTGACAGTAACTGAGTGGTTTTTGGAAAAAATATTAGCCAGATAAGTTGTTAAGGTGAGCCTAGGCTATTCCTGAGTGCACCAATTAGAGATGTGCACCGGAAATTTTTCGGGTTTTGTGTTTTGGTTTTGGGTTCGGTTCCGTGGCCGTGTTTTGGGTTCGAACGCGTTTTGGCAAAACCTCACCGAATTTTTTTTGTCGGATTCGGGTGTGTTTTGGATTCGGGTGTTTTTTTTCAAAAAACCCTAAAAAACAGCTTAAATCATAGAATTTGGGGGTCATTTGATCCCAAAGTATTATTAACCTCAATAACCATAATTTCCACTCATTTTCAGTCTATTCTGAACACCTCACACCTCACAATATTATTTTTAGTCCTAAAATTTGCACCGAGGTCGCTGGATGACTAAGCTCAGCGACCCAAGTGGCCGACACAAACACCTGGCCCATCTAGGAGTGGCACTGCAGTGTCACGCAGGATGGCCCTTCCAAAAAACACTCCCCAAACAGCACATGACGCAAAGAAAAATTAAAGAAAAAAGAGGTGCAAGATGGAATTGTCCTTGGGCCCTCCCACCCACCCTTATGTTGTATAAACAGGACATGCACACTTTACCCAACCCATCATTTCAGTGACAGGGTCTGCCACACGACTGTGACTGAAATGACGGGTTGGTTTTGACCCCCACCAAAAAAGAAGCAATTAATCTCTCTTTGCACAAACTGGCTCTACAGAGGCAAGATGTCCACCTCATCATCATCCTCCGATTCATTACCGTGTACATCCCCCTCCTCACAGATTATCAATTCGTCCCCACTGGAATCCACCATCACAGCTCCCTGTGTACTTTGTGGAGGCAATTGCTGCTGGTGAATGTCTCCATGGAGGAATTGATTATAATTCATTTTAATAAACATCATCTTCTCCACATTTTCTGGAAGTAACCTCGTACGCCGATTGCTGACAAGGTGAGCGGCGGCACTAAACACTCTTTCGGAGTACACACTTGTGGGAGGGAAACATAGGTAGAATAAAGCTAGTTTGTGCAAGGGCCTCCAAATTGCCTCTTTTTCCTGCCAGTATACGTACGGACTGTCTGACGTGCCTACTTGGATGCGGTCACTCATATAATCCTCCACCATTCTTTCAATGGAGAGAGAATCATATGCAGTGCCAGTAGACGACATGTCCGTAATCGTTGGCAGGTCCTTCAGTCCGGACCAGATGTCAGCATCAGCAGTCGCTCCAGACCGCCCTGCATCACCGCCAGCGGGTGGGCTCGGAATTCTGAGCCTTTTCCTCGCACCCCCAGTTGCGGGAGAATGTGAAGGAGGAGATGTTGACAGGTCGCGTTCCGCTTGACTTGACAATTTTCTCACCAGCAGTTCTTTGAACCCCTGCAGACTTGTGTCTGCCGGAAAGAGAGATCCAAGGTAGGTTTTAAATCTAGGATCGAGCACGGTGGCCAAAATGTAGTGCTCTGATTTCAACAGATTGACCACCCGTGAATCCTTGTTAAGCGAATTAAGGGCTCCATCCACAAGTCCCACATGCCTAGCGGAATCGCTCAGTGTTAGCTCCTCCTTCAATGTCTCCAGCTTCTTCTGCAAAAGCCTGATGAGGGGAATGACCTGACTCAGGCTGGCAGTGTCTGAACTGACTTCACGTGTGGCAAGTTCAAAAGGTTGCAGAACCTTGCACAACGTTGAAATCATTCTCCACTGCGCTTGAGACAGGTGCATTCCACCTCCTATATCGTGGTCAGTTGTATAGGCTTGAATGGCATTTTGCTGCTCTTCCAACCTCTGAAGCATATAGAGGGTTGAATTCCACCTCGTTACCACTTCTTGCTTCAGATGATGGCAGGGCAGGTTCAGGCGTTTTTGGTGTTGCTCCAGTCTTCTGTACGAGGTGCCTGTACGCCGAAATTGTCCCGCAATTCTTCTGGCCACCGACAGCATCTCTTGCACGCCCCTGTCGTTTTTTAAATAATTCTGCACCACCAAATTCAAGGTATGTGCAAAACATGGGACGTGCTGGAATTTGCCCAGATTTAATGCACACACAATATTGCTGGCGTTGTCCGATGCCACAAATCCACAGGAGAGTCCAATTGGGGTAAGCCATTCTGCGATGATCTTCCTCAGTTGCCGTAAGAGGTTTTCAGCTGTGTGCGTATTCTGGAAAGCGGTGATACAAAGCGTAGCCTGCCTAGGAAAGAGTTGGCATTTGCGAGATGCTGCTACTGGTGCCGCCGCTGCTGTTCTTGCTGCGGGAGGCAATACATCTACCCAGTGGGCTGTCACAGTCATATAGTCCTGAGTCTGCCCTGCTCCACTTGTCCACATGTCCGTGGTTAAGTGGACATTGGGTACAACTGCATTTTTTAGGACACTGGTGAGTCTTTTTCTGAGGTCTGTGTACATTTTCGGTATCGCCTGCCTAGAGAAATGGAACCTAGATGGTATTTGGTACCGGGGACACAGTACCTCAAACAAGTCTATAGTTGGCTCTGCAGTAATGATGGATACCGGAACCACGTTTCTCACCGCCCAGGATGCCAAGGCCTCAGTTATCCGCTTTGCAGCAGGATGACTGCTGTGATATTTCATCTTCCTCGCAAAGGACTGTTGGACAGTCAATTGCTTGGTGGAAGTAGTAAAAGTCGTCTTACGACTTCCCCTCTGGGATGACCATCGACTCCCAGCAGCAACAACAGCAGCGCCAGCAGCAGTAGACGTTACACGCAAGGATGCATCGGAGGAATCCCAGGCAGGAGAGGACTCGTCAGAATTGCCAGTGACATGGCCTGCAGGACTATTGGCATTCCTGGGGAAGGAGGAAATTGACACTGAGGGAGTTGGTGGGGTGGTTTGCCTGAGCTTGGTTACAAGAGGAAGGGATTTACTGGTCAGTGGACTGCTTCCGCTGTCGCCCAAAGTTTTTGAACTTGTCACTGACTTATGATGAATGCGCTGCAGGTGACGTATAAGGGAGGATGTTCCGAGGTGGTTAACGTCCTTACCCCTACTTATTACAGCTTGACAAAGGCAACACACGGCTTGACACCTGTTGTCCGCATTTCTGTTGAAATACTTCCACACCGAAGAGCTGATTTTTTGGGTATTTTTACAAGGCATGTCAATGGCCATATTCCTCCCACGGACAACAGGTGTCTCCCCGGGTGCCTGACTTAAACAAACCACCTCACCATCAGAATCCTCCTTGTCAATTTCCTCCCCAGCGCCAGCAACACCCATATCCTCCTCATCCTGGTGTACTTCAACACTGACATCTTCAATCTGACTATCAGGAACTGGACTGCGGGTGCTCCTTCCAGCACTTGCAGGGGGCATGCAAATGGTGGAAGGCGCATGCTCTTCACGTCCAGTGTTGGGAAGGTCAGGCATCGCAACCGACACAATTGGACTCTCCTTGTGGATTTGTGATTTCGAAGAACGCACAGTTCTTTGCTGTGCTTTTGCCAGCTTAAGTCTTTTCATTTTTCTAGCGAGAGGCTGAGTGCTTCCATCCTCATGTGAAGCTGAACCACTAGCCATGAACATAGGCCAGGGCTTCAGCCGTTCCTTGCCACTCCGTGTGGTAAATGGCATATTGGCAAGTTTACGCTTCTCCTTCGACGATTTTATTTTAGATTTTTGAGTCCTTTTTTTACTGATATTTTGTGTTTTGGATTTTACATGCTCTGTACTATGACATTGGGCATCGGCCTTGGCAGACGACGTTGATGGAATTTCATCGTCTCGGCCATGACTAGTGGCAGCAGCTTCAGCACGAGGTGGAAGTGGATCTTGATCTTTCCCTATTTTTGGAACCTCAACATTTTTGTTCTCCATATTTTAATAGGCACAACTAAAAGGCACCTCAGGTAAACAATGGAGATGGATGGATACTAGTATACTTATGGATGACGAGTGACTGACGACACTGAGGTAGCTACAGCCGTGGACTACCGTACTGCGTCTGCTAGTATAGAGATGATAATGATATAAAAATAATATATATATCACTACTGCAGGTATATATAATATAATGACGGACCTGCTGGACACTGTCAGCAGACTCCTAAACTACTAGTATGAAGAAGATAGAAAAATAAACCCCACCACAGGTAGGTATACAATTATGGACGAGCACTGACGACACAGAGGTAGCTACAGCCGTGGACTACTGTACTGCGTCTGCTAGTATAGAGATGATAATGATATAAAAAATATATATATATCACTGCTGCAGGTATATATAATATAATGACGGACCTGCTGGACACTGTCAGCAGACTCCTAAACTACTAGTATGAAGAAGATAGAAAAATAAACCCCACCACAGGTAGGTATACAATTATGGACGAGCACTGATGACACAGAGGTAGCTACAGCCGTGGACTACCGTACTGCGTCTGCTAGTATAGAGATGATAATGATATAAAAAATATATATATATCACTACTGCAGGTATATATAATATAATGACGGACCTGCTGGACACTGTCAGCAGACTCCTAAACTACTAGTTTGAAGAAGATAGAAAAATAAACCCCACCACAGGTAGGTATACAATTATGGACGAGCACTGACGACACAGAGGTAGCTACAGCCATGGACTACTGTACTGCGTCTGCTAGTATAGAGATGATAATGATATAAAAAAAATATATATATCACTACTGCAGGTATATATAATATAATGACGGACCTGCTGGACACTGTCAGCAGACTCCTAAACTACTAGTATGAAGAAGATAGAAAAATAAACCCAACCACAGGTAGGTATACAATTATGGACGAGCACTGATGACACAGAGGTAGCTACAGCCGTGGACTACCGTACTGCGTCTGCTAGTATAGAGATGATAATGATATAAAAAATATATATATATCACTACTGCAGGTATATATAATATAATGACGGACCTGCTGGACACTGTCAGCAGACTCCTAAACTACTAGTATGAAGAAGATAGAAAAATAAACCCCACCACAGGTAGGTATACAATTATGGACGAGCACTGACGACACAGAGGTAGCTACAGCCATGGACTACCGTACTGTGTCTGCTAGTATAGAGATGATAATGATATAAAAAATATATATATATCACTACTGCAGGTATATATAATATAATGACGGACCTGCTGGACACTGTCAGCAGACTCCTAAACTACTAGTATGAAGAAGATAGAAAAATAAACCCCACCACAGGTAGGTATACAATTATGGACGAGCACTGACGACACAGAGGTAGCTACAGCCGTGGACTACCGTACTGCGTCTGCTAGTATAGAGATGATAATGATATAAAAAATATATATATATCACTACTGCAGGTATATATAATATAATGACGGACCTGCTGGACGCTGTCAGCAGACTCCTAAACTACTAGTATGAAGAAGATAGAAAAATAAACCCCACCACAGGTAGGTATACAATTATGGACGAGCACTGACGATACAGAGGTAGCCACAGCCGTGGACTACCGTACTGCGTCTGCTAATATAGAGATGTTAAAGATGATAGAGATGAACAAAAAAAATATAACACTACTGCAGGTAAATATTTATATAATATAATGAATGACGGACCTGCTGGACACTGTCAGCAGAATGCGTTTATAGAATAAATAAAAAAACACCACAGGAGTGTTTAACTTTTTCAGGCAGACAATATACTGGTGGTCAGTCACTGGTCAGTCACACTGGCAGCAAAAGTGTGCACTGTACTCCTGCTATAACTGCACCCCAGTCTCCCCCACAATTCAGCTGTGTGAGCAGTGAGCACTCAGCACAGTCAGATATACATAGATGATATTATCATTCAGCACACTGAGGCTGAGCACAGATATGGTATGTGACTGTGTATCGTTTTTTTTCAGGCAGAGAACGGATTATATTTAATAATAAATAAAACTGGTGGTGGTCACTAGTAACTATCAGCAAAACTCTGCACTCTGAGTACTCCTAATGCTCCCCAAAATTACTAAGTTAGTAGTAAATCAACTCAAGTGTCTCTATCTATTCTAACGGAGAGGACGCCAGCCACGTCCTCCCCTATCAATCTCAATGCACGTGTGAAAATGGCGGCGACGCGCGGCTCCTTATATAGAATCCGAGTCTCGCGATAGAATACGAGCCTCGCGAGAATCCGACAGCGGGATGATGACGTTCGGGCGCGCTCGGGTTAACCGAGCAAGGCGGGAAGATCCGAGTCTGCCTCGGACCCGTGTAAAAAGGCTGAAGTTCGGGGGGGTTCGGATTCCGAGGAACCGAACCCGCTCATCTCTAGCACCAATGGTTATGGAGTGTCTACAACAATGAATAAGTGATAATGGGGGAAATGTATAAAACCCTCTAAAGAATGGAGAACTAAACAAGTGGAGGAATTGACCATAGCAACCTATCAGGCTCTAGCTACCAATTATCAAATACAGTCTATAAAATGGCAGGTACAAGCTGACGGATTCAGTATGGGATCTAGACGGTCAGTATCCCGGCAGTCATAAGACCGTCAGGCAGGATCCCGATGCAAATTCAGCATGTCCCCTTGCCGGCTTGCTACACTCTCCACACTTTGGGCCAGGCAGGAAGCTTAGCTTGCCACACTAATTTATTCCCCCTTGGGGGATGGCGGGGGCCACCCTCCAAGTGGGGAATCCGGGCCCTAGTCAGTAGTCCAACCGCCAGGTTTTCCTTGGCGGTCAGGATTCCGGTGTCGGTATTCTGACCGCCGAGATCCCGACAGCTATGAAACAAACTACTTCTTAAACTGACTGGTTGCTACGGACAACTTTTTGATGTGTGTATCCTCTACTCCACTCTTTAGGAGGTTTGATACATCTACCCCATAGCGGTACTCATACAGTGCATTAAATGCTCTCTTGGCACCCCATAATGAGCAATGGCCGCTGATATGGTGTACAAACAAAAGACAGCTTCTTACCTGTAACGCCATTGGCTGCTGCTCTTCCATGTCAATGTAGGGCTGGAGAAGTGGTATTAGCCCAATGCAGGAGGAAATGTTGCCACCAACTAACTACACTTCACCAAGGTAAGAGACACCAGGGAGAGTGGGTCACCATCTTTTTGTTAGGAGGAGTGCCTCGTTATAAAGGAGCGACTAGGGTTCCCACACTAATACTGCCTGCCATGGAGTGACTTTTATATTTTAATCATATGTTACTGTATTTGTGAAATTTTTAGGTCTCCTATGCGTCCAGTGGCCCTCATTCCGAGTTGTTCGCTCGGTATTTTTCATCGCATCGCAGTGAAAATCCGCTTAGTACGCATGCGCAATGTTCGCACTGCGACTGCGCCAAGTAACTTTACTATGATGAAAGTATTTTTACTCACGGCTTTTTCTTCGCTCCGGCGATCGTAATGTGATTGACAGGAAATGGGTGTTACTGGGCGGAAACACGGCGTTTCAGGGGCGTGTGGCTGAAAACGCTACCGTTTCCGGAAAAAACGCAGGAGTGGCCGGGGAAACGGTGGGAGTGCCTGGGCGAACGCTGGGTGTGTTTGTGACGTCAACCAGGAACGACAAGCACTGAAATGATCGCACAGGCAGAGTAAGTCTGGAGCTACTCTGAAACTGCTAAGTAGTTAGTAATCGCAATATTGCGAATACATCGGTCGCAATTTTAAGAAGCTAAGATTCACTCCCAGTAGGCGGCGGCTTAGCGTGTGTAACTCTGCTAAATTCGCCTTGCGACCGATCAACTCGGAATGAGGGCCCGTGTTTCCAGAATGATAGTTTTTTTATTAGAGGTGAGCGGGTTCGGTTCTCAGAGAACCGAACCCTACCAGACTTCACGTCATGAGCCCGGATCCGAGGCAGGCTTGAGGTTTCCCGTCTGACTCAGAAACCAGAACGTGGCAAAACGTCGTCATCCCGCTGTCGGATTCTTGCAGGGTTTGGTTTCCATGTAAGGAGTCGCGCATCCCTGCCATTTTTACTCTGGCATTGGAGAATGTAGAGAGAGGACGTGTCTCCGTCCTCAGTGTCCGTGTCTTGTGCTGCATCAGTCCAGTCACAGTGGTTGTGTCCTCTGCTGCCATATGTCCAGTGCTGCTGTATAAGTTCCTTACAGTGTTACTGTGTTGTGCTGCATCAGTTCAGTGGTGGTGTATTGTGCTGTATCAGTCCAGTCACAGTGGTGGTGTCCTCTGCTGCCATATGTCCAGTGCTGCTGTATAAGTCCAGTCCAGTGGTGCTGTGATCTGCTGCATCAGTCCAGTGGTTGTGTACCTGTGCTGCTGTATAAGTCCAGTGGTACTGCCGTATACATCTAGTGATACTGCCGTATATGTCCATTGATACTGCCGTATATGTCCAGCGGCACTGCCATATATGTCCAGCGGTACTGCCGTATAAATCCAGTGATCCTGCCGTATAATTCCAGTGGTACTGGCGTATTAGTCCAGTGATCCTGCCGTATATGTCCATTGATACTGCCATATATATTCAGCGGTACTGACGTATAAATCCAGTGATCCTGCTGTATAAGTCCAGTGATCCTGTAGCATAATTACAGTGGTCCTGGCATATAATTCCAGTCCAGTGATACTGCCGTATATGTCCAGTGATACTGCTGTATATGTCCATTGATACTGCCGTATAAATCCAGTGATCCTGCCGCATAATTCCAGTGGTACTGGCGTATAAGTCCATTGATCCTGCCGTATATGTCCATTGATACTACCGTACATGTCCAGTGGTACTGCCGTATAAATCCAGTGATCCTGCCTTATAAGTCCAGTGATCCTGCCATATAATTCCAGTGATCCTGCCGTATAATTCCAGTGATCCTGCCGTATAATTCCAGTGATCCTGACGTATATATGTCCAGTGGTACTGCCATATAATTCCAGTGATACTGCTGTATATATATATATACCCTTTTGCAAAGCGGATTACTGAGGCCATAACAAATATGCTGGTGTTAGACGTGCATCCGGTATCCGCCATTAGTGCAGTGGGACTGCAGTGCCAACTCTAGATGGGCCAGGTGTTTGTGGTGCACACTTGTGTCGCTTAGCTTAGTCATACAGCCCTCTTTTACTTCTTGGCATGATTGGGTAGTATTTTTTTTTTTTATTCCATCCTGTCTGACACTGCAATGCCACTCCTAGATGGGCCAATTGTTTGTGTCGCTTAGCTTAGTCATACAGCTACTGTACCTCATTGCACCTCTTTTACTTCTTTGCATGATGTGCTGTTTGGGGCCTAGTTTTTTTAAGTGTCATCCTGTCTGCAACTGCAGTGCCACTCCTAGATTGGCCAGGTGTTTGTGCCGCACACTTGTGTCGCTTAGCTTAGTCATACAGCCACCTCGGTGCAACCTTTTGGCCTAAAAACAATATTGTGAGGTGTGAGGTTTTCAGAATTGACTAGAAATGAGTGTAAATGAATGTTATTGAGGTTAATAATACCGTAGGAGAAAAATTACCCCCAAATTCTGTGATTTTAGCTGTTTTTATGTTTTTTTCAAAAATTATCCAGATCTAAAACCAAAACACGAAAGGGTGGTTTTGGCAAAACCAAGCCAAAACCAAAACACGAGTGGGGAATTAGAACCAAAACCAAAACACAAAACACGAAAGGTGCCTGCCGCACATCTCTATTTTTTATTATCTGAGATATTTTGTTAACATTTGTTATTTTGGCATAATTCAGTCTCCTGTTGTCATCATTGTTACCATTCTACATTATTTAGAATAAAGTATGTAGTACATATTGTGGGCTATCTTTAGGTGACATGATATCTTTGTTAACTTGATATTAACCCTTTCATGCGTGATTTATGATAACCTAATGCAAAATTTACAAAAAAATGTTTTTATGAGTCTTCCGGTCTTATAAAAGCACAAAAAAGTGTTTTTGTTTTTTTACTGTAAAACAAAATAAACTATACACATGTCCACTCGAGTGGACATCATGCATCTGCATCATAAACAATTTCACTATTATCACAGCATTTATTTGTCTTGCAAAAAAGTAAGGTGACATAAAAAAACAAATGTCATGTTTACTGTATTTTTTCTTCATAAACAGAAAATGTATTTATAACACAAATATTTATAGTATTTATAACACCAATATTTTCATTTACTTCTGAGTTTGTTTCATACCTAAAAAGTTACCCTTTTTCATGAACTGAATTTGACCGATTTTAACACAAAAGACAATATGTACAGTAATAGCCTGCAAGGTGCAGGCTGTTCGGGAATTTCTGCAAGTCGGCTCCCATATTTTTAAAGCGGCAATGATTTACAAAGCAAAAACAGGTCCGTTTTGCCTCGTAAATGATTGCCGCTTTAAAAAACATGGGCAGAATATCCTGAAAAGCCTGCACCTCGCAGAGTATTTACATATTGCTCATAGTATGAAAGTTGCTCCCTGGACACAAAGGGCCTGATTCAGGTTTGCAAGCAAAGCAATAAATGACACAACCGAGCAATATCATGTCGCACTGCAAATGGGGCAGATGTAACATGTCCTGCTGCCCAGAAACCCCCCTTCTCCACAACCTGGCCAGCGGCCACTACTGTACATGCTACAGACTGGATCTGCTGCACATGCTCAGTGGCACCAGATCCTAGTGAAGTGGGCAGAATGAGGAGATAAATAGAGTGCTTGCGGAAGGGGCGGTGTCATTTGAGATTCTATGCTAATCACACCAGTTTAGTCACACCAACTATGCAAATAGGCTCCAATGTCAAAATTAGCCCAGCCTCGCACCTGTCGGCACCCACCTGCTTTGCCTTTCCAGGCATCTCCCAAAGAGGAAATAATCAGTGAGGTAAGTATCCTTCATGGTCTGGCAACAATTGGACTACAATGAAACAGTTGGAAACACTCCCCCATAAATCCTGAGTTTGCCCCTGGTGTACTGTGTAACCCTGGTTGTGAATATCCTTACTGACGGGTTACAATAGGTGTGCCTCCACCCAAGCTCTATCTCAGTGTATGTAGGCTTGCTTGGGTAAGCCCAATTAATGCATGTAATGCATGTTATGTTCACGGATTCAATTATATACAGTTTAATATTATTTACCTGTTCTCTCTTTTAGTCGTCCCGTCTTCTCAGATCAAACACCCGGAACAGGATATATGGTAAGTATATAGAATTTAATATTATAACTTTAATCAGCTTCATATATTACACCAACTATATCTTGGAACATTCACTAGGATACTGAGGTATTATCAGTCAAACAATCAAGTAAAGCAGAGTAATTCGGTACAAAGCGACGGTAGTATCCGCAGAATCCCAGGAAAGATCGTAACTCCTTCAGTTTGGTAGGTCGAGGCCAGTTCATCACAGCTTGTACTTTTTATGGGTCTGTCGACACTCCATATCTGCTGACGATATGTCCTAGGTATTTAACCTTTGACTGACATACTGTAAATGACATTTGTCTACGGACAGTTTCAGACCTCCTTCCATCAATCTATCTAGGACTTTGAAAAGTCGACGATTATGTTCGTCGAGAGTAGCTCCAAATACTATGATGTCGACTAAGTATACTATCACTTCCCGGTAATTCATATCTCCGATTATCTTTTCCATGGCACGTAGGAAGGTAGCTGGTGCTCCTTTTACCCCTTGGTGCATTTGTAGGAACTCGAAGAATCCTAGTGGGCATATAAAGGCCGTTTTTTCTCTGTCCTCAGGCCGCATTGGTATTTGATAATACCCATTTCTCAAGTCTAATACTGAAAACAACACACTCCCTTGTAGGCAATCTAAGGCCTCATCTATTCTGGGCACCGTGTATTGATCGGTCACTGTTCGATGGTTCAGGGTCCGATAATCAATGCACATTCGGATGTTTCCATTTTTCTTGCATGCGATCACAATCGGGGAGGCGTACGGACTCTTAGATTCCATTATTACTTGGTTTTCCAATAAACCTTTCAGATGTTTCCTCACATCTTCAAAGTCCGCCGGAGCTATTCTCCGAGAACGTTCTCGAAAGGGTGTATCATCCGTGAGTCGGATACAGTGTTCCATCCCTTTTGCTCTTCCTAAATCCCACTCCCCAGTGGAGAAAACCGGCCCTCGGGATTCCAATTCTGAGATTAACCGCGACTTTTCATCATGTTCGATCTCACTCCCCACAAAGCATACGTCAAATGGGCTACTGTTTTCCTTCTGAACTCTTTCAGATACACCTTCACATAAATTTGACAGCACCTCGGTCCTCTTCTCCTCTTTTTCCAACCATTCCATAAGAAGGGAGTAAATCCTGGTGTTGGTTCCTATGATCATATGGGGCTCACCCCTATTCTCCGGTACTTCTGGACACACCAGTGCTATTAGGGTATTTGCAGCTTCTCTTCCCCTTTCTCTTGATACATTTCTAGACTAGCTACTATAAATCCTAAATATGGATATTTCTCCATGCTCAAACCCCATATCACTAGTCCAGATAACAGCAGTAGGGGTACATCAGCGAGGTGTTTCTTATACCAGTCTTCGAATATGAATGATACTTGGGAACCACTATCGACAAGTACCTTACAGTGGTGTCCGTTTATTTTAGCAGCCATTATTGGAGCCGGTCCCATCAGCCCCTCAGGCAGGACTCCATTCCACCATGTACTCCCCATCGCGCAGCGACCAACCTCTAGGAGACCTGTGGGGGGTTCACGGGCCTCCCTTGTCCGTTTTTTTCCCAATCTTGATCATCACTGTCGGTGTTAAGAGAAGGAGTACCATACAACCGTCGAGTTCCGATTCAGGTTACACTCAAAGGCTCGATGGCCAATCCTCCCGCACCTAAAACAGCCCCTGCTATTGAAAGTGCCCCTTCTTCCCCCACCCCGTGTTGAATCACTAGATGGAGTACTCTGGGAAAGGTTGTTGGTGCTTTGGTTAGCAATGAATTGCTCTATTCTCTTG